>NC_141144.1:44405442-44718609 GCF_053477565.2 Lygodium microphyllum
AAGATGACAAGGAATCCAAGTCATCATGAATAGGGCTATCCATAGCATCCACAGAGCTCAAGCAGTTGAGGGCTATCCCAACGGAGGGAACCTGCTCATAAAGACAATCATCTACAAGTACATCAATGGTAGAAGCATGCTGCAAAGGCTCATGAAACCTCAATAGACGGGAGGACATAAAGGCATCAACCAAGGATGCAAAAGCTCCCACATGAAGAAGGGTCGTAGCCAACTGCATGACATAACCAACCACAATACGATAAAGCATAAGACATCTGTCATAAGAGCATATGGTATTCAGCCATGAAATCAGCCCATAACCATAATGGTAAACATGACTCTGTAGTACATTAGACCACATAGTAGCATCCAAGTCAATGCAAGACCGGTAAGTGGCATAAGATCCTGCAATGGTCAAGCTCCACCAAGAGAAGCCCAAGTATCTCTACAACAAAATCCAAATAATTGGCTATGTAAAGTACATGATAGTAAACAAAGTGCATAGCTGGGTAAGCATCAAGAACAACTGCTCTCTGACATGTATGGGCAAAAGCAACCCAACTAGCATAGAAGCTAGGCAACATAGAAGCAACAAAGCCATAACTGCTAAACCCAAGCACTATCAAGAATTCCACTAATCAAGGAGTAACCTGCAAAGAACCAAGCATCAATGAGCAATGAAAGCTCAATAACCAACTACCAAGATAATGGAGCAAGCACTGCTCAAATATGTATCTGCATCCAAGTAAATCCAAGATCCATAATCGGGGCATTAAGGGCCAAATAGCATCCAAGCTGCATAAGTGATAAGCCAACCAAATGCAAACTGATCCACAAAATTCTCAAATGCAAGTCGATTCAAGCCCAAACATCTACCATATTGCAGCCGAACCCAAAAGCATTCACATCAAACATCATTCCCATAATGGGTAACATGGAGCATAAACCTTGTCAAGTGAGATGTCAGTTGCAAAGAAAATGGCAGTGAACCAAGAATTGAGCTTTGCTCTTTTCTCAAAAAGCATCCGGGAGCATAAACATCAAAGTGGCATCATCCAAATACATCAGCATATTATCCCGAGTAGTTGGGAGCACCCATAGACCATAGGCATAACCAAACTGGAGGTAAAATAACTTGTCAACCAAGGTAGCATAAATCCCTACCAACAATGAAGTGTTCGCATCCAAATCAAGGCTCAATATCTCTCAAATAACATATCCGGGCATAAACCATGATGACCAAGTATCAATACATCCAACAAGACACCCGAATGTCAATAAAGAGCATTATGCATAAGCCATCCCTAATAAAACCTTGCTGTCCAAACAATGTATAGCAGTAAATCCCTGCATAAATCGAGCTATGGAAGCTCAAACCAAGTCCCAAAGCATCTCGAAACATTGGGCAAACATCCCCAAAGCATCTGGGCATCAAATATCAAGCCTCGGGAGCATCACATAAGCTAAGAGCATGACATTTTCTTGCCATAAATCAACTCAGATCTGTTGCAAAAAGTTTTGTGATCAGAATTTCGAAAATTTGTCATCACCATTGCGTCAGAAGTGTGTCAAAACCCCAAGTTAGACTCTTACCTTGCCTAAATTGGGTTCTGGATGCCCAAGATATGAGAAAAAATGGTTTTTTTTTCCAGATTTTGAAACAGGTGCAAAAAACGTGAGCTGCTATTGTGGGGTATGTTGGTTATGCTAAGGATAAGGGAGCAAATGGGGTCATACAAGGTGCCCAATGAAGCCAAGGAACACCTACAAAGAGCCTATGAGAGCCGGGGAGAGGCAGGAGATGAAATCTTACCTCGGGGGGAAGAAGCCATGGATGGCACTGAAGCTCCAAGCTCTAGGTCTTCAATTCGGGCTGAAGTAATGCCAGGCCAAGCTCCACGATCAAGCTCTGATACTAATTGAAGGGGATGCAATGGCAGTGGAGAAGGAGAAGAGGAAGATGCATGAGAGAAGAGCACACACAATGTTGGTGCTGTCCAACTAAACTGGCAGCCTTATTGCACTATCATATTATATATGAATAAAGAATGGGTAGCCACAGTGTACACAGGCAGGCCCAGAGGCCTTTTACCCCAACATGTGGGACTCTCTGGCCAACATTTCTTCTACTTTCTTCCTCTCTATGTATCTGAATTCAGCTTTCAACTACAAAGGGGGAGATATTCTGGTGTGAAGGTATCAAAACTCATTCTTTTGAGGATCGTTGTTGTGTCATCATCATAATAATGCCAGCTTTCGATGGTTACAATAGTGTATATTGTGAAGAATACTCTATCCACCAACTTCCAATGGGTTGCTAATTGGACAAATAGGAGATTGTTAGCGCACCATGGGTCCCACATGTCCTATTGTTGAGCATCCACGAACAAATGCCAACTCTTTTCTTTCTTTTTTTCGTGAACCTCCACTGACCCCGACTCCTGAAGCTTCTTCACAATCTCCCACTTGATTATGTCTGGAAACTTCTCAATGAATGTTAGATCTTCCATGGATGGTTGTTCTCTCTATTTTTGTGCTTCGGTTCGTTCCCAAACAATTTGTCACCAGGATGCACATCTCTATTGCTTCAACAGAAAGAGGAAATGGTTCACCACATAGAGCCTGCATCATGATGGTAATATGTTTCTGCCATTGTGGGATGAACTTCTTGTGGAAATTAGCTTTGGCAATGAGAATCTCCAATTCTTCAGTGGTAGAAGGAACTTGCAAACACATTGAATTCTTCTCTTCTTGGCAATGCCATTTCCTTCATTTTCAACCTATTTTGATGCTTGTTGACAGCAATTTTCCCCAGCTGCGCACCAAAAACATAGAGCCCCAAAAGAAACACCAAGAAAATAGGGTTTCTACTACAAGAAAATCTATCTTATAACATCTAAAATCATATTTTTCATCTTTTATATATTGACAAGAAAGAAAAAAACCCCGGGAATAAGAAATCTCCATGTAGCTTTATAGAAACAATTCTCCCACAGCTTTAACTTTAACAAAATCTATCATTCTCTTCGTGTTCTTCATAGAATTCTTTGATAGACATAGGAAACACAAAAAAATTATCCACTTTGGATGGAAAAATATCACATATGATTCATCTTCAAAGATTCCACAACTTTCCTTCACAATCTCTCATAGATAGATACATAGTTTGGCATAGAATTGGCTCTCTCTCTCTCTCTCTCTCCCCCCCCCTACGTCATCTCCTCACTAAAATACTCAATAATCACTCATAATAATCCTTCTTTGGTCGTGGATGCCCCTTCCAAAAGGTGTGTCTGATATGAAAGGTCATCAGAGCCACTACAATGACTCCTCACAGCTCACTACTATCACTTCACTCCAGTCTTCTCTTGAATCTTCAGTAGCTACTTCTTCCACTTCCTTGAGCTATTTTTAACTTGCATTCACCTCTTTCCAAGGCTAGAAAACTTTCCCAAAGTCACATGTACATTCCACAGAACACTTATAAAGGTATACAAAACATAATAGAACAAAAACAGAGGCTCTATACAACCTCAACAGAGGGTTACAAAAGGTCAACAAAAAACATCAAAACCTCATAACCCATACTAAATCCATTCCAAACTATCAAAAACCATTCAATGAGCTTTCAAACATTCTCAACTTCCATCAATCATTAATCCATGCTTCATATAGAAGAAAATCAAAACAAAACAGAAGCTAAACAAAACCAATCAAAACCTCAACAGAACCTATCAGAACATCATAGAGCCTTATATCTCTACTGAAAATCGTCATGAGCTTCCAAAACATAATCAGTCTCATCCAAAACACTCTCAAACACTTCCAAAACAATCAAACAACATTCAAAATCCATCAAAAATCAACCATTCATGCCTCAAAAACAACAAAAATCAACCAAAAACCAAGTCATTTTAGCATTCAACAAGGTTGACATGAAAGATTTTGACATATTGCACTATTTTTTCAATGAACTTCTATACCTAAGATGATAAGTGTTCGACAAGTGGGGGAGGAACTAAGTGTTGAAGGGTTTGGAAAATATAAAGTGGAGTGACACATTGCCACAATTTTAAAGATACTAAGTTTCATGTATAATGGATCAAGAGGTGCTATTGCTAAGAGTCCTTGAATTTACTACATCCCCATGACCAAGCAGTACAATGTTGCTAGTCGGAATAAGGTGCCTAATAAACATACCAAAGATCCAAACTTTCAAGCTGTTCTAGGTATCCTTTTAATAAATATACATATGTGTACATTGCATGCCTTGAGTAGAATAGTTAAGAAAATTGTGCATCTTTATATTGGATTTCAAGAAAATGGCTATCCCAAAAGACCAAAGATGATACTATCAGGGGTATGGAGACGATTTTGTCAGACATTGATCTCCATGTAGGCAATGTTGTAATCTAAGCAGATCCTTAGAGATTTAAAAATGGAAATAGTGTTTTTAGAAGACCCTCAATAGGTGAAGTTAGGGTCATAAGGTTTTTGGGCTTCCATGGTAAGGTTAGAAAAATAAACTCCTTGAAAGTTCCTTCTCACATTCATTACTACCAATGGAAAGTGCTTCTCAATGTGGTCAAAGACCACATGGATGATGGAAGAGTAGTGAGAAAGAGGGTTCAAGTTTAGGAAGCATCAAATACATTATTCATGTATTGTGATAAAACACATTGGTCTAAGGAGGATCTCCTAGCCTTCAAGAAGTCCCTCAACAAATTCAAAATTTCCATGAAGGATGCCTAGGGAGCTAAAAATCTCACACACTATATGGTAAGGAAATTCATATTTGGTTTCTATGTCTTTAAACTTACTATTTAGCTCTTAACTAACCCCATATCTTTTCCAATGCACAACATATTACTTACAGTCATGGTTCTTACTTTGTGAGGCAGCATGGGAATTTATCAATTTGGTCCGCCCAAGGAATAGAGAAGTCTCATTACCAAGCAAGAACTAGGCACTTCAAACATACAAGACACAGTGGTGGTGCACAAAAGGCAAGAGGCCTACTAGAAGTTTTCTAGTAGTTTTACAAACTAATTTGGCACACAATAAGACCAAAAGAAGAAAATAGGATATTCCAAAACTTGGGCATAGCTCTTGCATTACAAATATCGAAACAAAAGAAACAAGAAGTATACAATAACTCATGTGTGAACGAAAAGTTTTTACAATGGCTATCCTCTTAGAATGAAAAAAATCTCTTTTTGAGTATGGATGTAAATTGTGAATGTCTTTGATCCCCATTGCAATGGCGTGAGCAGTATATGATATATAGTAAAGGACTCTTAAAGATTAGCATCCATACTTGATACCAAAAACTCATAATCCACTCACTTTTTTACCAAAATTATTTTCTCTGCATTCGTTGGAAGGGCATAGCCTCCACAAAACCTAGTCAGCACCTTGAGTGCAAAAAGGGGAGCCTTGCATTGTCCGAAGAATACTCATTGTGAAAAATTATACTTTATAACAAGTATAATGTATGTCATTTATTCAAGTCAATACATTCTTTCTCTACAATACATCACAAGACATAGTATTTGCACACATATACCTTCGCATGATCCAATTTGCCAATATATTGTGAAATATATAAGAGTTTTTTTTGTGCCATGTTTTGCCTAAATTGTTGGAAATCGATGCATTGAGCCCCTTTCTTGAGTAAAGAAAATCATCAATGTGCACTAAAACCCGATTACAAAGATGCATGCTTAAAAAAGAAAACTAAGAACTATGATTGACCAAGAACAAGGATAGCGTAAAGTAAATACCAATTTATTTTCATCGTTTTCAAGAAAACATGGTATCCACGATAGGATCGTACCACTCCCACCCTCTTATGGCAACATGGCACAACTAACGCCTCATACTTTCCCATGATAGCTAGGTCAAGCCTTTCAATTGTTGCAAATATTTCTTCTTGAGTAGACCATTACCATTGCTCGTAAGCCTTGGTCTCCTATTCAATGCTTTCAAGGATCTATTTGCCTATAGCAAACTTCACATCTTTGGTTATAGAATCAACCAAGAGATGCATATCTATCTCATTCACTGCACACCTTGAGTGAGCCTCACTAAATTACACTAAGGGAACGAAATGTAATCCTTACAAATGCCTAGTGAATTTATCATATTAGTCAACAATAGATAGTCTTGGTCATCCAATATCATAAATGTAGGCAAACACAAAACAAACAAGCTTCCTTGCTCACATGTATCAATAAATTACACACCTTATAAGTCACCATGGGCAACTAGGGCTCAATCAAAAACTTTACAAAGTAGCCTCCACTCTCTCCTCCTCTACATCAAAGGGTATCAACTTGTCTATCTCTTCAACCTCTCTAATAGTAATGATAGGTTGTCTTCTCTCCTCAGCATTTGATGCTTATGAAGTCCCATGTGAGTCATTCTCAGGAGATGCAAATGCAAAGAAGGATTGTAGAAGACGGCTATGTCCTTATGTGCATTGCTAGGTATTTTATCCAATGCCTTGGCTAGTTTTTTCTTTGTGACTCTATTGGTCGCAAAGTCATGAGCATGAATATTTTATCAAGCCTCTATGGTCACTATGCCACTTGAAGTTATTATTTGGTATTTCTCCATGTGGAAAATTAGTGCATTCATACAAGAACGAGAAACATTCTCAATAAGAACTAGTAAAGCAAGCATACATGACAATTTAGTGGCATGAGAATGAGAGCAGGCATTGTAGAGGAACATAAAAATCTTTTCAACTGGGGTTTCCTCCACATAATTCTCAAACTCTAGTTCAAAATTCATCATGTTTTCTATTTCTAACAAAGAAATTCAACAGAAAGTGAAAAAAAATCTCCAAGCCAAGCAACCTTCTAAACAAACTTCTCACCCTCACCACAAAGGAGGGTCATCACTAAGCGATACAAGGGCCCTCTCACTTAGTAGTGACCCATGGGGACTTCACCACACACGAGGGTCACTAGCAAGCATTACAAAGATATTCTACCCATGGGAGGGGTCTCTCTCCCTTGGTGCCAGTCCATGTGGGGTTTACTCTACACAAGAATTACCACCAAGTGATACAAGGGCCCTTGGCCCATGGGAGGGGCCTCCTTTTCTTGGTGGCGAGACCCATGCAACATCTACCTACATAAGGGTGGTGCAATACAAAGGCCCTCCACTCATGGGAGGGGCCTTCCTTTCTTGGGGGCAACCAATGCAAGGTTCATTGCACATGAAGGTCAACACCAAGTGATATGGGACGCTCCACTCATGGGAGGGGCTTACCTCACTTTTGCTTATAACCATATAGGATTCACCATATATGAGACTCACCACCAAGTGATGTAGAGACCTTTTGCATGTGGGAGGGGCCTCTCTTGCTTGGTGGCAACCAATTTTACGATTCACCACACACGAGTCACCACCAAGCAGTACGGGGACCTTCATCCATGGAAGGGACCTTCATCACTTGGTGGTGACTCATGTGGGAGTCACCCTACATGAGGGTCACCACTAAGCAATATGGGGGCTTTACCACATACAAGGGTTGCCATCGAGCAATATGGGAGCCCTCCACTCGTGTAGGGGGCCTCCCTCACTTTAATGGTGACCCGTGCAAGATTCACCCTATATTCTCAAGCTGGATCCTAAGAGTGGCAAATACATTTTCCTTGGTTATGGGGATGCAGGCAAGATGGGTTACCGTCTCTGGGATCCGCAGGCGCTAAAAGTCATCCGCAGTCATGATGTAGTCTTCCATGAAGACAAGATGCATAGGCAGTCTGAGAGAGTTGTTGAGATCCACAGGGTCATATTTCAGGAGGAGCCGAGAGCTCCCGCACAGTCAGTTGGATAGCCTACAGTTGCAGCAGATGCTCATGGTCAGGGTGTTGGATAGGTAGCTGGGCAGATAGAAGAGCCTGCCGTGAGACAATCTACTAGAGACAGACATCCACCTGATAGATTTCAGCCCTCGATGCATTACGTCTTGGTTACAGATGCAAGAGAGCCTTTCACCTATGATGAGGCTATGCGCAGGGGTGAGAGTCACTCCTGGGAGAGGGCTATGTAGTCTAAGATAGACTCCTTGCATAAGAATGAGACTTGGGATTTGGTTTCCTTGCCTGAGGTAAGAAGGCTTTGCCATGCAAGTGGGTGTACAAGCTAAAAAGTACCCCTGGATACCCCAAGCTGATATACAAAGCTAGATTGGTGGCAAAGGGTTTTAAGCAGGAGCATGGTGTGGACTTTGATGAGGTCTTTTCTCCTGTGGTTAAGATGACCACCCTATGCTTAGTCTTGGCTTTGGTTGCTCAGCTTGACTTGAATTTATGCCAGATGGATGTCAAGATGGCTTTCTTACATGGGGACTTGCATGATGAGATTCATATGGAGCAGCCTAAGGGCTTTGCAGAACCTGGCAGGGAGCACCTAGTGTGCAAATTGAAGAAAAGCCTTTATGGCTTGAAGCAGGCACCTAGGGAGTGGTATCATAAGTTTGATGCCTTTATGCAGTCACAGGACTACAGCAGGAGTGCTATGGATCCGTGTCTTTACACAAAGAAAGCCCGTGATGGTTCTTTATTAATTTTGGTACTCTATGTGGATGATATGCTGATAGCAGGGAAAGCTCATGATGAGCTAGATGCTCTTAAGGCTCAGCTCAAGAAGAGCTTTGAGATGAAAGATCTAGGACAGGCCTCTCACATACTTGGTATGCGTATTAGACATGACAGGCATCAAGGACTCCTCTACTTATCACAAAGGGAGTACATTCATAAAGTCCTTGAGTGCTTCCGCATGCAGGACGTAAAGCCTATTGGATGTCCATTGCCTTCTTATGTGAAGGTATCACAGGCTGATTGTCCGCAGAGACAGATGAGCAGAGGGCCGAGATGGCCAAGATTCCCTATGCATCCGCAGTGGGCAGTCTTATGTATGCCATGATAGCCACTCGTCCACATATTGCCTTTGCAGTTGGTATTGTGGCACGCTATATGGCTACATCTGGCAAGAAGCATTGGGATGTCGTGAAGGGTATCATGAGGTACCTAAAGGGAACTGCCAATATGTGCATATGCTATGGCAGCCATGATACAGGAGTCGTGGGGTACACTGACTCTGATTATGCAGGACATGCAGATAGTAGGAATTCCACTTCCAACTATGTATTCACCTATGCTAGAGGTGATGTTTCTTGGATGTGTTGAGTGTTGAAATGACTTGTTTTTTGGCTGTTTTTTGTTGTTTTTGAGAGCTGAATGGTTGATTTTATGAGATGATTGATTGGTTTGGAAGTGGTTTGAGAGTGTTTTGGATTATATTGATTGTGTTTTGGAAGATCATGATGTTTATTAGTGGTTCTGTGATGTTCTGATAGGTTCTGATTGGTTCTATATACCTTCTGTTTTGTTCTGATTGTCTTCTATAAGGAGGGATGGAGTATTGATTGATGAAGATTGAGATCTTGTGAAAGCTTATTGAATGGTTTATGAGAGTTTGGAATGGTTTGAGTATGAGTTATGTGGTTTTGATGACCTTCTGTAACCTTCTGTAGGTCTTCTGTAGAGCCTTTGTTTCTGTTCTGTTCTGTTCTGTACTGTAGCTATTCTGGTACTGTTCTGTAGACTGTTCTGTATGCTTCTGTATGTGTTCTGATGGATGAGAGTGTAGATTGGGAAAGTTTTCTAGCCTTGGAAAGAGGTGAATACAAGTGCAAAAGAGCTGAAAGAAGTGAAAGAAGTAGCTGCTGAAGACTCAAGTGAAGACTAGAGTGAAGTGACAGTAGTGAGCTATGAAAGGACACTGTAGTGGCTCTAGTGACTCTTCATATCAGACATACCTCTTGGGAGGGGTATCCACAACCTAAGAAGGATTATTGAGAGTGATTTTGAGAGATTGTAGTGAGGAGATGATGTATTATTGATAGAGAGAGAGAGAGAGTCAGAGATAGCCAATTCTACTCAAACAGAGTGATTGTATATGAGAGATTGAGAGAGAAGACTATGAAGACATTGAAGATGAATACTATGTGATGTATTTCCATTCAAAGATGGTGTATTCCTTTGCTTTCTTTGTTCTATTGATGGATTTTGTGAAGATATTGAAGAATATGGTTGATTCTATCAAATCCGTGGGAGATCTACATGATGTTGTATGAAGATTTGTTGTGCTTGGTGTTCTTTTCTTCATTGTGATCATATGAAACATAATAAACAAGCTTGTTGATGTTACAAGATATATTTTCTTGCAAGAGAATTCCCTTTTCCTTGGTGTTCCTCTTGGGGCTCCATGTTTTTGGTGCGCAGCCAGAGAAACTTGCCATCAACAAGCACCAAAAGAGGCTAAAAATGAAGGAATTGGCATTGCCAAGAAGAGAAGAATTCAATGGTTGTTTGTAAAGTTCCTTCTTCCACTGAAGAATTGGAATTTCTCATAATCAAAGCCACTTTCCACAAGAAGTTCATCCCACAATGGCGGAAACACATCACCATCATGAAGCATGCTCTATGTGGTGGACAGTTTCCTCTTCCTATTGAAGCAGCAGAAACTGGCATCTTGGTGGCAAACTGTTTGGGAATAAACCTAAGAGCATAAACAGAGACAATGACCATCCATGGAAGATTTGGCATTCATTGAGAAGTTTCCAGACAACATCCATGGGAGATTGTGAAGAAGCTTCAGGAGTCTTGGTCTGTAGAGGTTCACAAAGACAAGAAGGAAAAGAGTTGGAATTTGTTTGTGGATGCTCAACAGCAAGATACATGGGATGCTTGGTGCACTGATAATCTTTTGTTTGTTCAATTAGCAACCCACTGAAAGTTGGTAGACAGAGTATTCTTTACAACATACACTATTGAAACCATCAAAAGCTGGCATTACTATGATGATGGCACCACCACAATGCTCAGACGTATGCATTTTGACACCTTCAAAACTGAATACCTTCCTCTGTGCAGTGGCATGAAAGCAGAATTCAGAGACGTTGAAAACGAAGAAGTAGAAGAAATGTTGGCAAGAGAGTCCTCCAGAGACTGAAGCCTTCTGTTAACCCTCTGTGGAGCACTAACAACATAGTGGAGCCAACCCCCTGATGAATGACGCAATAAAGAGGCAAGCGTTAGAACGAGTCCAGAGGTACAAAGAAGAGAAAAAGCAAAAATCAGAGCCGAGAACGAGCTTACAGCAGAAGCTGCCTTTGACGCCCTTGCGGAACTATTTACAGAAGTCCCAATGGCACATCAAGCCCTTCCTCCTCCTGCTGGAGGTCCACTTCCAAGCCAGATCCGTCCTGGAAATATTGATGAGCCCAGCGAATGTAGTTCCATTGCTAGTTTTTAAGGGAGAGTACAATGAAGACCCCGATCTTCATGTAGCAGAGTTTATGGTAGCATGTATGGCTAATAATGCCAGAACCCCTGAGCATTGGTTAGCAATATTCTCCGCCACTTTCAAGGGCGCGGCGTTTCAGTGGTATGAGAGACAAGCAGCATGAACTTTTGGCACATGGGACGACCTAAAGTTGGCCTTCCTCACTAAATTCAAGCGTGAAGGTTTTGAAGAGTGGATGCGAGAGGAATTTATGAACCTAAGTCAGTCCTCTGGAGAAAGAGTAGAAGCTTATGTCTCACGAATGGAATCCATCCTGAAGAGATGGACTAACCATAATCTAGATGATGGCATTCAGAAGGGGGTGTTTCTCAGAGGATTACAACCAGAAGTCCGTAAGTTTGTGGAGCTGCAAAGACCAACCACACTGCAAGATGCAACAGAAGGTGCAAGACTATACGATGAAGTGGAAGCTAGATTAACGATGAATACAGGACGAGGAGTCCTACCTCCTCTGATGCCAGGAATGATGTACCCACCAAATGCAGTCCCAGGGACTGTCCCCTACCCTTACCAACAGATGTCCCCAGTATCACAGTACAGTGCACCAAATCCACAGTGGCCACAATCCATGCCTCAAATGATTGTTCAACCACAACAACAATGGTCCCAACCAATTTTTCCAATGCCAAATCAGTAATAGTGGAACCCTACCAACTGGAGCCAACAGCCAACAGTTCAAACAGGAGCTCTGAATCAGAATCAGAACAGAGATCCCTCTGCACCAGCCCAACCTGTTTATGCAGTGATTACAGAGACTCCTCAAAACCCTCTTGCCAGTAACTCAAGAGGAGAAAGCTTGAAGGATTACTTATCCAACTCAGTTGCCAACATCAAAAAGGAGTTGATGGATGTGATTACAGAGCAGCTACAGACGTTGAAAGTGAATACCGCTAGCATATCCAACGTTGCAGAAGCAGGAAGAGATGTGATGCGGTCAAATACTTGGTATGGTAAGTGTCATCAAGCAGGCCATTTAGCCACTAAATGTACATGAAAACCAACCATTCCTGGAGCCTTCTGTTCCTACTGTTTGCGAAAAAACCATACAGAGGATATTTGCTCTCTGAAGGAGATGCATGATAGGAGGAGGAAGGAAGAAGACGCAAGATTCAACTTGCTGGAATCCAAAATGACAACACAGGACATTGGACCCAAGCCTAGAGAGTTTGGTCCTAATTTTGGACCCCAAAGATTTCCATCTCAAAGTTACAGAGGAAGACAGTCTGGCGGTGGTCAAAGAACAGAAGTGGAGTGTTACAGATGCGGAGAAAAGGGACACATTTCACCAAATTGTCCAAATCCTAGAAGGTCAGTGGATTACAAGCCCTTATGCAGTCGATGCAAAGGAGAAGGCCACACTGCAAAAGACTGTCCAAGTCCAACCCCAGTGAAGAACAGTGTTACTGATAGTCCGGCCAAGGCCCAAGAGCCGACCTCCAATTTAGTGGAATTGGAAGTTGCTGCCATCACACGTGCAAAGAAAAAGGAACTACCTATTCAGAAAGAAAACAATCCTCCTGCCAGAATAGTAAAGTTCAATCTTCCACCAGAAGAACAGAACAGAACAGAGCTTGATAGTGCCGTACAGAGCACTACAGTGCCACAGAGAGTTACAGAGACAGTTCCAGAGACAGGACCAGAGGTTCAGGAGACAGAAGAGGTGGAGGTGCCGCAAGTGGCAGAAGAAGTTCCCATGATTCCTCTGTTGGAAGAAAGAGGGAAGATGAAAATGGATGTTGCCACATTCCCTAACTGGTTAGAGAAGCCAGTGGATCCTATTAAGGAATACGATCTGGTCAGAGATCTAGATACCTTTAAACCAAACCTCACATTCTGTCAATTATTGATATTGTCTCCCAGTTGCCGAAAAAGGTTCAAAAGTATACTGACAAGAAGATGTGGATTAAGGATTGCTCCCTCAACAGCAACAAAGTCCAACAAAGCTCCAGAGCCTGTCAAAGAAGTGGACGTAGCTAACGCCTTCCTAGATCCGGGTACCCCAGAGACTGACGTGTGGATTGAAGGCTGCTTCATTGCAAATGCACTGATTGATGGTGGTTCATGAGTGAACATTATGACGGATGTGACAATGAGGGATCTAGGCCTACAAGGTGTGCAACCAACCCAATGGCTCATCAGACTGGTGGATCAGAGCAGAATCAAGCCTTTGGGCATTCTCCCATATGTGAAGACTACAGTGGCTGGAAAAGATTATTGGCTAACCTATCTGGTGGTGAAGCCAAACTCTTATGGTACATCCTACCCTCTGTTACTGGGCAGACCATGACTTTTTGAAGCTCGAGCAAGGACGGATTGGTTCAAAGGAACCTTGACCTTGGGACGAGGACCCAACAAAGTGGTACTGAAGCTCTATGGTTCTTAAAAAGGACATGGATCCACCTCCTTGGAATTATCTTCTAACTCGCCTAATGAGGCTACAGATGGAACATCAGCAGACGAAGATGCTGTCAAACAGATCCTTCCCAAGAAAACAGTGGCACGTTCCTTAATAGTGGATACTATAAGCCAACTTCCAAAAGATGCAAAGCCATTGTCAATGGGAGAATACTTCCTGCCTGAACTAGGAACGATTTCCAAAATCACTTCTGACAATGAGATAGAAGCATGGATGTACTGCTCTCCCTGTTACATGGCCATAGCAGAGCGAGAGACAGAGGCAGAAGATGAAATAGAGAACCTATTCTTCTCTTACAGAGCTCCTACAGAGACAGAAGCAGAGCCAGAAACAGAGACAGAGACAGAGACAGAAGCAGAAACAGAGACATAGACAGAAACAGAAGAGGATGGAGATGATATGGATGAAGAAGGTTATGAAAGTGAGCCAGAAGAATCTATCCCATCCGAAGAGGATACATTTGGAGAAGAAGTTCCAGAAGCATCAGGAGCAGACGAGCTCATGCTATGGAACAGAATGGCGATGGTACCATATGGTCTAGTAAATGGATCTTCTCATATGCAAAATCTTTATAAGAAATGGGTTAAGAAGAACAAGCGGTCTTTCAGCAGTGGCTCACGCTGTCCTAACCCATCTTTGCCAAGAAAAGATGATGATGATGCACCGTGCCAATAAGCACCAGTCCCACAAACCCAACAGGCATCAGAGGGTCCCTGTTATGTGACATTCCTAGACATGTCATTAGAAGATGAGTCTTCAATCCAAGAGGTAATTAATTTTAAAACCAAACCCGAAACGGCTCTAATCCCATTTCAACATCTTAAGAAGCAACCTAAGTCTCCACCAAAAGAAGAAGTTGGTTCTAGTGGGACATCAGAAGAGGACATCACTCCCTTGAAGGAGTCGGATCTGTATCCAGAAGCAGTCCGTGGGACCTTCATCCGTGAAGTAGAAGGTGAAAGGCAGTTAACCTTTGTGGATGCAGATGGCACTGAACGCCACTTGAAGGTGGGTAGCAGCCTCCCAGAAGAGGAGTTCTCAACCTTGTACAACTTGTTGAAAGAAAATTTGGACGTGTTTGCATGGTCCTACAAAGACCTAAAGGGGATTGATCCCACAATTTGTCAACATCATATTAACTTGGAGCCTGATGCCAAGCCAATACGGCAACGAGAGAGGCGAATGAACCCAAAACATTCCACATTGGTGAAAGCAGAGCTGCTGAAGCTTCTGGAAGCCGAGTTCATCTATCCAGTGGCAAATAGTGAATGGGTTTCACCCATCATGGTGGTACCCAAGAAGAATGGCAAATTGCGAATCTGTGTGGATTTCCGAAAGCTCAATTCTAAGATGAAGAAGGATCACTTTCCTATCCCTTTCACAGACCAACTGTTGGACACAGTGACAGGACATGAGCTTTATTCCCTTCTGGATGGATTCAGTGGATATAACCAAGTGCAAATAGCAGAAGAAGACCAGTCCAAAACAACCTTCACCACAGAATGGGGGACCTACGCTTACCGAGTGATGCCGTTCGGGCTCTGCAATGCCCCTGTTACTTTCCAGTGAGTCATGATGGCCGCATTCCAAAATCATCTGCACGATTTTATTGAGGTATATTTGGATGACTTCTGTGTCTATAGTTTGATCCATGAACACTGGGGACATTTGGAACAATGCTTTGACCGATGCCGGGAGTATGGGATTTCCCTCAACCCCGACAAATGCATCTTTGGGGTCTCTTCTGGAGTTCTATTGGGCCACATTGTCTCTACACAAGGGATATCAGCAGACCCTGCAAAGATCAAAAAGATCGCAGCTCTGACAGCACCCACCAACCTCAAACAGTTGAGGGGATTCCTCGACCATGTGGGTTACTACAGAAGGTTCATAGCCCATTTCGCAAAAAAGACAACCTCCTTACACAAACTTCTGAGGAAAGAGGCAGAGTTTACTTGGACAGAAGAATGCGACAAAGCCTTCAACACTCTGAAGCAGTGTCTAATTGAGGCACCCATTCTGCAACCTCCTGATTGGACGAAAGAGTTCCATGTATATACTGATGCATCTATTGAAGGCTTAGGTGCAGTTCTCTGCCAGAAGGGTTCCTCGAAACTGGATCAGCCGATCTATTATGCAAGCCGAAAAGTCACTGATAGGGAACGGAACTATACAGTGACAGAGCTGGAGTGCTTGGCAATGGTGTTTGCCCTAGAAAAGTTTCGCCACTACCTCCTATCTACCCACTTTAAATTTTATGTGGATTATGAGGCTTTATCCTTCCTGATGAACAAAGCGGATGTGAAAGGACGAATGATGAGATGGCTCCTTCTATTTCAGGAGTTTGACTTTGAAGTGATTACTAAGCCTGGTCGTTCCCATGTTCTGGCTGATCATCTGTCGCGTATCCCACAAACTGCAGACGAGGAGCAGGATGATCCAGACCTCCCTGATGCTTCCCTATTCTTGGTAGAAACTGTAACTCCCTGGTATGCAGACATTGCCAATCTACTAGCAACCCAACAGTACCCTCCTGGAATTTCTAGTCGGGAAAGGAAGAAGCTTATGCTAGAATCAACCCCCTACACCCTGTTAGGCGGCGCACTGTACAAGAAAGGCAAAGATGAAGTGCTCAGAAGATGTGTTGTAGGAGATGAGATTGGGATTGTTCTGAAGGCTTGCCATGATGAGCCATGTGGAGGTCACTTTGCAGGAGAAGCTATAGCCAGGAAGGCTTTGCTAGCAGGATATTGGTGGCCTACCATTCATAAGGATGCCTATGATTACTGTAAAAGATGTGATGCTTGTCAGAGAATGGGGAAACCCACGAAGACAAGTGCTATGCCACTGCAACCTATTCTTCCTTTAAAGCCGTTTGAGAAGTGGGGCATCGACTTCGTAGGTCCAATCGATCCTCCTACCAGAAGGAAACAGAACCGATACATCCTTGTATGTACGGATTATGTCACAAAGTGGTGTGAAGCTAAAGCCCTAAAGCGGGACGATGGTAATAGCGTGGCCCTGTCCATGTACGAGAATATCATCACCCGTTTTGGTAGTCCCTTAGAGCTGGTAAGTGACAGAGGCACTCATTTCATTAATAAAGTCATGGAAGAGTTGACAGAGTTATATAAGATCCGCCATCACAAGTCCACTCCTTACTACCCCAGAGCCAATGGCCAAGTCGAAGTCACGAATCGCATCCTCTGCTTGCTCGATTCTGACAAGAACGATTGCCACACATCGTCGTGATTGGGATGATTGACTTACAGAGGCCCTCTGGGCATACAGAACCTCCTATAAAGCAGCAACAGGACAGACACCCTTCCAGCTGGTGTATGGTACAGAAGACGTTTTCCCTGTTGAATTGGAATTACCCTCTTTGAGAGTGGCTATCAAAGAGCGTTTGGGGGACGATTATTCACTACAACGCCGTCTCCTGCACCTGGAATGTTTGGATGAAACTCGTAGGATGGCTCTACAGTGCATGGAAGCCACGCAAGCTCAACGCAAGGCTTACCATGACAGCTTCATCAAGCACAAGGAGTTCAAAGAAGGTGATTTGGTCCTAGCCTATGATTCACGATTTAGCAAGTTTCCTGGCAAGCTCCAACAACGGTGGATGGGCCCATATAAGGTACTTGCTGTCAACCCTAATGGCTCTGTCCAAGTGCAGATCGTTGATGCCTCTGATGATCCCTTCCTGATCAATGGATATCATCTAAAGAAGTACTTCCCTCCTTGGGGATCTTGACAATCACAGTCTTGATCCTTTCCCCCCTTGGTGTGGCACTGTAACTCTTATGATGCTGCTTCTGATAGCCGTTCTTCAGCCACTCCTGATGAGGTGGATGCAACCCTTTGTCCCCTCAACCCTACCTTCCAGCCTTGATCTCTTATCCTCTATTTTCCACCAGCGACAGTGGCGAGGTTGGTTCTGACAAATGGTCTTTCTACCATTCCCTTGTTTAATTCGAAGAGAAAAAAAAAATGGAAAAAAATTATACATACCGGTCATGGGAGAAAAGGACTTAGGTCCCTGTCATGCCGACCTATTCTTCGAGAAAAGGTGGAAACATCCTCGGGAATAGGGGAAAACAAATTTAAAAAAATTAAAAAAGGAAGAGAAAAAAAATAAGAAAAACAAATCTGTTATGAGAGAAAAGGAAGAAATTCCCTGTCATAGCAGGCCTCGTTCCAAGAAAAGGTGGCAAACACCCTTGGGCGAGAAGCTAGCTGTGGAAAAGGTGGCAATACCCAGCAGTCCAGAAAGTGGATTCATTAATTGATATTTCCAGGATCCAATTCCAAAGCTACCTCCCTTGGTACGCTATGTCATGTGTCTCTCTGTAGAGTGTCTAACTGACCTCTAGCAGATGCCATGTCCTATCCAACACAACGTTCGATTTGATGGCTACCTCCCTGGGTACGCCTCTTCAACAACTAACGACGCGATCTTCATCAACAAACAATCGAGTGACGTGAGCTTTCATCCTAACCGGATGGGAAAGTGAATATGGGTTGCCCTCTGTAACTATCAACCGAGTGTGAGACAGAGGGTGGGGCGAGTGACCAGTCTTTTCCCTTCAAATCAAATGACAGATGAGTAGTGTGAATGGAGTGTTGCACGCATGGGATGGGCCTCTCAATGCACAAAGCACAATTTGTTTCTGTGCACTGTACCATAAGGCTCCCTGGCCTTCCTTCTCGCACCGTATGCCGGCACAGGGCGGGATGCACAGTTGCACCATCCAATGCGCACAAGGCATACAACCTTTGCATAAGTGATCGTGAGGATTACATCAACGGGTTTCAGGAAAAGGCTGCCCTCCTGTATCTATCAACCGAGTGTGAGACAGAGGGTGGGTTGAGTGTGACTAGAGTTTCTTCAATCAATTACCGAGAGGTGAGATTGAGGGACGTTACGACACTTGGAGTAAGGTATGTTCCCGTTTTCCTATGCACCCACGGGCTGGGTCTCTACCGTCGTCATCACAGGACACATCACCCTGTTCTGTACACTGCACTCATGCACCATCAACTATGCCAGATGGATTGGACACACTCATGCACCATCAACTATGCACCCTGGCATACTCCCTCTGCCCCATTCCCCTGTCGATTTCTAAACCGGGTCCGAGATATGGGTTTCAATCATTCTTCCTCGAGTGATATTAGTCATGGGGCGCGTGACTGTTCTTTCATTCCATTTGAGTAACAATGAGTTGAGTGTCATATTCCTCATCATCGACGAATTTCCTGCGATTCCTTCCATCAGCTACCTCCCTGGGTGCTGCCGCGTGGTCCCTGCCATGACGGACATGTGCCGAGAAGATGCCTTGGTACCTCCAGCAGTCGACAACGACACCGGATGTGCCATCGACACTTAACCTTGCTTCTTGACAAAATGGGCCAAGTTTTTCTAACCCTACAACTTTTGTTTCTTAGTGACATTCATGTTTTAATTGTGGGGACGTTAGTGGATGGTCTGTGGAGTGGTCCTAGGTCCTTGTTGCTCGGTTAACCCTATCTGTTAAGGTCTTAAGTGTGGGGACGCATACCCTTCTGCATATGCCCTTCTGCATATGCCTCAACCCTTCTGCATATGCCTCAACCTGCTCATGCATGTATTCCATGCCTTGCTGTTACCCTGACGGGGTCCCTTCCCATCCGATCGTTCATTTTCCACCCACCCTTGGGGTTGTTCCCTTGCAGTTTTCCTTTATTCCCTGCTTTTGAGGGCCTGCCATGTGAATGCATCTTACGTTCACCGAAGTCCAAATCCAACCTTATAGTCCTGTTCCTCCCTTTGAACTGACCATTTTTCCTTTTTACCTACCCCTGTTCTGGTGCACGATTTTCAAGTTATTAATTTTTGAAGTATTTACGCAAATTAGCCAATTTTCCATGTGAACGCGTTTTTTTTGCTTCGGAACCGTGATCTGACGTCATAGCCCTGCCAATCACTTTTCCCCTAATATTTTTCCTTCTTACTCCGAGTCATTCCGATGCACGGTTTGTCCAATATTAATTTTCTGCTTTTTTTACGACTTTTTCGTGCGTCTTTTTGACATTTTCCATGTGAACCTGCCCTGTTTGCATCAGAATTCCAATTTGATTTGACAGCCGTGTCCTTCGCACCTTTCCCTAACTTTTTTCTTTTTCCTCCACCCTCTTTTGCCTTCTGGATTTTTTATTATTAATTTTTAAATGAGTTTTCAGGCGTGTTTTTGGAGTTCTTCGCATGTGAACCCCTCCTACTTTCACCAGAACTGCAGTTTAGCATGACAACCTTGTGCCATTCCTTCCTGCGGACATTTTTCCTTCTTACTGCATGTCATTCCGGCGAACGGTTCGTCCGATACTAATTTTCGATCCCATTTTCGAGTTTGGTTTTTGGGTTTTTTCCACATGAACGCGTCTTATCTCAGTCGGAACTATGTTTCGATGTGATAGGATTGTCGGACACGTCTTTCTGCACAGTTTTTCTTTTTCCTCCACCTCGTTCCGATGCACGGATCTTCTGATATTAATTTTTAATTGTGTTTTTTAATCTATTTTTTTGTGTTTTTTTGCACGTGAACGCCCTGTCTTTCTCCCGGAACTCCCGTTGCACATTTTCCCTGTCTTCCCCCTACCGTCCTACCTACTTTCTGTTTTTACGCCTTTTCGTTTTGACGTCCGGATTGGGAGTTATTAATTTTTATTTATTTTTATGAGTTTTTACGCGCCCCGTCCCGCGCGTGAACACGCTCTTTTTCAATTTTACGCGTTTTAACGCGCCCCGGTGGCATCTGCGTGCCTTGTCCTCACATCCAGGCGCCCTTTCCCTCCCATCACCGTAAATTTTTTTTACCCCCGCCCCGCGCATGCTCGCGGGACAGGGGTGTCTCACCTTTCCCTCTCTTTTCTTTCTTTTCATTAATTAATTTATTTTTTAATTTTATTGATTTACATTTTAAACCCCCCCCCCCCCCCCCCCGAATTTCAACCACCATCTCTCTCTTTCTCTTTCTTCTTCTTCTTCTTCTTCTTTCTCTCTCCTACTCCTCTTTCTCTCTCCCTGACCCTCCCCCCCATCTCCCCCACCTGCTGTTCCTTCTGCCTCCTCTCTCCACCTTCTTCCCCCTCCCTTCTTCCGCCCTCTTCTGCTCCCACTGCCTCCTGCATCGCCTCCGCCCTCTTCTGTCCCCACCGCCTCCTGCATCGCCTCCTCCCTCCACCTTCTTCCCCTCCCCCTCCCTTCTTCCGCCCTCTTCTGCCCCCATCGCCTCTGCCCTCTTCTGCCTCCTCCCTCCACCTTCTTCCCCCTCCCTTCTTCCGCCCTCTTCTGCCCCCACCGCCTCCTACATCGCCTCCGCCCTCTTCTGCCTCCTCCCTCCACGCTCCGCCTCCACCCTCCAGCGCCTCCTCCTGCGCCCTCCCCCTCACTACTCCTCTCCTCCTGCGCCCGCACCGCCACCAGGGCCGCCGTCGCCTGGGCCACAGGATCACCAGCGTCGCCATCGCCATCCACAGGACAGCCGCCGCCCACCCCACATACATTGCCCTCCGATTGACGCCCACACCGCCGCCACCTCTTCCTCCTTCTCCTCCACCTCCCCCTGACGTGGCCACCTCTCCCTCCTCCTCCTCCTCAACCACCTAACCACCCTCTAGTTAGTATCTCACCCTAGTTAACCACTAACCTAACACTGGTTACTAACTTGCCTAATCTTAGTTAATAGCTAACTAATCGTAGTTAGTCCCACTTAATCACAAATTAATTGTTAAAATGACCTATTTATTCACCCACAGTTTCCACGCGCATTCGCGCTAAACACAATTTTTTTTAATTAAAATAAACTCGTCGTTCACTTAGCACGCGCTATGTGTGCTAAAGAGGCACTTTAATATTTTTAATTAAAATGAACCCGCCGTCACAAGAGCACGCGCTGGCAAAAAAGCGCTCCACATCACCTTAATTTGTAATCAATGAACTTGCATTTAGAGATCCAATCTGGGTATCGAAGTCCGGGATTCGACTTAACGCACCGCTTACACCTAATAATTGGTAATTAAATTTTTAAGAAGGAACCGACGTTTTCTTGCTAAGGTTTATCACTTAATAAAAATTTACCCATTCTTAATAATTTATTAAAATAAACCTTTCATTAAATTAATTCCCCCTCACTGCACTTAATTCCCTTTTTTTAACGAACCCGTTTTGTGGGATGGGTATGCGCAGTTTTTGGAGTTATTTCCATGGTCAAACACTAGTTTATCAACGATGTAGTCTTGATATGTGTTAGATATGGTATTGTTTTGGTTCCGCTTCTTTGTTACGGTTAAAAGTACGGTGTGTAGTTTTTTTTTTCTTTTATTGCCTGATACGGGGTTCTGGGTGTTTGTATGATGCATAGCATGAAGCTTTCAGTCGCATATGTCTAGAGGTCATGTCGATTTTTTTCTAGGCTGTGGTTTGCTTGGGGTTAGTTGGTCGAGTCACGTTTTATTGTTTTGGTTGTTCTCTTATCCTTGGATTTTTATGTGTTGCTTTGCAAGCATTCTCCTTGATTGTCTGTGTTTGTGGTGTGTGTGTAACCATCTGAATGGCGCCTTCTCACGCTCCTCCCCCTATCCAGTACGTCCCACTCGTTAGTAGGGATTACTCTTCCCTACTCACTTTTGAGCCTCTCACGAAGGCGGGTCTTGCTGCTTTTGTGGCTACTTCATTTCCATTGCTTCCAGAGGATCCGTCGTTATGTGATGAGTTTCTGGCCTCCTACAACAAGAAGACATGACTAGTCCAGGGAATTTCTATGACTTTGACACCTCGAGGGCTAGGGAAGGCTCTGTCTCTTCCCTCCAAAGGTGAACCTTTTGTTACCACTCGTCAGCTTTTCTCTAATGAAGAGATTCTGAAGATGTTGCAAAAGCAGACAAGGGAAATGCTGGATATTAAGAAGGTGATCAACTCTTCAGGAGTTTCCTTTTCCATGATCACTGATCCCGTATGGAAAATGGTCTGTCAGTTTCTCTAGGACAGGTTTATGCTTGCCAAAACGCCATCCCAGTATTTGTCCAAAGAGCTTTTTACAACTTCCAGGATGGTGTTGAAAGGAGTTGCTATTGATTGGAGCACTTACCTCCTCACTAAAATGGATCAACATTTCGTCAAAGTCACCAGGGGTAATGTTACCAATGTCACATATGGATCATATTTGTCTACCTTCTTAACCTATTCAGGTTTACAGAAGAGTGTGCATCCACCTCCTCCATCAGATCCAGTACCTCCTCCTCCACCTTCAGATGAGTCCGAACCCATTGATATAGAGGATGATGATTCTCCGCCTCCCTTGGTCATACAGCGCAAACGCTTGAAGCGGGTAGCGGATAAAGCTCCTTCCATTCTTCCTTCAGTGCCCATTCCTGCTACCTCTGGCAGTGATCTCCCTGGATATCTCACTTGTAATAACCTGTTTAGAGCACATTGAGAAGGATCATTGGACATATCAGTTCCCTCACTGAACAGTCTAGTCTTGGGGGATGCAAATCCTTTCCTCTGTAAAGACATTCAGAGTTCCATTGAATTGTCAGTGACAGCCTGTGTTCAATAGCTGTACGTGTCCTTTTATGAAGAACTCATGCAGTCTAAGGACCAGTTGCATAAGGCAACATTTGAGTTAGCTTCTGCTAAGGATACCCTAGCAGATTTGTTTAAGCAAATGAAACAACAAACCCAACCGATTGCCACCCAAAGAGATGAGATCTCTTCTTTGAAGATCCAGTTACTAGAGGCTCAATCAGAGGTTACTAGCCTTTCAGCAGAGAAGGAGAGGATGTCCAGAGAAGCGCAGGAGTTCCAAACGCTCTTAGATGACAAACTTTCAGCCTTACAGACTGCTATTGACACAGTGGCATCCCAAGCCTCCCAAATCCCAAGCAAGATCAACTGGCAAAGTCACGCTCTGTTCCTCCAAGCCCTAATGTTCCTTTGATCCCTTCTCTTTCACAGCAGGACTTGGCTGTTCTTCAGAGACAGGCTACCTTGTGCCCTCTATTCCAAGATAAATTGGAAAGATTGCAATCCATAATGGATTTGCTATGGTCTACATTTGAGCAGTTTCATGAATATGTTCCACCAGACCATTCTTTTTTTGTCCACTACCAATTACAGAAGTTGGCCTTCTATATGAAGCTTTCCACGATGGATTTACCTCTTCTAGAGGATGGATGGAGTGGGGCTTGGTCTGCTGAGTTGTTGACAGAGGTAGTAAGGATGGTGTTTGAAGATTCTGTCACGCCAGATACCATGTTGATGTCCTACATGTATATATGAGGAGACTTATTAATTCCAGATGAGGTGGATATGGCATGGTATGTGGGGGATGTGGTTCTACAAGCTATTTTGTATGTCAACCATTTGGAGTTGCGCATAGCTGACATGTTTCAGGGTTATCCAAAGTGGCTGATTGTCATGATAATTCCTAGCATCCCATGATTGATTCTGTGGTCTTGAATCAAAGACAGAACACAGCTCCTAGTTATACCCAGAGTACTAATCAACTAAGGATGGATCTCTTAGCCTATCTTTCAAAACATAATCCGTTTGATTCTACCTTCTTTGATGCCTATCATAGATGATCTCTCTTAGGACCTTTTGTTCCTACCCTCCTATATTACCAACAAATGGCTCACCGATATGATCTATATCTTTCCCTTTGTCAATCTAATTCCACCACTATTTTACCCCTTCTTTTCCAACCTTCATCTTTCCCTCAAATTTCCATTTTTACATACTGTTCCTTTATTGAGGATAGGGTATTTTCCCCTTCTCCACCCTGTCCTTCTCCATCCATTCATGTACCCTCCACATTTCCTATTTATCAGTTAACACCCTTCCTTAGTGATTCCCTACAAATTTCTGCCACTCCTTTAAATCATTCTTCCTTTTATGATTTTGTCTATCCCTCACTTCATCCACTTTTCCTTATTCCACTACCCTCACCTAACACTTCTATATCTCAACCACCTCAATTGGTTAGTGACTATGACAGGTTTGATACTCAGATTTCCAGAAGAAGGGGATGAAGTTCGAATGATTCCCTTACATGACCTCAGATCAATTGGCCAGTAATTCCAGGAGAATGGACAGCTGCCAGTCAAGCTTATCAAAACTATGTTCATTTTGCTCAGCAGTATTCACAGTCTGCAGATCCTTCAATGCGATTAACTGTTCACTTTGCTTGGTACTTGGCGTATATGCATAGGCACTCTCATAATGATTCCAAGCCTATTCCAAAGTTGTGCATGAATGTCAGTGTGAGCATTGATTCCCAACAGCTGGATATATTGTATTTTCATGCCCTTTGTTTGCCTAGCAGATACCTGGTCCTGTTGGAAAGGATGTGCTATCTTCAGTTTTTTCAAAATCCTCCCAAAACCTTTGTAGATGAATCGTTATCTATGGATCGTTTCCGACAACATCAATCTTTCAAGAGGGATCATCTTCATTGATACCTTTCCAATGTATGGTGGATGCTTTTTAATGAAAATCTCTCTTTTTGGAGGAGTCATTCAGATGGTTGTGTTGTGTGTAGAGTTTGTGTTGTGAGTTCATTTATGTAATCCGAACGTGGTGATTTCCTATTGGATTGGATTTCGTGTGTGAGCTACATTTTGGAGAATTGTGGTGATGGGGTCGTGGTTGTAGAGTTGAAGCTAATGCAGATGAAGAAGAAGAAAACTCTTATATCCTTTACAAGTTTGTTGTGATTTTTAGTTTGATAAGAGGTGTTAATGTATAAAGGATTTTCCTTTCTTTGTATTTTTATATCAGAAACAAGTTATAAGTTGAGGTCGTGGTGGATGGATTCTTTTTGAAGAGATATTCAAGATTAAAGTTGAGCTTTTACTGAACTTGTATTCCCTTTTTCCTGGGTCGCGAGGACACTTCCTTATTAAGTGTGGGGATATGTTGAGTGTTGAAATGACTTGTTTTTTGGTTGTTTTTTGTTGTTTTTGAGAGCTAAATGGTTGATTTTATGAGATGATTGATTGGTTTGGAAGTGGTTTGAGAGTGTTTTGGATTATATTGATTGTGTTTTGGAAGATCATGATGTTTATTAGTGGTTCTGTATACCTTCTGTTTTGTTCTGATTGTCTTCTATAAGGAGGGATGGAGTATTGATTGATGAAGATTGAGATCTTGTGAAAGCTTATTGAATGGTTTGTGAGAGTTTGGAATGGTTTGAGTATGAGTTATGTGGTTTTGATGACCTTCTGTAACCTTCTGTAGGTCTTCTGTAGAGCCTCTGTTTCTGTTCTGTTCTGTTCGGTACTGTAGCTGTTCTGGTACTGTTCTGTATGCTTCTGTATGTGTTCTAATGGATGAGAGTGTAGCTTGGGAAAGTTTTCTAGCCTTGGAAAGAGGTGAATACAAGTGCAAAAGAGCTGAAAGAAGTGAAAGAAGTAGCTGCTGAAGACTCAAGTGAAGACTAGAGTGAAGTGACAGTAGTGAGCTATGAAAGGACACTGTAGTGGCTTTGGTGACTCTTCATATCAGACATACCTCTTGGGAGGGGTATCCACAACCTAAGAAGGATTATTGAGAGTGATTTTGAGAGATTGTAGTGAGGAGATGATGTATTATTGATAGAGAGAGAGAGAGAGTCAGAGATAGCCAATTCTACTCAAACAGAGTGATTGTATATGAGAGATTGAGAGAGAAAACTATGAAGACATTGAAGATGAATACTATGTGATGTATTTCCATTCAAAGATGGTGTATTCCTTTGCTTTCTTTGTTCTATTGATGGATTTTGTGAAGATATTGAAGAATATGGTTGATTCTATCAAATCCGTGGGAGATCTACATGATGTTGTATGAAGATTTGTTGTGCTTGGTGTTCTTTTCTTCATTGTGATCATATGAAACATAATAAACAAGCTTGTTGATGTTACAAGATAGATTTTCTTGCAAGAGAATTCCCTTTTCCTTGGTGTTCCTCTTGGGGCTCCAGGATGTCCAAGGTGCATAAATGCACGGCCCTTTCTACTACAGAAGCCGAGTATGTTGCAGCCACTGAGGCTTGTAAGGAGGCCATTTGGTTGGGTTGTTTGGTTGCTGACCTTGGTATTGATGCTATCCCTACACTACATTCGGATTCTATGGGTGCTATTTAGTTAGCCAAGAATCTGGTCTTCCATGTGAAGATGAAACACATTGAGGTGAGGTATCACTTCATACGTGGGGTCATTGAGGACAAGTTTGTTGACCTTGTCAAGATCTTGACTGACTAGAATTGTGTAGATTTGCTCACGAAAAGCCTCTCTACAGAGCGCTTTGCCTTCCTCAGGAGGTTGATGGGCGTGGAATGAGATGAAGTCTTTCTTCATCCTGTTGTACTATCTTTTTTTTTTTCTTTTCACTCCTCATTAGGGCAGATTCACCTTTAAGCGGGAGGTTGTTGGGGTTAAAGGCGCCTCCACCTAGCCACCCGTGTATTACTACACTAATAGTCACCGCCACTGCACACTGCAGGTGGCGGGAGCCCATCACCGTCACTTTATTCTTTATTATTTTAGTGACAGTTTGAATAAAGGAAGGCCCGGTCACACATTGTGACTGTTGGCGTTCCCATTTCTTGTCTCTCTCTTTCTTGCTCTTGCTCTCCCACCATAGCTCTCGAGTGCAAGCTTCGATCCTTCTCTCCTTTCACATTCCCCCTCTACGTGACTTAGCTTTAGGAGAGGTGTAAGCTTAGAAGGTTTTATAACCTAAGAATTTTAAAAAACAAAAAAAATGAGAAGATTGTTGTCATTTGTCAATTTGATCAGCCACCGCCTTGTTCCAAATATCAATGTGTTGATCGTCACCTCGATCCCATCACCACTTAAGTCCTCAAACATGTGATAAGAGATCAACCTCGGTATTATCCTCTTGTCATCTCCACCTTGTGGCAACATTAAACCACCATTACCATCCAACTACTTTGTAAATTCTACCCACTGCCACAAGAAATGATAATAATAAGCCTAGGAGGCTAAGGCTATAAAAAGCCTTGGCTTAGCCTTAGCTTAGGCTAACCAAACGATCCTTTCCCTATTGCCAATTGCTACTTTGAGAGAGAGAGAGAGAGAGAGAGAGAGAGAGAGAGAGAGAGAGAGAGAGAGAGAGAGAGAGAGAGAGAGAGAGAGAGAGAAGAGAGGAGGAGAGGAGAGGAGAGGAGAGGAGAGTGAGAGAATGATAGGAGGAGGAGGAGGAGGAGGAGGAGGATAGAAGAAGAAAGAGAAGAGTAGAAGGAGGAGGTAGAAAGAGAGGAGAAGGAGAGATAAGGAGAGATAGAGGAGGATAAAAGAAGAAGAGAGTGGGAGAAGTAGGAAGGAGAGAAGAAGAAGACACTTCAGTATTAAGGAGAGGGAAAGGAGAGTTGCAAAAGAAAGAGAGACGAGATTATTAGTTCGAGAATCACTACCTTACTTGATTGCCTCAAGTATAGCATCTATGAACGTTTCATTTATCTCCATAAGATCTTCATCTTGATTCAAGGTTTCCAATCATATCTTTAAGACTACCAATGAAGCTCAGAAGGCTAATGCACAAGAACTCCCTATTCGTAATGGCCCCAAAGAGATGATATTTTGGAGTGGAGAGTGTAGGAGTTACAAATGCAGTTGCAAGCATGGACTACACATCATCTCTCACAACACAATCCCAAGTTCCTTCCATAAGCATGTTAAATACTCTTTCAAATTTTTAAATGAAAATTTATCATTAGCAAATTAGGCAAGTTAAAATTTTTTTATGGAAAAGAATGTTGGAATGAAGTAAGAAAATATTGAAAGTAAGAATAATTTCATGGCATCTCAATGCGTCGAATAAATTAATATTACTATTAATTACATGTAAATACAATATATTGAATAGATTAATATTAAATTCCATAAAGTTAAATCTGTAATAAATTGTGTAGTAATAAATAGGGACCATGTAATTGCATCAAAAATAATTTTGTCATACAAGTCATGTAGTCATAAGAAAAAAGTGATTAAGGTAGTTAAACAAAGTTTATTAAAGTGGTTATTAATTTAAACTAGACAAATGGAATGTACTTTTTTTAAAGAGTAAATCACACCAAGCTGAAAGTATTCACTTACATTCTTAGCCGTTAACTACTAAGATAAACTTATTACATTGCATACTTAGCCGATAGCTAAGATGAAATTATTAAATTGCATTCCTTGCCATTAGAAACCAAAGATAATTAGAATAAAATTCATAAAAATATTATAGTGCAAAGCTTCTTAAGAACGAAACATAAAGACCTAAGTAATTCTCTATTAGGAAAAGATATTAGAAGTTTAAATTTTCCTAGGGGAAATACTAGCCTTGTTAGCTTATGTGGTTTCTAAACAAGGTCAATTGAGAGGACTCTAAGGTTGTCAACTAGTTTCTCACGCTAAGATATGCCTTAGCCATACCCTAACACATAGAATTCTCATAAAATAGCCAAGGTTCATACTAAGGTAAGATGACCAAACTTCAACAAGGAATTAGATAAACTGATAATGCTCAAGAATTGCTCTAATAGAAAGAGCTATTGTGGGTTCAAAGGAACCTAAGAAAATCCATGGATAGGATAGCCCAAGTTGGAAAGAATTACTACTAGGTTAAGATCTTACTTTTCTTGCTTCCCTATTTATGTAAAAATATTATTTGAAAAGAATTACTTGTGCTTGCAATGGTGCATACAAGTTTACTTGATGCACTTAGGAGATTTGATTGTACTAGTCAAAACCCTAATGTATCAAATTTACAATAAGATAAGAGAAAATCGCACTAGATCTCCCCCAAGGCTAGCTAGAGATCCCTTTGCCAAGGAGGGTTGGTCTTTTATAGCCTCGAAGAGTTCAGACGATCCCCGATGGTGAGATGTGACTCCATAAGGAGTTATTGGACAAGAGGAGTTGAGGGTGCCAAGGGAACTCTAGCTAGTAAACTCATAGGCTCCTAGGAACAACCCAAACCCCTGCATGACTTAGGATGGACTTCTTAAGGATCCTATTACTAGTTAGGAGTGAAATTTTGGGAAAATTAAGACCTTCATGTCATTCTTCCGTATGGGCAGAAGGTGAACGCTTGTGTAAGGTTCTTTGGTCAATAAAGAAATTGTATTCAAAACAATTGTTTTCATTATTTATGTGTTATGACTTAAAATACATGAACAAACATTGTGACTTAAAAGGCTAATTAAGAAAGCTGATTCTATTTGTACAACATAAATGTATTAGGTAATGAGTTAACTAAAGCTATCTGATTGAGGGAAATAGAAGGGTGAGATTCGTGGCAAATCCACCCTGAGACAGGGTGGTCTTGGTAAGTCGAGAGCTTCTCCACAGTAGTTCAATGCGTTATAGTGTAGGGAATATTGATCACATAGAACCAGTTAGCATTGCCAAATTGGTGGGTTTAGTCACCCCATCACTAGGAAGTATTGACTATTGTAAGTTCACCTCGTGATGGAAAGTAGTAAGGGGTGAGTCACTGGGTTTGGAGGTTGTAGAAGTTGAGGAAAAATATAATCTTAGATATTGGTTCTATTTGGAAGGATTTCTAGGGTTAGAGGATTGTGAGAGGACTCTTCTGTATTTCAGTTTCTCTCTGGCTGTGTTTTTAAGGGCAATGATTCGTGTGCTTTAGAGTCTTTATTAATGGTCCCTTTAGGAGGCATGGATCCTTAACTTGGAATCACAATATGGTTGGCCATTTTTGTTCTAGCCATGTGGGGTGACAACATAAGCAAGTCACTCTACTTTGGACAATTTGCAAGTGCAAGGAAGACCCCTTCTAAGGAAGGAGAAAGCATCGAGTCTTAAGGCTTAAGGGGTAAAGGTTTAGCCTCATGTGAGCTAGCCACCCTTTCCACCCTATTTAGCAATACTATAACTAAGAAAGGGATCGATGCACATATAGTTACTAGATGAACATAATGATCCCCATACCAATGTGCAAACCACTACAAAAAAAGTTATTTATAAGGACTTGGGCAATTGTGTGCTAATCCCAAATATTAGATCCAAGTGTTCTCCTCTTCAATTTCAAGATCTTCCTATATTTCATAGTCTTTTTGATGATGAGGACCCTATGGTACACATCAAAGAATTTGACCTAATATTTTATGCTAGTGGATTTGATAATACCCATTGGCTCTTGTGATTCTCTAGCACCCTTAAAGGAGAAGCACAAAAGTGGTATAAAAGTCTACCTAGTAAAACCATAAACTCAGTCCATGAGCTCTATGACTTGTTTCTAGATGAGTTCCAAAAGACTTTACATGTGGATCAAGTTCTTAGGAAGCTCTTGGTTGTTAAGAGGCATGCTTATAGTGACATAAAGTATTATATAGTAGCCTTTGATGATTGCCTTGGACTTTGGCCAAGGAGGTTTAATCCATGACATAATGATGCACTAAGAGAACTATTTATTAATGGGCTAGACCTCAATGCTAGCATAAATGTCACACTAAGCAATCCAAAAACCCTAGCTAAGGCCAAAGAACAAGCGATGTACACAACATTCTAGCTACTTGGGATAACTTTTCAAGTTTTTCCCATGCCATACATGTGCATAAAAACTTTCAGTACCTTTTCCAACAAGAAAGTGGGAATAGTAGAGATCTTGAAGATAATAAGCTCAAGGAGAAGGCATGAGTTTTGTGCATCCAATTTAGGAGTTAAGAGGTCATTTGAATTATGGCAAAGATCTCAATCTTGGTAGACAACATGTAGATATTGCAAGACTTGCATGTCCTTATGAACATGTAGATATTCCAAGACTTGCATATCCTTATAAGAGGACCATGTGTTTCCCCAATGTAGACAATTCAAAATAGTAGACTACATGCTTCTAATATGACTAGTTCGAAAGAAACTTTACGAGCCAATGGAGCACATGGCATGGGAACTAGTGGTTCTTCTCTTGTGGTAGCAAAGAATCGTGTTTCAAGAAATCCATTTAAAGAAGGATAGCCTTGGTCACCCTTCTACATGGAGGTACAAGTATAAGGGCATGAGCAACCCATCTCTTGGTCTAAGCTTTGTGCTTTAGGTGAGTTTTTGTGAGGATCAAGTGTTTAGAGCAGTATCATTTTGCTACATTTGGTGTCTTATTATTATATTTCACTAGGCCAAGAGGGCCATTTCATTACCTTTCTTGGTGTGGGTGCTTTTAACCTATGGGATATTGTTTGAGTTTAGTTTTGTAGTTCACCATCTTCATTGAAAATAAGAGCACATTGGTAGTTGCATAGATCCCAACACTCCATGCTCATACTAAGCATATTGAGGGGCATTATCATTACATTAGAGACTCTCCATAGGAGAGATCCACTTGGCACGTGTGCCAATATAAGACAACCTTGTAAATATTTTCGCCAAGGCTTTACCTTATGAGAAGTTTGAATCTTTTTGCAAAGCTCTAGACTTGCTGCCTTTGTGAATTGATCATACTCCACACAACTCGACACCTTCCTATACATGAGTTCCAACTTCAATTCATCACATCACTCTTAAGAGGGATTTACTATCCTATTTCAATAGTAATGTATGTGACTTTGGACTATCAAAGCACTTCTTTCCCTCTCTAGGAGAACTTTTTCCCCTAGCCTTATATATATATATATATATATATATTCACTCAAGGGCATATTTAGTCTTGTAAATCTTCTCTATTGATATTACTTTCTCTCAAGCTTCTTCTACTCAAGATATGTGTGTGCATTCCTATAACCCTAAATCCAACAACATTTATTGCAAGGTGCATCCATGGAGTTTGAGAAGGACACTCAAGCTATTTTTTAAGTAGACTTTGTAATTCCTATTGATATGGAACTTAACATGGAAAACATATTGTGTCATGTAAGGTTATATTGAAAGGAGGATACTTCATAATTTATGTTGTTGGAAATAGAAAATAATCATGGATTGTATATTGTTTATTTATAGTAGACCCTATGCCATCTCTCGACTCCATTTCTATGAGGTTTGAGTAACTAATGTAAAGTCAAATGAATAGTTTCTTAGAGTGATGGCGAGAATTTGGAGTGCCATATGGAAGTTTTTGTGTTTATCCTTGTATACAATAGTCTATCTCATTAGTTTGGCCTCTAGATGGAGTGATGGATATCTTTATAGTTGAATAAACAAGGTTGTTGTGCATTACCTTATAAAGTAATCATATACCTACCTTTTCAATGTAAAAATAAGCTTAACCTTGGATGTATGCTCCTTATTTGAGTAAGATATCAACTATTTATTTATCTAGGTGTAATGCTTATTTGGAACTTTTGCATGATGTTTTAGGCAAAATTTTAAATTCTATTTTCACAAAATACTTTTAAATTATGCTTTTGGTGACCTTTTCTTACTTTCTTTGAGGGTATTATGGAACTCTTTTAGCTATAGGGGATTGATAGCATTTTCTTTTTAGTTCTCAACATTGTAAGCTCTCAAACCTCCTTACATTTATTTGTTTGTTGCTAGTGGGGTAGATGTGGTTGAAAAACACAAAGTTCAACAAGTTTGCAATGAAGAACTTCATAGCTACTCCACAATTATTTGTGCTCCTACATCCTTCCAAATTTTCCATCAAATCAAAATGATGGATCATTCATGGTTCTACTAAATTTTCCACAATACTAGTAATAATTCACATGTTTAATTTTTTTGGATGATCCATCATAGCTTTAATGTATGCTCCAAATGATGCATGAGGATCATGTTCTAAATATTTGTCATGCTTCCACATGAAAGTAGAATCAACACATCCATTGTTGTCACACTTTTAGTCCTATCACTTTCATTTCCCTCTTGGCTAAGACCCTTTGAGCATAGTATTTTTTGTTATAAGCACTAAATGGAAGCAAGTTAAGTTTAATATACATTTTTAGTTCACAATGAAATATTAAGAAGGCAATTGATGCTATGCAACATAGATTTCTCCACAAACTATAGGTTATGTAGTTATTATGAAGAAGAAGTCATTCCTATTCATTTCTTTGTTTCTTTACATAATTTATGTTAATCTGAAAAATATGAAGCAATACCCAAATGACAAAAATTGATGAAAAGCACTACCAATAGGCATTGATGAAGACTACTAGCAATGGGGAATGAAAACCTTCTAACTTAAACTTGGTGTTTGTAAGGAGTACATAGATATTTGCAAAAACTTCATGTATCCTGATGGTAGTGAATATTGATACTTCTAGGGACATTCAAACTTCAACAATAAAATGATTAAAGATGCATAAACTTAGATCTATGAAAGAACTATGTAAGAACTTTATGCTTGGAAGTAATCAAATGTATTTCATGTTAAGGCTGAGATAAAGTGAGATTTCAAGTAAATGATAACTACTTTCAAATTTGTTGCTTATGATACCTCGATATCAATACAGGATTGTGCTATTACATGATTTGGAAGATACTATATTATCTCTAAAACACTTGCAAGGCCCTTCACTTTTGTGTGACCTAGAAAGTTAGATTAACTAAATCACAACATAAGAGCATATGTCGAAGATCAAAAATAAAGTCAAAAGGTAAATGATATAGAAATATTAAGCTAGACACCTTTTGGCACTTTGCTTCTAACACAAAACTTTGAGTGCACCTTTAATTTACTATCTAAAAATATCATCGTCACATTTGACAAATCCTCTTTGTTTTGTTGAAGTGTGAAACAACTTTATTACAAATAAGGTATAAACCAAGAAAGGACAATTACTGAATTGAAAGCGTCACTTTTGCATGACATATGCAACCCTATGAAGACTTAGAACATACACAAGGTCATGTCACATTTCCAACAAGTTCAAGTGAGCACGACTTTCAACTTGGCTTGTGAAGTTTTGAATGATGATCTAGCACTAATGATTCTTCCAAAACAAAATTTTGTGACATATTATTGATAATTCATTGTGCACATCAAAACTTTGTTGGCTTGTGTACTTATTGTTCTCTTTGGCTAAGGGCAACATGATACTCAATGCACATGGTCCAAGTAAGTATTTAGTTGTTTTGTGCATCCAAAGTCTTTATCTTATTGGTTAGAGTGGATGACGAAATCATCAATGTGTGACAATTGTTGGCAAGAGTGAAGGCATTACATGACAAAATGTTTACTTCATCGAAATGATTAATTAAAGTCAAGCATGCCCCTAGGAAAAGAGTAGATGCTAATGATGAGCTTTTAGAAGGATGGGCCTAAGGAGTTTGGATCATGAAAAATATCATTAAAAAGTCACATGTTAAGTATAACATGCATGATGCCTTTATAGAGATTCATAAGGTATGTGGGTAGTGAAAGAGATCTAAAGGGGTCAACCCTAGTGGTGGCAAGAGGGTGAAAGTCTCATAGAAAGGCAAATGAAATCTCTTGCAAGAATGGTAGCAAATAGGCAATTCATTAGGACTTTTATGGGTGTTGTAAGGCAACTTTCTCTTCACTCAACATCTAAGGAAGAAGGTGGTACATCCAAGGGCCACTCCTAGCGTCATGATTTTGTTTCACTCAAAAGAAGGCATGGGTCATTCAAACCTTACTACAATCATATTTAGGACCCTTCAATGTTAAATGTAGATATGAAGTTGTCTTCAAATTTCCATAATCAAGGTCATGTAAGAGTTCATGAAAAGAAATCAAACGATTTTTTGCTCATTTCTACTCTCTTGGTGACCATTTAGTAAGAGTATTAGAAAAAGATACATCTATTATTTTAGGGATTTTCTTGGTTCTCATGGGTGTGACAGATCCAACAATCATGGAGCCCTTTTTTTTTTAATTTAAGCATTTGTTTACATGTACACATGACTTATACCACCTTTGCAATGCTTGTGCATGGAACACTTAGTAATTAGAGTGTTTTACACATATGGCATGGTTTGTATCCTTAGTCTTTGTTAGAATGAAGTTCTCACATTCTAAAAGGATATATGCACTTCTAAAAAAATATGAAAAACAAGCCTTATACAAATACATTGGTTAACTAGTAATTGTGGAGATACTTTGTTTTTTACATACATAAAGGAGACTCTCCTAGTGGGGATGGTCTCTTTATTGAGTTCTTTCAGAATGTATGGCATTGTTGCAACAAAGACTTGTGCAATGTCTTGAATAAAGTTAGAAAAGTTAGGGACCTCTTAGCGGTTAATGGTGGGATTATTTAACTTATTTCAAAAAGTCCTAAAAGGTAGACCTGTAAGGACTATGGGGCTATTATTTTGTTGAGAGTTTCTTATAAATCCTTGGTATGGCTTTGTTGAGAGTTTCTTATAAATCCTTGGTATGGCTTTGTTTGACAAATTAGACATTGTTGCACTATATGTAGTGTGCCTATATATAATAACTTAGTCCCTCTATATAATTTAATCATGTGCTCAGTTGACACACTTCTCAAGTTGTACATATCTCTCTTGCTCTCTCTCTCTCCCTATAATCTCTTGTCTTCCTTGCATAGTTTAAGATGGTATCAAAGTCTCACATGCAAAAAATATGTAGACAATAAAAACCTAAAACAATCATATATTCCTCATATGGAATCCAATTTCAGTTATTCAAGAGTCATTTTTTATGTTCTTTGGTATTTTGGAGTTGCTCTTCACATTACATTTATCAAATTTTGCATAGTTTGCAATTTGTTGCAAGTTTAAAGATTTTGTCAAGTGTATTCTTTTCACTTATTTTATTTGATTCATGCTTGCTTTTTTCTAGACTTGTGCATTTTATTGTATCATGATTGATGGTGGACAGAGAATGTCACGATTTAAAATGGGCCTGACAGTGGCTCTCACACACTCAAGCTCACTAACGAACCTCGCAAGACCAACTCCCATGGCCCTACTTCTGCTACCGACCATGAATGACTGGCAATAGACTAGGAACTATCTCTCTAAACTTTGACACACTATGTTGTAGTCCAATCTCCAAACTACCTACCTCAAACTCCAAGCAAGAGTGCCCAAATAGAAGGTGTTTAGTACACCACACAAACGTAATACAAAGACACCTCCTTCGCTTATTGTTGCGGCCTCTAAATACAAGCGATCTACTTAGTTAGGATTTGACCTATCGCTCCTCATCTTTTAACATAAATGTAACACTTACTCCCGATTCTCCACTCATCCTCACTGGAACCCCTTTTGAACCCTCGAAACTAATTAGCTTGGATCTCCTCACCCACTCATTCTCGATATAGAAACCAATTACTATCCAACGGTGCATGCATAAAAACACTGCAATGCATAGTGTTCATGAGAGTGCACAAGCATTTTTAATGTAAGAAAACAAGAAGTGGGTGTAGCAAAAAAGCCTTTATATCATTTCATGACTTTCAACTATGTATTGGATCTATGTTGTATATGTCCCAAGAGCGCTAAGTGTTCCTCACTCGTGCTACTTTTGGATACATATTTCACACATAATCACCCTAGATGTGATATGCAAATAAGAAAACACCATTCTCAGTTATCTTCATCAGAATTTGACATGTTCTTTCATTTAGATCGCTGTACACCAGAGCCGACTCCATGCCAACAATATGCATCATTCACGCTTCAAAAAGATTAATTATTTAAAAATATATTAAAAAAGCATCATATTTTTACATTTTCAAATTTACTTGACCATTTTTAGTGTTCTCTTATTTATTGGTTTTTTTCTTTATTTTGTTATTTTTTATGTTTTTAAATTTATAACTATTTAAATCATAAAAATTAAGACAGCTAATATGAAGTACTAATAATTAACTTCATACTTACTTTATATGTATTTAAAATAGTTTTTCAATTGGATTTTATTTTCTATAAAAATTAGGCCACTTACCCGTTCCTTGACTACCTATACACCATGACACAAACGAGATGCCAAGTGGTTGCCCAAGGCTATTAATGCTTACCATAGTGCCATTGCCACACTTGAGAAGCCCTCCACGAAGACTAGCAACATATCGCAAACCATTTCTTTCACATGACTCTCACCTCTCTCTCTCTCTTTCACCCATCCCTTCTCATAAGAATAGCTATTATGCAAAAAGAAAGGGAGGAGAGAGAAATACTAAAAAAATTGCATTCTTATTTCTTTGATTCATCACACAAGAGAGTGGTATCATCACATAGAGGGTGAAGAGTAAGCTTCGTTTCTATATTCATGTGCTTGATTTGGTATAATATGGGAGGAGAATAAGCAAAATATGATCTCGTTTTTTTTCCTTCATGTTGTTTTTCTCTCCATTCCTCTTCTTCCTCACTCCATTCTTCATCTTTTTAGGTGCCTTCTTAGTCCTATAGTCATATCTTTTCTATTTTGGCCAAAATTGAGCCGCTAAATGTCCTATGGGTTGTCCCATTTCTCTTCCCATAAACAAATATCATTTTAACATTAACTTTGCATACAAAAACACGGTTTTGACTCAAAATTGATAGTTGGACACTCCAACACTTCTCATAATGCTGATTTTGCGCTTCACTTCGCCTTTAGCTTTAAAATTCCAAGTGTCTTGTGCCTTAAATACTTTGCACCATGGACCACTGGAAATCTTTACTTTCCAATAAAAATGTCATGCGAATCCACCTAAAATTATCCAAAATCCCAAAAAGCATACCTTTAAATCTGCTTCTTGTTGGCAAATATGGGATAAGGTGACCCAGCTTGTCGAATTCACAAAGAAATCCTACCAAGAAACACAACACATGAAAGCACAATTAACATGAAAAAATAAAACAACATAATTAAGAAAAGAATAAATGCTCAACCCCATAGCCATGGATCATATGGCCAAAAGAAGGACCAAGACATGAGGGTTCCCCCAAGAAAATGAAACTCAATAACTAGCCCTACCATCCAACACTCACAGAGTGACCCAAATGACAATCCAACCTAGCCAAAGAGCTACCTAGGAAACAACACAACCCCACATAAGGCTCACTAATACAAGTAAGAGGCTTAGGCTAATTCCCCACCACTTAGGATCCACTAATGACAAAGATAAGACACTGAGCCTATTTTCCCTTTTAGAAATTTTTTTGTAAGTCCAATAGCACATTTTCTTTCCCTCCATTTCTTTAGTGGTGATGGCATGTCACTTATTTTGCATTGTAGCGCCCCTAGGAGATCAAGGTATCGGCCTCGAGCTGGCTGGCTCGAACCCAAGAACCTACTAGAACCTCTCAAGGTGACACCTATAATTTATCAATTTCTCATTTTTTTCCCTTTTTTTAAATAAAAAATAATCCCATGGCTAGGTCTCATCCCAAGGAGGATAGGGCACTGGACTCGAACCTAGGAACCCACCAAACCCTTGCAAGGTGAGAAGTATCATCTAGCACTTCTCTTTTCTTTTGCCACGTGATTGGACTTGGAATAAATATCAGCCCATAGGCCACACTCAAAGCCCAGCTAGCCCCTCACTCACTAGGGGATTTTATCATGACAAAGAATCAAATTAAACACTCCCACTAGGCTGGCTACCTTACTGAAGATAAGTGGCACTCTATTGACTATCAAGCTAACAAATTTGACACCCAAAGTCATCTTATGAGTACCATCAAGTAAGAACCTAGTAAGCAAGGCATCCCACTTAGTAAGGGCAGTCAAACTCTTAGCACAAGTCTTGGCCTCAGATGCATGGAAAGACATACATAAGTGATCCCAACCCCTGTCTCACAAAACAGAAATCAAAGCAATAAGGGATAAGGTAATAGAGACACATGGTATTGAATAAGTGGCCATGTTGATGCAAAAAATGCCATCCTAGGCTGTGAATGGACTAACCTACAAAACCAAACTCAAACAATATACCATAGGTTAAAGGTACCCACACCAAGAAAGGTAACAAAATGGCCCTCTTGGCCTAGTGAAATATAATAATAAGGCACCAAATGCAGCAAAATGATACTGCTCTAAACACTTGATCCTCACAAAAACTCACCTAAAGCACAAAGCTTAGACCAAGGGATGGGTTGCTCAGGCCCTTATACTTGTACCTCCATATAGAAGGGTGTCGACTTCCATAATATCTCCTCTTTATTAAAGTTTATATTCCATCCACCATTATAAGTACAATGATTTATAAAAATCATGTCTAAGGTTCAATATCAACATATGAGCTTAGGCTTATAATATTCAATATCATGACCTTAAACCACTATCAAGTCCATATCTCTTTTTACAAAATCTTTGCACATTTTTTCATAAGGTGGGACTAATGTCTCCCTAAACAATGATACAATGTCCTCCATCTAGACACTTCTATCACAAGGAGCTTGAAACCAATCTACACTTGGTGTATCCAATGGTTTTTCTAGCCCATATATACTTAGATCTCCTTCAAGTCACTAAATACAACATGGCCCTCTCTAACTAAACCTTTAGGCCTCCAAACATACTTAGGTCGAAATGTCTTTTGTCCAAGCATAAACATAGTCCCTTTCTTATCATTCACTCTCTCTATCAAGGGGACTTGTTGTATAGGGTAAGAACCAAATGGAGGTGAGGAACCCAAACGTCTCCTCCTCCTACTTTTCTTCTTTCTTGGATGACCAAGGCTATCCTTCTTTAAATGGCTTTCTTGAAACACGGTTATTTGCTACCACAAGAGAAAAACCACTAGTTCCCATGCTATGTGCTCCATTAGCTCCTAGTAAAGTTTCTTTCGAACTAGTCATATTAGAAGCATGTAGTCTACTATTTTGAACTATATGCATTAGGGAAACACATGGTCCTCTTATGGGTTCATTCACCTCGCTTTCATGTTCATAAGGACATGCAAGTCTTGCAATATCCACATGTTGTCTACCAAGATTGAGATCTTTGCCATAATGCAAAGGACCTCTTAACTCCTAAATTGGATGCACAAAACTCATGCCTTCTCCTTCAGCTTATTATCTTCAAGATCTCTACTATTCCCACTTTCTTGTTGGAAAAGGTACTGAAAGTTTTTGTGCACATGTATGGTATGGGGAAAACCTGAAAAGTTATCTCAAGTAGCTAGAATGTTGTGCTCATACTGCATCGCTTGTTCTTTGGCCTCGGCTAGGGATTTTTGATTGCTTAGTGTGGCATTTATACTAGCATTGAGGTCCATCCCATTAATAAATAGTGCTCTTAATGCATCATTATGTAATGGATTAAACCTCCTTGGCCAAATTCCAAGGCAATCATCAAAGGCTACTATATAAGACTTTATGTCACTATAAGCATGCCTCTTAACAACTAAGAGCTTCCTAAGAACTTGATCCACATGTAAAATCTTTTGGAACTCATCTAGAAACAAGTCATAGAGCTCATGGACTGAGCTTATGGTTTTACTAGGTAGACTTTTATACCACTTTTTTGCATCTCCTTTAAGGGTGCTAGAGAATCACAAGAGCCAATGGGTATTATCCAATCCACTAGCATAACATATCAGGTCAAATTCTTTGATGTGTTCCATAGGGTCCTCTCATCATCAGAAAGACTATGAAATACAGGAAGATCTTGAAATTGAAGAGAAAAATTGGATCTAATCTTTGGGATTAGCACAAAATCGCCCAAGCCCTCATAAATAACTTCATTTGTAGTGGTTTGTACATTGGTATGGGGATCATTATGTTCATCTAGTAACTATATGTGCATCGATCCCTTTGTTAGTTATAGTATTGCTAGATAGGGTGGGAAGGGTGGCTAGCTCACATAAGGCTAAACCTTTACCCCTTAAGGAATGCTTAGCCTTAAGACTCGATGCTTTCTCCTTCCTTAAAAGGGGGCTTCCTTGCACTTGCAAATGATCCAAAACCTAACATATCCTTCGAATAGTGTCATGATGTGGAAGTATGCTAGGAATTGTAACATTGTGCACAAAAGGTCCAAGTACACTTTTATCTTGAGTTGTGTGTTGTGTAATGCTTTGACCATCCTAAAAATGAAAATGCCCCTTAAGCACTTCACTAGATTTATTTGCATGATATGTACAAGAAGAATTAACCCACAATGCCTCAAATTCAAACATGAGGTCATTTGTGGGGGAAATTTTTAATAACATGGCACATTGGCCAACAACAACCCTTGCCAATACACAAAGGATTAATATGCAATCTCAACACTCATTGAACTAGTCATCCTAGAAGGCATGATACAAACTTGAAACCACTAGGAATAACCTCTTGTTCCTCTCCTTCTGCATTAAAATAGGGAGATATAAAATGTGAACCATGGATCTTAGGCCCTTACCATGAATCCTAAAGACTCTTGGCAAACACAACACTTGTCGAGATGTAAAATGGACCTTACAACAACAGCTCTCACACACTCAAACTCACTGCCAAACCTCACAATACCAACCCCATGGCCTTACAACCATCAATGACTCGCAATAGTCTAGGAAATCTCTCTCTAAACCTTGACACACTACATTGTACTCCAATATCCTAACTACCTGCCCCAAACTCCAAGCAAGAGTGCCCAAACAGAAGGTATCTAGTACACCGCACAAACATAACACATAGATACCTCCTCATCTGATTGTGGTGGCCTCTAGATATGAGCAACCTATTTGATTAGGGATTTTGACCCGTTGGTCCTCAACTTTTACACAAATGTAATGCTTACTCTCCACTCATCCTCACTAGAACTCCCTTTAAACCCTGGAAACTAATCAGCTTGGATCTCCTCACCCACTCGGTTGATATAGAAATCAATTGCTATGCAATGGAGTATGCGTAAAAATGCTTTAATAGATAGTGTTCATGAGAGTGCACAAGCACTTTTAACGTAAGAAAACAACAAGTGGTTGTAGCAAGCAAGCCTTTATATCATTTCATGACTTTCCATTATGTATTGTATCGATATTGTACATGTCCCAAAAACACCAAGTGTTCCTCACTCATGCTACTTTTGGGTATATATTTCACACATAATTACCTTAGGTATGATATGCAAACAAGAAAACACCATTCTCAACATTCTTCATCAAAATTTGACATGTTTATTCATTAGATCACTATGCATGGCATCGAACCAACCCTGTGTTACTAGTACACATGCTTTGCACTTCAAAACTTTAATTTTTTGAAAATATAAAAAGAAAAGTGTGATATTTTTATCTTTTTTAGTTTATAAACCATTTTTACTATTTTTATATTTATTGGTGTATTTTCTTTTTTGTACTAGTTTTTTATTTTTCTTACCTTTTAACCGTTTTATTCATAGAAAATCAAGAAGACTCAAAACAACCAATGTCAAGTACTGATAATTATCTTCATACATTCTTTTATCTTTCTTTAAAATATTGTTAATTAGATTTTATTTGCTATAAAAACTAAGCTACTTACATGTTAACTGCCAATACACTATGACACGAATGAGACGTCGAGTGGTTCCCAAGGTTGCTAACACTTATGATAACCATTGATGCGCTTGAGGAGCCCTCCACAAAGATGAGGAATGTGCCACCACAAACCATTTCTTTCACATAACTCTCACCTCTCCTTGTCTTTCACCCACCCCCTTCTCTCATAAGAATAGTCATTATGCAAAAGGAAAGGGAGAAGAGAGAAAGATTGTTTTGAGGGAGAGAAAAAGACTAAAAAAATAACATTCTTATTTCTTTGATTCATGACACAAGACTGGTATCACCACGTAGAGGGTGAAGAGTAGACTTCATTTCTATATTCATATGCTTGATTTGGTATAGTGTGGAAGGAGAAGTGAAATATGATCTCTCTTTTTTTCCTTCTATTTTTCTCTCCATTCCTCTTCTTCCTCACACCATTCTTCATCTTTTTAGATGCCCCCTTTCGTCCTATACTCATACCTTTTCAATTTTGGCCAAAATTAGGCCATTTAAATCTCCTATGGGCTATCCCACCACTCTCCCCACGGTTTTGGCTCAAATTTGATGGTTGCACACTCCAACGCTTATCATAATGCTAAATTTGTGCTCCGCTTTGCCTTTAGCTTTAGAATGCCCCGTGCCTTGCATCTTAAACCCTCTGCACCATAGGCCACTTTTAAGCTAGATATCTTCATTTTCTACTAAAAATGCATTGTGAATGTGTTGTGAAGCCGCCTTTAAATTTGGCTCTCTAAGAAGTCTATTCATGTTAACATATATGTATGGTTATTTATCAATCAACTTCCTAGTTGATTATTTATTCATCGCCTTGATGTCTTTTGTCTCACACATAGAAAATCTATGTGCAAACAAAACCTAAAATGACCATATAGGTATCTCGTTCTTTGAGGTACCATTCATTTATTATTCAAGTTGATGTTTCATTCTTCTAAGCTTGTATAATATTATTCTTGTTGATGTTTTAACATTTTATTTTCAACAATCGATGTTTTATTTCCAACTAATATTTCACTATTTCACTCGGTGTTCATTATGTATTTCATTATTCTAGCGGATGTTTGTTATTTCGACTAATGCTTGTTTGTTATGCTAGCTTATCTATTATTTTATCTATCATATGTTATTTCAATTGATGTTTCATTGTTCCTACTAATGACTATCCATTATTCTAGGTGATATTATTATTCCAACTATCATTTATTATTCAAGTTGATATTTCAATGTTTGTGTTTTGTCGATACTTTATTCCATTTCCAACTACTAATGTTCATAATATGTTCCATTTTCAACTAGTATTTCTGTTATTCTAGCTAGTGTGTATCATTCTAGCTAATGCTCATCCATTATTTTTCTTTCCATTATTCTGTTAATCTATTATTCCAGCTATGTCATCCATTATTCTAGCTGATATTTTGCTATTCCAACTACATTATTCTAGCAAGTATTTGTTGTTCTACCTAATACTCATATGTTATTTTAGTTGATGTATTACTCCAGCTATCGTCCATTATTCCAACTAATGATAATCCATTATCCTAGCTAAGGTCTATTATTCCAACCGATGCTTGTCCATTATTCTAACTAATGTATTATTCCAACTATCATCCAATATTCCAACTATTGTTCGTTATTCTAGTTATACCATCCGTTGTTCCAGTTGATGTTTCAATGTTTTATTTCCACTTGATCTTCTTCTTTTTTAAATTCGGGGCCCCTTGTTATTTGTTAGCCAGCTTTGTGTGCACATGTGTCATGCAATTATTTGTCTTTTGTGATCTACATTTTGTCTACGTGCATGCGATTATTTGTCTTTATGTTTTTTATAGACCAATGTAGCAAACCATCTCTTATAAATTATTTTTAGGTTGTTATAACATCATTATAATATTTTCTATCAAGTTTCTAATATTACAGACTATGTTGCCTATATCCAACAAACTGAAGTCAAAGATAAATCAAGGATCTACATTTCTTGGATATGTATATCCACTTTGGTGAATACATTTGTACATGCTATTACAAATTCAGAAGTGATGCGGCTCCTTTAATGCCTTCATCCAAGCTATTGTAAATTTAGGAGTGATGTAGCTCCTTTAAAATTTTGCAATTCTATATTTGAAATAGTAATATAAAAGGTAGGTGTATATAGAGCTGTGGGTTTTTTCCTTGAGCCCCAAGGGTTTCTTCATCCACAACTAGGGACCTCATTTGAGGGGGGGATGTTATACTATATAAAGTGTATCTATATATAGTATCCTAGTCCCCTCTATATAATCCTATCTCATGTCTTGTCATGCACTCAGTTTAGCATACTTCTAGGATTCTACATCTCATCTCTTTGGCTCTCTCTCTCCCTATAGTCTCTCATCTTCCTTGCATAGTTCAACAAACATATTGTCAAAAACACGAATCTAGAGCATGGCAGGAGCTATGGAGGATGGAAGATGAATATACAACTCATGATGACATAGACTTAGATAGACTAATTGTTACACAAGTGAATTAGGTTCCAAGATAGATTAGCTTGGACTCATAAACACATTCTTGTGTAAGATGGACAATGACATTGACAATGACTTAAACTGATAGTTCCATTACCTTGTTATGAGTGTCAACCAAGTACATGTCTTTATAGCTTTTCGGACAGTACCATGCTCCTCACTGTGCATATGGGATTCTGAACATCTCTTTCTAGAGCATACATCATTTGTCTATCTTGTAGCCTCTTCAGGGCATACATCTAATCAAACATCTTTGCTTTTCTCAACACCCCCCTCAAATGATGAGTTCCTACCCTTGCTGGCTTTTGCCCCCCCCTTCATGATGACATGGCCTGAGAAACTAGATCTTTGGCAGCCTAGTCAAGTTAAGGCTTGAAAATTTACATTTTGGTAAGGGTTTTTACATCCACTATGGGAAACAAGATCCACTATGGGAAATAAAGATCCATTATGGGAAAACATTCTTTGTTGTTAGCAGCAGAATTTTATTTATCTTCTTCATGCTTCTTTGGCATCCTTTGCTTTCCTCAATCTTCTTTGATCTTCTTGGACTCTTTCATGGTCTTCATGCTCTTCATCTTTGACTTGTTCTTCATTATCTTGTGCTCTAGTCTTCTTTGTGAGGTTCTTTTGGTCTTCTTTCTCAGTGAGTTTGAGATGTGTACATTGTTGTGACTTGACATAACTTGTTGTTTGAGATGGGTACATTGTTGTGACTTGACATGACTTGTTGAACTATTTCATAAATCTTGGGATACATAGCTTTTGGGATTTCATATGGCTTTGACTCATGTCTTGACATTACATTGGATTTTCTTTTGAGATCATACAACATCTTGTCCTTCATTTTGCTTGCTTTGTCACTCTTTACTTTGCTTGCACCTTCTTTGACTTTAACTTTGCTCTTCTTGTCCATGTCCCCCTCAAGCAAAGGTATCATCATTTTTTAGGCAACAGAAATGTCTTCAAGGTCTTCAAATAAGATAATTGATTGCTTTTTTATGTAGACAGCTCCATGTCTTCTTGCAAGTGGGTCAACCAAGTCTTGCATGCAGTGTAAGTGAGCAACATGAGCCATGTTACTCTTCAAGAGAAGTATCCATCTATAGTTCTTTATGTTTTGTATTTCCATGGTTAAGAATCAGCTAAGATAAATTAGTAAATGAGTTGGAAAAGATTGTGTCAAGGGACACAATAGACTTTAGTGTTAAACAACACTATTTAGTATCAAGAGATACTAGCTTATTCTTGAATCTTCCAAGTTGAATCTTGCTATTGGAGTACTTGCTTGTTAATTTGTTATGGTTTCCTTGCTGGATACTGAGTGGCATTGACAAGCTTGAGCTGAAGGAAGTAAGGGTAAAAGATGAGCTTGAAGCACTTGATGTCAAGCTTGATGATGCTTGATGTCAGGTGGGTTGCTTGATCTTAAGGACTGCTCCAAATCTTCTTCTTGAATGTCTATACTTGCTGAAACTAATCAAGTCTGATTGTCTGAGGCTTCAGTGTATTGAGAACAGTGAGGAAATGATGTGAAGAAGGAGCTTGAGGTGAGGAAGCTATGGTGGATTGGGGTTTGATAGGCACGCGATTGGTTTTTTACCCTTTGTAGCCACCACAGTGAATCATTTGCCACAAAATTTGGTGGGGAAGAAGCTTATATAACAAGCTTTGAATGCCCCATAACAATTGCCGACATCGTGGTCTGTAGGCATGGTGAAAGCTATATGAACATTGACATGCACAGAGTTACAACGAGCTGTGTTTTTTCGAAATGCTGGAATAGGGAGCAGCCAATGTCGAGCTCTGACATGCTAGGTAGTTGCACCTAGAGTCAGGGATCAAATCCCTACAAGGAAGCTCTTGAAGATATGCCTTGTATAGAGAGATCCAGGACAAAGGAGGTAGGGTGCGGGCTAGCTATGGAAGACACAAGGTGGAGGATGAAGATGAAGTTGAAGATGGAGTCATGAGCTAGATGTGAGCTAGACAGAGATGACCAAAGGTGAAGAAAGACTAGAGAAGCAATGAAGGAAGTTATGCCATGCTCAACTGAGCTCTGATACCATGTCAAAAACACGGATCTAGAACATGGCAAGAGCTATGGAGGACGGAAGATGAATATACAACTCATGATGACATAGACTTAGATATACTAATTGTTGCACAAGTGAATTAGGTTCCAAGATAGATTAGCTTGGACTCATAAGCACGTTCTTGTGTAAGATGGACAATGACTTAAACTGATAGTTCCATTACCTTGTTATGAGTGTCAACCAAGCACGTGCCTTTATAGCTTTTTGGATAGTACCACGCTCCTCACTATGCATATGGGATTCTGAACATCTCTTTCTAGAGCATACATCATTTGTCTATCTTCTAGCCTCTTCAGGGCATACATCTAATCAAACATCATTTGCTTTTCTCAACACATAGGGCACATATCCTAGTAGAGGGTGTTCATAAGATGTAGTTTGGCTTTGCTTATAAAGGAACACCCATGAGTTAGTCTTAAATTTGTTGTTCTCTTTGGATCACACATCATCTTTTTTTTTTTAAATACTTTATAATGTTGAATCTCGACTTGGATAACTTATGATAGAATAAGGTGGGATTTTATTTTCATTACCTTAAGGAAGATGGTAAATATGACATTTTTTATAGCATACTAATGGTTTTTTTATTCAATGACACTTCTAGATTGTGTGTTAATGGTTATGTAAGGGATTCACTTAGATTAGATTATTCAAGGATATGTTAAGACAATAAATGGGCCCAATGTAGCTCTCTCATATATTAAAGCATGATTGGGTCTCTAAAATTATAATCTCATATCCATGTAGCTATAAGCATCTCATTTATACTAATAAGACATTGCAATACTACATTCAATGGTCCTAACTATAACCACCCCATCACAAATCCAAGCAATTGGATATTCCACACAAAATGGGGCTAGGTTACTTTGTCACAATATAAGGTTCCTCTTGATAACTAAGTTGCCATGACCCCTAATATGAATCTTTCTGATTGGTTAGGGACTTATACCCAATTGCCCTGTCTGTATATCATAGATAATCATATAGTAAACTTCTCTCAATCTCATCCAAGTCCCAAAGAATGAAATGACACTAATATCAATTTGTGATAACCTCAACCACTCACGACCATAGTAAATCAAGCACTGTGCCATATTGCATGCATAAATATACATGATCATTATGGTGAAATGTGACATATTTTTTAGGAAATCATCATGAAGATCATAGACATATTTTTACATGTTCACATGATTGTAATAGCTGTCAAAGTGCAAGCGTTGCTAGAGTACTAAACCATTGGTACCAAGTCCAACCATTGTGATGCCTTATGGTCTTACATATATCACATTTAACAAGCTTGAGATATACTTAAAATGTAACAAATGAATAGCAAATTGATCGTTTAATCATAACCACTTAAGTTGCTATATTGATTGAACCACCACACATGACTTTATTTCCTATGTATTGTATGTGGAATGAGCAACATAAACCACACTTGTATTGCCCTAGAACCCTTACTAAATGAAATTATGACTAAAGACCAAAGTTTTGAGCCTTCTTTTTCTTTCTCTACTCATTTAAGATGCAATCTTTCACTACATGCATAATGCTTACACCAATTGCACACTTGGGAATGGAATCAAGGCTTTCCTCATGCTATCAACCATGTGAAAATTTAAACACAAAAAGTGAACCACAAAAATTCAAAGGAAAAATACTTCATGATGTAGTGAAGAATGCTTTCCCATATACTTCCCATTTTCCCCTATTTCAATGTCACTGCTGAAAGAGCAATTCTTGCCACTTTTCTCTATTTTTTTGTATTTTCTCTTATTTAAATATATAAAATGTGCATTTTTATGAGCTTTTAGATATAAAACAAAGAATTAGAATGAAAAACATTCAAATGAAATCAATAACAACATCATGTATCTAACAACAATTAAACTATCACAAAGATCAATCACTTACATGTTGGAAACTATTGATTTAAGATTTGCACACTTATGAGACACAAGGATGAGGAGTAGAAGGCACCATTGCCATTCCACAAAGCCACTGACAATGTTCATAGACTCCATTCTTTGCTTGAAGCACTCAAATCCCCTTACTTTTAGCCCACCCCTTTTCTGTTCCCTCATGCAATATGATAAGCATGAAGCACACATACATCCATTATGCATAGACAATAGAGGACGAATGGAGAAATGGGAAGAAATTGAAAACTCGCAAAATAAATAACAAAAAAAATTCATATTTATCTTTTTAATGGCATAAAGAAGTAGGATCTATAGTGGAATTTCATTATCATATAGTCTTTTTATCAAATCCACCCATGGATGAAGGCCCCTCTTCTCTTGATTTTCACGATGATTGATGCCTCCTCATGCCTCTTCTTGTCCATATTCATCTCATTCCCCATCCTTTCATTTAGGCTTTGTTAAATCCCCCCTCATATCAAGTTTTGATATTGTTTTGGACCATTTCATGCTTGAAATTGAGACAAAATGCAATCCATGTGATATGACCTTGAACAACTTCTTTGAATTTTAGTGACATCCTAAGATCAAATGTTGCATTGAAGACTGCCAAAAACAACAAATATGGATTTGGATGGTCTTAGAACTAGGTTTAGTAGATCACCATAGAGGGGGGTGACCAGTGTTAGTAAACTAATTGCACCAAGTTCCACTAACTACACATATGATAGCCATGTGTTAGACCACCATTTGGCATCATACCAATCTAAACTACACGCTGTCGGAGGGGTTTTAGTCAAAAGGTCGTATCCACCGGGGATCAGAGATAGAAGTAGAGATAGGAGATGTAAGAGAAGAAAAAGAATAGACAAGAGGTAAACACGACAAAGACAAAGCACAATGAATTGAATTAGTATGTATTGGCAGAACCTGAATTCTTTTGTCTAGCATTACTCAGAAGCAATCTCAAGGCATTAGATCTCCTGGAGCTCCTTCATAGAACCAAAACGTGGATCAAAATAGCAGCTCCTTCTCTGCTGCTTGGAACCCAAATCTGATGGCTCCATTGGCTTCGGAAGGGGGGTAAAACTACAGGACACCTGCTAAGGGATCTCACTTCTTCTTCTTCTTCTTCTAGTTCAAAGTGCAGTTTTCAGCCTGTCAACAGCGATCGCGACCCACATGATTTTGACAAACTGTCTTTTTTATGAAAAAGCTAGTAATTGGCTGAAAAAGCAACTTGCTTTTTTCATGCCATCCTAATCTAGAAGCTTTTCTACATTTTTTAGATTTTTACAATAAATAATATCAAAATACGCTAAAATTGTCCAAAAATCTAGTATTTTTGGACCATTCGTGCCACTCACACTAGTACTAGTGACTCAGATCACATTGACTCTCTTGATTAATAAGAAAGTTGGATGATGATGCATTCCGTGCTTTTTCATACTGTGTCCGCATAGCATCACGACAACGTAGGCTAGGAAGAGAGCTACATACAACTTGAATGCACCCTTAATCAATGGTAATGCATGCAATGGTAATGTGAGCAAGGCGTTGAAGAAGAATGACATGGAGGCTATGGGCATGCAAGCATCAAATATTAATTTTGAACCAATAAAGGTTTGGTTTCCATTTAGACTAGTGCAACTGACCTGTTGATATTTTCATGTTGGGAATTCGGAGAAGGATTCTAAACTAACAAGGTAGTGTGGAGACAAATAGGGTGATTCATCATTACTGGAATCTAGTTGAATCGCATAGCACCTGTGAAAACGATTTCATCCCTTTACAAGATCAGCTCAAGATGGCTAATCAATTAGTCGAGAAAGGCATCGCATATGCTAGATGGTCATGTGGAACCTTGATGGAATGCAATGGAAGGAAACTGAATCACTCATAGAAGAGTACAAATTGAGCAAGTGGAGGTAGAGTGGTTGAGGGATGCCCTAGCAAGGAGGAAAGAACATTGGCTAACCTTGGTCAATATTAAATGTACTTCACTGCTTCACTTTTGGGTCTCTATCATAGGAGATAAGGTCAACAAATTAAGGAGTAGGGGTGGCCTAAGCACTGGCAATGATAAGTTTTGATTGAAACTCCAAGAAAAGTGGAGAGATAGGTTTCCAAACGACCCTCTTCAAGCTTGAGCACACATGGGCCACAAGGTTTAGATCACCACATCGTCCAAGAGGATTAACATCGTATTGTGGTCCAACAAAGAAATTAGTTGCCAAATTCATGCAAGTCAACCCATCTTGCTTCTTTTGTGGGAGGAAAGTGGAAGATGCCGTCCACCTATTTTGGGAATGCCCCATGTTAAATGAGTCTAGCATGCTTTTGGGAAGAAGATGGATCATTGTGGCCTACATTCGACAATTTGTTGCAAATATGCATTACTTTGGCGACATGGGCAACATGAACTGTGAAAGTTGGAGAATCTAGGTAGCAATTAGGGGGTAGTGGTCATGAAGGTTTTGGTAAGAAGATGGGTCATGGTGGATTACATTCGACAATTTGTTGCAAATAGGCATTGCTTTGGTGACATGGGCAACATGAACCATGAAAGTTGGAGAATCTAGGTAGCGATTAGGGGGTTGTGGTCAAGAAGGTTTAGGCTAAAATAAATTTTCTAGGATGAGAGGAGGGTCCAAGTTTTGTAAAAATGACATAGATGATATGTGCGATGCAAATAAGGCTTATTAGGACATTGAGGGATGAACATCCGTGTTTTAGAATAAACCAAGGTCTTTGCTTAGATAGCAATCTAATAGTGTCTCTTATTATTGAGCTTTATCCATCAAGTTGCTATAGTTGTTGTTTTTAACATCAATTAATATGTATATTGGTAGCAAATTTAAAAAAAGCATTGTCAAAAAACATTCTTACAATTTTTCACTCCAACGATGTCTCGGGTCCAAATCCTCTAAATTTGCCTTGAAATACCTTTAAATGATTGCAAAATACCTCTAAGTAAACATTAAAAATCCCACTTCATGATGTTCTTAGGAATATGGATTTGTTGATATCATCTAAAGCTATCAAAGGTCTTCCTTTTCCTAATGGAGAGTTCTATATCAAACAAATCTTTGTAGATAACAATGCTAATGTTATTAAAGAGGACCCTAGAGGTAATTTTGTACTTTTAAAATAGTTATGGCATGTTTTTATAATATACTAGGTTTGGTGTTGAGTAAAGATAAGAGTGACAATCGTTAACATCAAATTAATTGGAAAAGAAAATCAAAATTGAATCCTATTAAAATATTTTCGATCAAATAAATAGAATTTATTTAAAGGATGATGGTGGTATTATTCAAATTTGTAATTTGAAAGACATTGGTTTTCCAGAAGTAATTAGAACTTGGAACACCCTTTTGGGATAAGAGTATCAATAAAGTAAAGGTTTGTTTGGTTATTTCAAAAGACTTCTTCTAAAATGGAGTATCGGATCAAGGTGTCTTAATCCTCTCATGCAAATGGGTGGTTTATAATCATACTTTGCATTATTTCAATATTTTTGGGGCAACCATCTTCCTTTTTTAAAAGTCATTATGGGAGTATATCGAAAAGCCTTTGAGGCTTTTGCATTGCACAAGATAATCATAAAACTTGGCATTCTATTGCATGGGATCAAATCACATTTAAGAAAAATCAAGGTGGTCTTGTTTTGAGACCTTTGAATGATACAACAATTTAAATGGCTTCAAAGGATTGCTTTGAATCAAGATGGACAATATTGCTTCTAGTTTTCTATTGCTCCTATTGAAATGAAAATTTGGTATAATTTAAGATGGTTTGATAGTATTGTTTTAAAGTGCTACTAATTAGTTTACTAATGAGAAAGGGGATTCCTTAAGTTTGATAATTAACTTCTATCCTTTTGATGTTGAGAATAGAAGAGCTTTGTTTGGTTTAATCCAAAATATCATTTCATAAAGGCCTTTAGAGATGGATTGATGTACTAATAAGCTAGATTGGTTTAAATCTTATAAACTCAGAGAAATATTATTTCTATAAAGAGGTGGAGTGTCTTGACTCTATCTTTTCTAAAATAGAGGAGGATTGACCTTCTTCTTGATGGATTATGATGGACTTTTTCTAGTAACATTGATCCATTACTAGGGTCTTGATTTCTAAACTTACATATATTGCTTCTCTTTCAAATAAGGACTAAATGGTGAAGTTTCATGTCTTTTGGATAAAATATAGCAAAATGTTGTCACCAAGGAGATGTAAAGGTCTGATGTTAGTTGATTGGACAACTAAACCTTTTGCAAAGACTAGACTAATGATTTGGAGACTTATCATGGTCAACTTACCTACTCGAGATAGGATATCTAGATGGAAGTGGATTGTTGTTCATTGTCCTTATGTAAGGGATTTGGGGAAGATGTGTTTCATTTTTTTTAGGCTTGCATATGTGTAAGAAGATTCTAGAGGAAGGTCCAAGAGTGGGTCAATGGAGCTTAGCTTCATGATGTTGTTTTATGGAAGCATGCACTCCTTGGACAAAAAGGGTAGAATGTCACATGTTTTTTTGGAGATGTGCCATACTTTATGAGGGGTTGTTATTCAACATATCTAGGAGTGTAGGAATCAAGTTTTATTCAAGGGCTTGGATTGTGATGAATTATTTCCTATAAAACAATTCACTACTCATTTCACATTTCTTAAAAAGTTATTAAATGAATAATATGTTGTCATTTTCCTTTACACTTCTTAGCTAGCTTTTCTTATAGCCTTTTAGTAGTTTTTATTGATGGGTGACACACATCTTTCACCCAAAGATATAGCATTGTGGAGCCATCTAGTAATGGGTTTGAACCTTAGACTTTCTATAACACACACACACACTTGAAACCAATTAGGATGCTACTCCTTGGTAACTTATTAGCTAACTTGGTGCTATTTTGCCTCAACCTAAACTAAAGGGATGCAATACTTTTCAAAAGCTGTCAAATTTTTACATTTTCCCTAATAAAGGGGGTTTTCTTTTTCTAAAAACCCTCTTGTCTGAACCAAATTCAAAATAAAAAACTAGGAACTTTTCAAAAATTTCTCCCATGGGGGAACCCTCATGGAAACAACTCCTAACCGTGCAACCAAAAAGGACCTCTACTTTAATTCTAACATCTTTTGCCATGGCCACTCAATTTGATGGTGATTTCCCTCACAACATGCCACATTATAAATGACTCTTTGTCAAGTCCCCCCTTTATCTCTAAAAACTATAGTCTTCATCCTAATATTAGCATACAATCCAATTGCTTCAAACTAGTTTTTCACCTTTTTCCATATGGTTCGTGCAACTAAACAATGCCACATTGCATGCATGATTGTTTCCTTTGCTCTTAAGCACACCAAGCACCATGGCACTACCTTCATAAACTTGCCAATCAAGTCCTTGCTGCTCAAATTATCAATGCATATCTTCTAAAGAAGCATGTTTAGTTTGTTAGAGGGAGTGCTCTCTAAACCTTTCTCACCTTGCATCTCCAAGTCTTCCGACATTCCCTCAAGAATGAGGCCATCCATTCAGCTTGCAATTTGATAAAATTTTCATTCTTCTTTCTATCAATGTCTTTCTTGCTTTTGGCCGTGCTAAGAGGCTTACCTTTATGCATCACCAATAATTTGAGTAGTGGCTTCCATGCTAGAACATGTGTGGTGGGGGCCACCCCTCCTTCTCACAAGCAACAACTTACCTAAGCCACTGAGTTTTGAGGTTGTTAAGATTGTACTCTATGACACCTTCAACCACCTCCATGAAGTCTTCAATCCTCTTCTTTGAACTACTTTGCAATTGTTTAGGTTCTTCCAAATCGATGCCACCTTATCCTCATAAGAAGAGGGGCAAATCCAAATGTGTTGTGCAAGCAAGGTATCTCCTCCCCTCTCACTAACCATTGTCCATTTGCAAGACTTAATTGTTTTCTTCCAACTATAGAGTAGTGAGTTGGCTATAGAAGACATCGTTATCTTGAAGTCTAATCTACCAATAGGACATCCTCCTAACCAAGGTTCTCCCATTTTCCTTTGCTTCGTATGGTGTTGACTATCCAACCCATCATGATGAATTCCCATGGGAGGTCATGGCCTAACATGTGAACCAATTTGAATATCAATCTAAAGGCTTTCTTGATGATTGATTCATCCCCCAATCCCCCGTTCACCTTTAAAACACACATTAGACTCCAAGCTACATCATGTGATTATTTGAGTTAGCAACCCCCAAACAATGTCATGGCCTTTCTTATCCAAAGTAACCTAGCAAGCTTTGGGAGACACACTAGACATCACTACTACAAATGAAGTAGTCAAATTAATGACAACATTAAGAATCTATGCCCATGTAGCCTTTTGGAATGATAGGTAGAAATCTTTGCCTCTACTTTAGATAGGAGCCAAGTAAACCTCTATTTTTAAATGACTATGATGCCCATCAAAGAGCCTAAGTAAGCTCTTCTTGTTTGATGGGGGCATGTTTCCTTTGCCCTTTCCTCCTTTGCTATTTGTTTTAAACTACTAGGGAGCTCAGCACTTACCTTCCTTCTTATTGACTTCTTCTTAATGGCGGGATGTTGAAGGTTTGTCGGGCTTTTCAAGCTTATTTCCCATCTTCTTTCAATTAGCAAATTCTTTCTACAATGTCAATGAGCCCACTCTCTCCTCCTTAGCTCGAGGCATTGGTGCTTCCATCCTCTGATCTAGCTTAATCACCCACTACATACAATCTTTGGTGAAATGCCTTGCGCCATGATAGTGGTGACATGCATTAGGGAAGAAGATGAACTCAAACTCGATTGTAACCTCCAATTTGTGAGAGCCAAAGACCTCATGAGACTTCGGTGTTTCTATATACCTAACCCACAATATGTAGCCTTTTTTCTCTACCGTAAGTATACCATGAAATGGGACACAAATGTATAACAATGTTCCCATCAACTTGGCACAAGTTCTAACTTCCCCGTCGATGTAGTTTGGGAGTCTTGGAAAGGAAATCTAAGCGGGGCACTCATGCACCAATGTATTAGAAGGGGAGAAGGGAGGAGACCAAGGTAAGGCATAGAGAAAATTGCCTCGATAGTTGATTGTGGACCCCAAAATCTAGTCCCCTTCCTACTTCAATCCCATGAACATGAAGGACAATCCCCCCCCCCCCCCCCCCCCCCCAAAACAAACTTATACCACTACAGGGAAGCTCTAGCTAGATGCATAAACAAGAACCACCTCTCTCAAACTATCTTCCTCACATGACACCTTCTTCTTCAACATTCAATCTTTTTAGACCTTCTTCTCATGGCACCTCCTTCAATACATAGACAAACTTTTTAGACATTCTTGAAGTCTCACGTATGAAGTCACACTCACATGACATCTTCTTCAACATTGAATCCTTTTCAAAATCCAAAAGCTACATGGCCTAGCACTACATGAACTTCTCTAGTCAATGAAGTTATAAGTATTTTCTAATTTCCAAACAACAACCTCTTGTCATTTGTAGAGATGATAAAAAGTCAAGTGTAATGGGGGTACATGTAGGGATAGCCTCCCCCCCACTAATAGAGGGATTGTGCTAGGGGAGAACGGGTGAACATTGTTAGATAGGAATAACACATTGAAATCTAATCAATGAGAGAGGATTACAAGGGCATAACCCCACCATCATCGTGTTGTGTTGGCAAGGGTGTGCTAGTAGGGGCTTAACCCCACTATTATTACGGTGTCAGCGAGGATGTGCCAGTAGGGGCTTAACCCTACTATCGTTATCTTGTGTTAGCAAGGGGGTGCTAGTAGGGGCATGTGGTTGTTACTATTCCCCCACTCCCTTAGGACCAAAGGCTAATGGGGAAGTAGCATCTACTCCCCCCAATAGGCCTCTGTGCAACACAACTCTTAGATCCCTGTCAAATGTATGTTGATTAGACTCGTTGGAGTAAATGTGGTCGACTAATGTATCCATAAATTGTATACACAGCTTGGATGCTATTCTCTATGCCCTCCCATCTTTATTCAGATTCATTTTTCTCGTTGAATAAATTTCAATTTTCTTATTCGTGGTCTTATCAATATGGATTGGTTTTTCCAAGTGAGACATTGTTCAACCCGTGTCCCTAATTAAAAACCACTTTTATCATGCAGATTCAAAAAAACCTCATGTTCACAAGTGTGGTTTTTGGTTCCCATTGAAAAATACAAAGATTGGTTTTTTGAAAACCGGCTCATGCGAACAGCTACGAGTTTTATGGAATTGCTTTTGTGGATACACATAAGTCTTACATAAAAGAGAATCATACCTATGATTGGTCCATAATGTAGTGGAAAGGGTCTATGGGCCATGGTCTTTTCTCATAAATAATGATTTCATGTCATGGAACAAGAGCGTGTTTTCCTACAATATTTATAAAACCATATATTTTTAAAAATAATGCGCAGTAGTTATCTTAAATAATAAGTATTAACTAATAAATAATAAAAAGCATATCTTTGAAATCCTAAATTTGGGCGTTATAAAGCACCACTAAAGGCGGGGCTGGGGCCCTTGATGCCGTTGTGGGCATATTCCGAAATAATTAAAACGATGTTTGCGAAAAAATAACTAATAATGAAAGACTTCGAAACGGTTTATTGAGTATGTCCGGACAGGATCGAGAAAAAAGGAACGAAATGCGATTAAATTTTATAATTCATAAATTGCAATGTCGTGCTTAAGAAGCATTTTTATTTTTATGAGACCACGACCTTTTCCGATAATTAGTGGGGAATGTTTTTTTTTTTCTTCTTCTTTCCTTTTCCGAGTTTTTGGCATTCGCCCGTGAAATTATAACAATAATTTTCAACGTCGCAATCTGCTACAGTAAATTGGCCACCAATTTTCCTGTGGACCATCGGGAAAATACAAGGTTTGGGTAAAGGTCACAAGTGGCTTTTGTCACGTGTCGTTTTGCAGTGCTTGCAGAAAATTTTACCGGCCTCGAGTAAATAAAGGTGTTTGATTTGCTTGAATATTTTTCTCACAAATTAAAATCTTGTTCCAAAATTGGGCAAATTATGGGTACTTGGAAGTCTTGCAAATAAAGCAAAATAGGTTTTTGGGTAAGGGGGCCAATAGAGAGTCATTACCCATTGTATTATTAAGTACTAGGCCCCCAATAGAGTGGCGCTTTATCCAAGGGAGGGGGGGGAGGGATACAACACCAAAGCTTTTGATTGGTTTTCACTTCCCTTTGTTTTGGCTAGTTTCGGGCCGCGGGGGGATACAACACCAAAGCTTTTGATTGGTTTTCGCTTCACTTCGTTTTGGCTAGTTTAACCTTTGCTTAGACCACTTATCCTTCTAATCGTTTGCTTAGGTAAAAGAATGTCAAATTTTATAGGGAGCCATCTAGGTTTGCATAATGACCAAGATATTATTGTATTCGTAGATGGATGCTTTGATCTCAAGCACGTCGAGATAGAATTGCAGTATTCTCTAGCTCTCCTTAGCTCTCACCCTGTGTTTGCCCCCCCCCCCCGCCCCCCCTTCTTTCCCCTCTCTCTCTCACTCAAAACAAAGGATCCATCCTTCATAAGCCATCCATTGAGTTGAGGAAAACTTCTAAGCTTACTTATGACTTTGTGATACTAGTTTTCATATCAAAATGACAAACTGCTCATCTCAGAGTTTTGTCGATGCAGGTGCTTTATGGTGACACTCCACTAGCCCGCCTACCCTAGCATGTACACAATCCAATTGGTTGGGAGTGCACGTGAGTTGTGGAAGGTCAATTGTTCAAAACCTACAAATTTGAAGGCTCCACGTTGCCTCATCTCTAGGAGGTGCTCCACCTTCGTGTGAAAAAATGGGTGTTATTATGAAAAGGTACAATAATCACATTGATTTTTTAAAAATCATGGTGTCATATGTTCTTCTACCTTCGTACTTACTAAGAATTTCGCTAACTTTCCTCTAAAGTTTAATCAAGTCTCTAGACGTGACACTACCCTAAGCTCCACCATTGACTTGTGGTGGAGATGTCCAAGTCAATTTGAGGTGGACCCCATGGGCCAAGATGTCGATAAATTCTCAAAGAAACATGAAGGAATGAGAGAGTTGTTTCATAATTTCCAATTGGTTATCACTAGATAGCACAAGTTGCAATAGTAACTATAGTAACCCCCTCTTTGAGGGGGTACTTAGTTTCTTTTCACTAGTCCATGAGTGGCAACATTGGCACCTTCCTTATCCAAGTCTTCATTGTGATCCACATGTTGCATAGCTTGACTACCATATTTGCACAAGTGGTTTCTCCTTTCATGTGGAATGATTCTTATTTTGCTTTGTTAGGAAAGGTAGGCATTGGTTTTTAAAGCCCCTCCAGAGTCCACATGCATGTAAATTGTACCAACAAAAGTGTTCTTAATAAATGATATCAACAATTGAAATACCTTTAGAGGCCAATATTATAAGTGGGCCCACTATATGCACTTTAGCTCATGAAACCATTGTATGGCAGCTTCCAAGTTTGCCCTTAGGAAGAGATATAGACATTCTTGCATGGAGTCCACTATTTGTGCACGTGTGTGGATGCTACCTTGCAAATTCACTCTCTTCACTCCCCCCCATAGGTTGAGGGACTTGTAGGAGGAGGGACTAGTAGAGCTTCACATGCAAAGATGAAGGCTTCCATTTTCCTCTTGAGAGAGGGCCTATTGCATGATGCCATTTATATTAAGTGCAACTATAATCAATAGCATGGCACTCACATTACTTCTTATAACTATCATTTTGGTGGGACAATGGGACAATGCTTCACCATGCAAATAAATGATGTTGCAACACCTCATTATCTCCACATTGGATGGTAGATTAATTGAGCTTGCTATAATATCACACTATGATTTTAAAAAAAGTGTCAGGAGTGCCTATCACGTGACTTCTTATCCTACACCAACTAGTTTCAATGGATGCATGCTTGAGTTGTGGAAAGCAACTTCTTGATACTTGATCAAAAAGGTGAAAATAATAGGATTGAGCCTAACCATGACAAAGCAAATTTTACAATTTCTTGATGAGGAATCTAGTTAATACAAGACAACATTTTCTTTGTGGTCTTTTTTCCTTGAACTAGATAGATTGAGAGGTAAATAAACTTTTGCTACTCTTAATAGGAAGCCCTCATCTATAAGTTAGAAAGTTGCTTTACATTGACTAGTAAAATACATACTTTAGTGGAAGGACTATTATGCATACAATATTGATAGCATGACAAATCTTTAAGTAATAGCCTATCTTGTAAAAGTATTAGTAAGGGACCTACCAAGAAGCTCTAATCATTAGCTTGCTTAAGAGAACTCATTCCAAGAATCCATGTAATAGAGCATGTGTTGCACCAAAAGGTCCCATGCTAAGAGCCTACACACACTTGGTTGTTGTTGATAAAATGGATTGTTAACAGAGTATTTAACTGCTTCCATGTGTACACATGCCACTTGCCTAGTGCAATATGATTTGACCCTGTAGTCTTGGGAGATTGCACGTAAAGCGAAGCTTAATACTGATAGTGTCAACATACGATGAATTTGCACACTTTCTATTGGAGCTCGAATAAGACAAGCTATGTTGGACTTGTTTTGTTAGTAGTCATTAGAAATCCCTCCTAAGCTTAGGAGTAACTTGTGTTAACATTGAAAATCCTTTTATCACATAGTAAAGACACAAGACATGTTCATGATCTAGAGTAATCTAGAAAGCCCCCATGCTCAACCTTTTATAAGCTACTAGAATAGTTAGAATACATTTGGAAAAAAGAGAGATTTCTTCATAATGCATACAACATGAATGTTTTGCCTTCAAGGTTTGTGCACTTTGTAAGATTGAAAGCAACAATCTCATGAATTTATATCCTAATCTTGTCTATGATACAAGAGCTCATAAGAAACTTTATCTAGTAAGCTCAACTACAAACAAAACACAGAACAAGCTCAATCAACTTGCTAAGGAGCATTCTTACAAACCTTGGCGGTGCAAATGCCTTGAATAATGATTAAATCAAAGTTATGATAATGAGAAAAACCACTTCATTGCTTCCCCCCCCCCCCCTCCCCCCCCCACAATCAAAAATAACAATTTTCTTATTCTCCTCCCTATGGAGGTCAATTGATTTGCGTGGAGTATTAGCTGTAAGCAAAGCATAGCGACCAGATGTAGACAAAAAAATGGGGACCCCACATGGCACGCGGTTGAAGAAGAGCAAATCTATTAATGGAGCGAGAATGCATGGAGTACTAGCTGCAAGCCAAATGTAGCGACCACATGTAGGCAAAAAATGCGGACTCACACATGGCATGTGGTTGAAGAAGAGCGTATCTATTAATGGTGAGAGAATACGTAAGCCAGACCAATGTAGTCATGCCACATAAGTAAGACAGTACCAAGTAAATGAAGGACCCTCTTGTCCATTTTCAAAAGTTCCTTTTTTCATGGGGATCAGGTGAAGTAAACTTATCACACATTTGCAAATTGGATCGACCTGCGTGTGTCCTCAGCCTAATCTTGTGGGTTTAGGAAAATCTTGCAGGGTGGTGAATGCATTCAAAAAGAGATATTGAGGAATAAGAAATTTGGGGGAAAAGGCTGGAAAAAGAGCTGGCATAGGATACTCTGATGATAGGCTAGGACAAAGGTCCCCAGCCTGAGAGGCCAGGTTTGGGCATGGTACCGAGCCTGGAGGCTCGGGCATACGGGTACACGCAGAACTCTCTCAATGCCCACCTTCTCTCTCTACCCCGCTCTCGCCCCCCCTTCCCCCGTTCTCTCTCTCTCTCTCTCTCTCTGCTCTGTGCAGTCTCCTGCAAATGGGCAGGGGAGGAGAAAAGTGGGGATGTTTGAGCTCAATTCGCAAATTCTCTGAGAGTCCACATGCATACCTGCATCCATCCATCCATCTATGATCTGTCCACACATGCGCATAAGACCTCCCATACATTTCTATGCAGCTCCCTCCTCCCCACCCGGGGGCCTCTCTCTCTCTCTCTCTCTCTCTCTCTCTCAGCTCTGTCATTGCAGACAAAGGAAAATATGGCCTTTATGCAGTTGCATGACAAATTGAAAATTGCACTTCCTTTGGTTTCATACTAGCTGGATACAGACACAGATCAGTTGGGCATTTTTAATGGTTGACATGGCGCTGTAGGCAGATTGCTCTGTTTCCCAACACACACGGGCTGCACTCTCTCCCTTTCTCTCTCAAGTGTACCCCATTTCTCTCTCCCCTCCTTTTTTGACGAAAAAGGAAAAACCAGCAGTTTGTCTCAAGTTCTCAACGTCCCCTCTCTCTCCTTGACACCCCCCCCCCCCCCCCCCCCCCCCCCCCAACCCCCTCCCCTGACTCCACGCTCCTTTTTGGCTTTCTCATCCCTTCCATCATTTGAAGCTTTCGTTTGAGCTATTGCTTACTGTAGCCATCCCCCTTTCTCTTCTTTTGTTTCCTCCATGGGGTCTGTTTTTGGTCCCCCTGATTCAATTCACGTATAATTCCCAGCAACAAAGAACTGCATTTATGCTTTTTTTGTTAGGGGAAGGATAGTTGTCCTTTTTATGCAGCGAACAATAGTGCAGCAGGGCATTCTGCATGTGGATGTTCAAGTGATGCTGTGAGGGCAGTGGTTGATTTCTTATGTTAACAGAAGGAGAGGATTTGCTTTGCTCATCACAGTGGAGGGCACAAACAGGGAGAAATTGCTTGATCCTGCTCTACAAATACACAGTGCCTCTGTTGCAGAGCAGGGTGAAAAAGCATGTTTGGGCTTTCACTGTGTATGGACCATCAGAACTCAGCTACTGAAAGAGACAAGCAAAGGAGACAAGGAAGTGTTCTGAACAGGTGGAGGTTATCAGAGCCTACCTCCCAATGGTTAGGACAAAGTGACTGCTTTTGCTGAACAGACACAATCCACTGAAAAGCAGGCGGTAGATGCAGCATAGTAGCGGATTGCCAGTGTTTCTTCCCCATTCAGTACAGCCAAGGAGTCAGTAGCCAACTCTGGCTTGTTTCTCACAGGAGCTCAGCTGGATACTTGTAGAACTAAGATCTCCTATGTTGTGCCTCCATCATCACAGGGCAGCTTAGGAGAAATCTTGTGCCTTTCATGTCACCTCCTCCACCTTCTTTTGCATGGCTGCAGAGTATAGACAGAGGTTGATTCATCACGGTGCTGCATGTTGCTGTGCTGGGATGCTAGAGTAATGGTTCCGTGAATCAGCAACCTCTGTCTTTCCAACGAAGCAAATCATGGGTTGCTTACACTCAACTCAGCGGCACATCAACATTCCAGACTCGCAGCTCCCCACTGAACCTGATAATCCAGAAACAGGTTCTTCCTCTCTGCATGCTCTATCAGCAGTTTGCAGTAATCTGGATCATCTTGTATGTAACTCACAATTCTAACGGTTTACAAGAACGATAAGTTTGCACAGCAACACTTGGTCAAAGGATTTTGTCCCCACAGCTCTTTCTTGGGCCTAGTAATGTAATCATTCAGAAAATCCACTGATTAATAGAAGGAAGACACATTAGGATTCGTTGTTTGCTGATTCAACAAGGTTCTTGGCCAATCATCCATGTTAAACATGACAATGAAGAGGGGGAATGAAGGGAGGAATGTAGAGAGATTCACTAGTTAGGGGTGGATTTTATTGTTGGAGATGTCTTCTAGTTCATTAGATTGCTTTATTATCCAGTGTGAGAGTTTGTTGAACTGATTATTGACATTCGTTTTGTCAGAAAATGGTGGTACAGAGCCAGAAATTGTACCGGCTTTCCGAGAATTTTCATATGAACAATTAAGACTAGCCACTGCAGGTTTTAGTCCAGAGAACATAGTATCTGATCATGGAGAGAAGGCCCCAAACATAGTGTATAAAGGAAAGTTGCCTAACGACTATTGGGTAGCTGTGAAAAGCTTTCCGAAAGCTGCCTGGCCTGATGCAAGACAGTTTGCGGTACTGATAGCAACTCTTTTCTGCAAAAGAGGCCTGATTAATTTTTAGAAGTCCTAACAATACTAAAATAAAGGTTTCTGTGTTACTATCACAGCAAACTCACTATGTTGTTATAAGGTAGCAGTTATGCTGTATGATGTATGGAACATAACTTTGTGCGACTACTGAAACATGTTGACACAGGATGAAGCTTGGGGAGTTGGGCAAGTCAGACATGAGAGATTGGTCAACTTGATTGGCTGCTGCTGTGAGGGTGATGAACGTTTGCTTGTCGCCGAATACATGCCAAATGATACTCTGGCAAAGCATCTCTTCCACTGTGAGTCCTGCCATTATTTGAGGTTTCGTTCATTTCATCATTGAGTTAGTTATGATCCTAATATGCTACTTTTTTTGACTCAAAGTTTGTTTTAACCACATGTGGGCCCTTTTAAACTGGACTTTAGTCTGTTCTATGCCTCTCCAATTTCTCTTCTGAATTATTCATTTAAGCATTACAATCTTCTTTGTTTCTCAAAAGGAAGTAGTTCTGTTTTTAGCAGTAGTTATAGGATGGCCAACCAACAGCTAAAGCTGTAGGTGAGGGCTTCACAGAGAGAAAGTCACTCGGCCAATTGCAGGGTGTGAAATGTCCACTATGGTGTTCCATAGATTATTGAAAAATCATATGCAAGGAGTTTGCCATCTTTCAAACTGATCGACTCATGTTTTAGCTTATGTCCATCCCATTCAAGAGCTCAACATATTTGTGTATAAGAAATATGTACATGGTGATTTCGTGGGATAGTCTGTGCAGAATGTTATATTGTGCATTGAACATGGTGGCACCAGTATACTGTTCTATTCCAAACATAAACTTTGAAATTATTAGTGATGTTTTCCATGTCCCAGTGCTTAACAATGTGCAAACTGTACGGAACTTTAAAGTGTCAGTCTATAATAGGATGTTGCTGTACAGGGGAAAATCAACCTATGCAATGGGCAATGCGTTTAAGAGTTGCACTATACATAGCGCATGCTCTGGAACATTGTGCAAATCAAGGTCGACGCCTGTACCATGACTTGAATGCTTATCGAGTCATGTTTGACCAGGTACAGAAGGTGCTGTGAAAGTATGCTATGTTTACATATCTGCACTTAAATGTGCTCCCTTTCATTAAGGTTTCATTTTCACAGGATGGTAATCCACGACTTTCATGCTTCGGGCTTATGAAAAACAGCAGAGATGGGAAGAGTTACAGCACCAATCTGGTCTTCACACCTCCAGAGTACCTAAGAACAGGTTAGAAACTTTTATCTTAAGGCTAATACTCCTGTTGTGCCTTTTATTACATGTGCTGAGTGATTGTCCTTACCAACTTTTGAGACAGCCGAGGACATTGTTAATGAGATAATTTAGAGCTGTTATGGACCTGAATCATAGACAAGGATGGGCTTCATACAAAGAAATTGGCAAGCTGAATCCATCAGATCTTTTTATAGTGTTCTCGACTATCTTTCACTTTTGAAATCAATGTGTTTAGCTATCAATCTCTGTTGCCTTGTATGCAGTAGTAGTGCTTCCGCTGTTGTTAATGCATTGTGAAATATGTGAAACCTTGCTCCTAAGGCTCCCTTCCAATCTGATCTTGTTTCCTGCAAAATTAGGTTTATGTAGGGAGTTTGGACTTTGCATAAATTGTACTGAGAGGAAGTTTTGATATCCTTTGCTGTTGCTCCCAATCAGCTCTCTCTGTTGAAGTTACAGAGAAGTCAGTTTGATCCTTTACTCCTTATTTTGTGTTTTTCATTGGTTTTTGGCCAGTCAGATGTGAAATTTAGCTTGTAACTTGTGCCTTCCGATGAATGCTCGTCTGTCTGATGTTGTCAAGGTCTTATTTGCCTTAAGACTATAGCTGATCCCTGATAAATGTAGGTGCTTGTCTGTCTGATGCTAATATGAAATTTAGCATGTCTGATGGCATGCTTCAGTTACATAATACAAATGTTCTTTGTTAGTGTCCCTTTAGTCATGGGTTGTATGTCTTATGGTATGCTTCAGTTACATAATACTAATGTTGTTTGTTAGTGTCTTCTTATTCATGGGTTGTATTTTAATGTCATTCTGTTAAGTCTGCAACAAGCCTAGTCTGCTAGCAGTTTTTCTCATAAGGTGTGATTATTGCTACATGCTGTCTGAATAAAAGTGTTTTTCTCATCATCTTGCAGGCAGGATTACAGCTGAAAGTGTCACTTACAGCTTTGGTACAGTTCTGTTGGACCTGTTGAGTGGAAAACATATTCCTCCAAGTCACGTATGTGCCTCATTTGTTTTCTATGATACACTTCAACTTTCCAGTCTAGACTATTTTGCAGCTTCATTTCAGAACTTAGAGATACGAGTTCATGCAAATCAAGTCTAGGCCAATTGTGCAGATTGTGTTTCTGATGGTATGAACTGCAATAACTTCAAGGATATGCCTAGAAACATGTGAAACTGAATGAATGTTTTGATTTTAATTGATACTTACACAGAATGCTGGTTGTTTACTGGAAGGGTTGTCCTTCATTGTAAACATTTCGATCCTATTGAGAGTGGAACCCCATTCAAATCACATGTAGACTTCTGAGTTTATTCTCTTTAGTGCGCGGATGGAAGCAAAACCTGTGTCTATTTAGTGTCAAATTTCACGAAATCCTTGTGTTTGGTGTAGTCTTGTACTGATTGCTTTCATCTGAGGTGTGCTGCATATTTATATAGTCTTCTACTGATAGGTTTGTTCTGGGGCATGAAGACTTGAATGTTCTCGATTCTATGGTTTTGGGCCCCTTGAGAGTTGGAGCTTAATGATGTCTCTGGCACACCTTTTCTAGGTCTTTTACTGATGGGTTTCTTCATTCTACTGCAAAATTGCACATCTATGTAGCATTTCACTTAAAGTTTCATTTCATGGCCTTGTCCTGGAGTGTGAAGACCTGAATGCCCTCTATTGTATGGTTTTGAGCCCTTTGAGAGTTGGAACTTGATGAAGTCTATTACAGGTCCAATTTCTCCAGTAGCTTTGCACGGTGTCCTACATAATGCCAAACCTCATTTCTGTGTAGTCGTTTACAGATGGGTTTATCCTGGAACATAAATACCCGAATGTCCTTCAATACAAGGCTTTGGGCCTTCTTTGTTGGACTCCGATCAAGTAACACACATCTTTTTCTAGTTGTAATCTGTCTTGTTGCTGCAATGAAGCCAAATCTGATATCTCTTTAGATTCAAAAGGATTTAATTTCCTGATCCGGCAGGCTTGCCCTCCTCCATATTAGAGCCAAGAAACTACATGTTCTGCAGGTGGTGGGCTTGGGTTCCAGTTATGATTGCATGCATTGTTCCAGAAATGTTTTTAAGTGACTTAGAAGTAAGAAATTTTATCTCATTTGTTTACAAGTCACTGGTCATGGCATTAGGTCTCTGGGGTTTGTTAGTAGTTTGACTATTTGATTTGGAAATGCATGGTTAAATCCTTACAACTTTCAAACATGTTTTATCTGAGCTGCAAGCACTAGCGAGTTCTTCTATCTCTGCACTGATAATCCAATCTCCCAAATTGCCTTGCATTACAAGTTCCTGGCATGAAATGGGCTTCATTAAATATCGTGTATGAGGAGTGATCTTACTATCTCTTAATGTGAACAGATTTAACATTGCTGCTTTAGCTGTCGAACATTAAGATTATCGGAGAGCATCTTAGCTTTGAAGTTTCTTCATTCTTAGTCTCTTGGCTTACTATTGGAAGGTATTAGAGTGCAAAGTGCCAGTAATCAGTTTAGGTTTCCTTGCGCTGTATGTTTGCATGAGTAGGATGGTTTTGTGCGTTTCTCCTCAAGAGTCCATAGTGGGGTCAACCGTTTTCCTTTCATGCTATCAACTTCCTGTCATTGTTCTTCTATTAAAGCTGAATGGATTGGACATCTTTTTATGGTTGCATGATTTTAACCAAATCTAATGGTGCTTGAAATCTCAGACTCTTCATCTGATGAGGAGTAAGAACATGTTTTTGCTCATGGTTTCATACTTGGAAAGGCAAGTAGGATGGATTTGTGCTTTTCTGATCCTCAGCGTGGTAATAGGATTGATCATTTTATTAAACTGTCTTTTTTTTTTTCTGTTGTAGTCCTCAAGATGAATGTTTGCACATCTTTTTATGGCTGGATGTTTTCAAATCTAAGAGTTGATTCTTAATAAACAGTAGCGACTTATCAATACATATGGTGCTTGCAATCTCAGGCTCTCGATTTGATTAGGAGTAAGAACATGCTTTTGCTCATGGATTCATATTTGGAAGGGCAATATTCAAATGAGGATGGAATTGAGCTTGTACGCCTGGCCTCTCGGTGTCTTCAATTTGAGCCTCGAGAGCGACCTAGTGCAAGGAACCTTGTAACTTCTTTGACAGCACTTCAAAAACAATCAGAGGTTAGCATCACCTGTTTTGACCTTGTTCTTTGGATCATTTATTGTGTTAGCTAGTATTTTGTAGGCTGAATAAATTATGAAGGGCCTCCTACATTGTCTTTTTCCTCATATCATTCTTTTTTTAAATTTTGGAAATGGCTGGTTGTATTAATTGCATAAGAAGAGTCATGGCAGTGCTACAGAAGAGACTGCCATATGCCGAGGGACTAAATCCTCCTCAGGGAGAAGACCAGCATGCTGAACCATCTCTCTCTCTCTCCACACACCCCCACCCCAAAAAAGGAAAAAAACAAAAACTGTCCCCCCCAACCCAAAACCCAAATCTCATCCTCTTGTTCATAATACTTTTTTGTTATGTTGAATGAAACCCAAAAAGATTTGGATTTTGTAAGGTTATTACATGCATAGTTGCAGCTGCATGCCCTCCCACAAGACTGGAAACATGTAAACCAAGCTGGTTTGAAGATCTGATTAGTACTATTTTGAATCCACATATGAATATGCCCTCTGACAGGAGACGAAACATGTAAACCAAGCTTCTGAAAGGCTACTGTGTCTACAGCGAACTGACTAATTGTTCAAAGGCTAAAACTCATCTCTCTAAAAATGAAAACTCGCTCTACATGTTTCTCTGAAGATCTTTCAGCAGGAAGGCCCTACTATCGTTGCATTGCATGCATGTGCCCTGTACTAGAAAACTCGCTCTACATGGTTTTCTGAAAATCTTGCAGCACGTAGGCCTTAGTATCTGTATGCATGTGCCCTTTTTTGGGAACCCATGCTACTAGATAGAATGTGTGTCAACACTTGTTTCTGAAACTTTCTCGTTTTGTTTCTGATCTAATTATAGGTGCCCTCTTATATTTTAATGGGTATTAAGCGTATTGAAAACACCCAACCCCAAAATCACTCATATTCGGCAATGTGGGAGGCTTGCTCTAGAAATGACTTAACAACCATACATGATATCATGTTGAAGACAGGTTATAAAGATGATGAAGGCACAGAAAATGAGGTATATTCTATTTCTTTTCCTCAGCCGGAAAACTTAGGATTCCTTTTTAAGATGTGTAAAATGCATTTGGTAGATTTTGCTTGAAAGATATAAAACATAGTCTGAATGGTTTTGACTGGCCTATTTTGCAGTTATTATGCATAACCTTAGTTAGTTGTTAGTTGGATGGCTTTAAATGAGCCTATTTTGAAGTTTGCTTCGGTTGGCCATAGATTTTAAATTGAAAAACAATCTTTTATCTATGCATTGCAGATATTTTCCAACTTAGTAGCTGCCATATAGTGAGTGACTGACATATTAAAATACATGGTATGGGCTCATGTAATAATTTTTTGAGCAAGCAATGCTTGACTAACGAGAAGGGTTTTTGGGGCTTGCTCACATTGTGTTGCAAGGTAATTATTTGTTATCAGTCCCGACACTTCACTTAACCTCTTGTTCTTTTCAAAGTACTCTGCTTATTTCCCACTTGTCAATTGACCACTCTCAACCATGTGTTCTTTAGTAGGATGGGCACTGCCTATGGGAGTAGTCTCAGGGATGAGCACTGTGCCCAAACCCAACAGCCCACTGCCTGGGAAGTTGGCATGCAGGCAGCCAACTCCCTTGTTGGACTGCTGGTCATATTCGCATGGGACCCCTTTCCTATAAAGGGTTACTTCTCCTCCTTGATTCCTCCTTCGATGGTGTTCACATTGAGTGCTAGATGGCAGGAGTTTGTCGACGAGGCTTGGAAATTGTGAATTAGAGTGTTTATGGTTGATTGTGGTGCTGTCTCACATGTAGAAGAAACCATAAGCAAATGAATATCTGACCAGAAAGCCAAACATGCTTGCCCTTGAGCCTGCGACCAGCACTCTCGTCACAAGGGTTGGTGTCCAATACCTCCAACCCACAGTATCCGAGTGTGTGGATGTGACAACCAGTGGGCTTAGATTAGAGTCCAAGGGCGGCTAAGGAGTCAAAGTCCTTTTTATAAGACTCAGCTGCTGCCCTTGCATAAGGGCACACTCTCTTAGTCACTCAATGACCCAAGGCTTTGACAATGTTGCAGGCACCAATTTTGGATGTTCAAGGATGTAACACTTCCCCTACTTATGAATGAATGCTGCTATCAGCAATAGCCTCACGAACAAAGTCAAGAAAACGGATTCTCTGCTTATCACACTTCATGAACGTGTTCAATGGGGGTTCTTTAATGGTAGAACTGCACAAAACTGGAAAAGACTCTTGTGCAATCCGAGACAGCTGCCAACAATGATATTGGTGTCCATTGAGGAGTGAGAAAGTTGCACAGAGCTTGCAAACATAGAGAGGAAGTCTATGCTGCTCAAAGCTTCCTCAAGCTATTGCTAGCACAATACCACCTCTTGGGCATGCTTAGAGGAGATGAGAGAACAACATATCTTTGCATGTATGCTCACAAGAAACAAAGAGAAAATTGCCATTATGCTGTAAAAACAGCCACAGCTACATCCCTCCCTTACATGCCATGAATGCTTGAAAAATTTCCTCTATTTGCCCCTAATTGGCACATAAACTTATGTTTTTTCAGCTTTTTCCTTGATGTTTTTGCATAAAAAGTATTTTTACATCCAAAAATATTAAATTTCAATGTTGTATATTTTAATTAAAACTTTTGGTACTAAGGTTCAAAAAGCCCCAAATACCTAAATGCACACTTTGCACTTGCACATTAAATAGGGAATTAATCTCTGGCTCTTAACTATTGAATATGTACCATTGATGGGCTTGCCTATGTCTTGCACAACTTATGCAACGTCTTGTTTGCCTAAAGAGTTTGGAGTTAATCACATGTTTATTCCAAGCTTGGAAAAACACATCTTGGTGACATATTCCCTTCTTGAAAATACCATGCTTACATATGCAATACTTGCAACATGGTTTTTAAGACCAGTCCCAACTACTTATACAACTTGCATACCTACAGGCAAACAACTGCCATTAATTCCTCTTAGGAAAACTTGATTACAAGCCAAAGTCCCCGTACATTCCATTTTGTGCATTAGGCATGATGGATCTAAACACATTACCTTGCATCCCTTGTGTCCGGGTTTGAATACCAATATTGCAATTCTCAAGTAGACGGTAGACCTTAGCTAGCGAAACTTGGGTAGCATTAGCTTGAAACATTGATCCACTTCAAAAGTATTTTAGATACTCAAATTGTGGCATAATAGTTTGGTGTCCTCTAATTATTTGTTGGAAATTATTACCTTATCCAACTAGTTCAACACCTTACCCAAGTGCGAGCTTATGCAGAGAAGCACCCTGCAAGTTTCTAACTCAACATTTGCATATGCTTTTCTTCCTAGAGGTCCAAGCAAGCCACCATGGTGTGAGATCGACTCATGGCTACATTAGCCATGTAGTTTGCCTCAAAGCTCAAACTTATAATCAACAAATTTTGTGAATGGTAGTCCATGTCTTATTGACTTTGCTCTAATTTGTGATCCTTCCATAACCGCTGTTGTGCTTGCATATAATTGCCAACACGCGTACGTTGTAAGATGACAATATTTTGCAATGTATTTGGAAAGCATGGCAAAGAATTGTTGAGCAAAGACCCCTCTTATGACTATAACATATGCCCTCTATTGTGCCTTTTCAAAGAAGCAATCATCTCATAGCCTTGGGCTTTCACATCACACTGACGTGTTTCCTTACTGCTTCTTGTAGAACTTGTAGAAAAAGCTCAAAAACCAATTGGTAACGCATTAACCATGTTAGCCAAGAAACAAAACCAAGCATGAATTTGTTAGAGATTTGGTCACCTCCAGGACGGGCCAAGCATGTACAAGACAGATTAGGGCAGTTTGTGCAGCATTGCATTGTACAAGTGCAGGTTGTGGGCAATAGCCAGGTTTGGGCAGCGATTTGGGTAGGTGGATCTTGGAGGGCAGGTGGATCAGGGTAGGCAGGGCAGACAGATTTGCCATACAGTAGGTTTCATTTGTTGGAACAGTTTTATTATTACTCTATTAGTTGGCCTGTTTATCGCAGCAATCAGGCAGTTTTGACTTCATCAAATTATTATATCTTTTTTTGCCTATTTACGTTGGCTTGTCCCCGGGCCACTGCTTATTTTCGTGAGGTTGAGAGAGATGTCCAGCTGGTTATACTCACACAACCCTGGCACATTTTTGCTTTAGTATTTAGCATTCATTCTTTGCAGTCTTCTATTCTCTCTCTCTCTCTCTCTCTCTCTCTCTCTCTCTCCTTGTTCACTTCTTTCTTTCATTCTAGTCATACACTTCTGCATTTTCTGCACTCTAACATGGTATCTAAGCAGCATTGAAGGGCTGATTGATTGTGGGCAAATATGAAGAGCAGGTTTCAGAGTGACACCAAGGGTGCGTTTTCAACGTTCGAGGGTTTGCAGGAGGGCTGCGTATTGATAGAAGGTTGAAGCAAGCAGAGAGGCATGGGAAAGGAAGTGATTTTACTTTTTTTGGCAGGATTTGCTGTTCAAGAAGAAGGAAAGGCTGTGTTTTCAACCTTTTGTGGCAGATTTCAGACTTCAATGACCTCAAGCGGTTAGAGCAGGTTTGGGACGAGTGGAGGAAGCCTTAGCAAGTTGCCTTTCAGAGTCACAAGGGGCTGCCCATTTTCTTGTGCAAGCTATTTATGCGACCATGTCTTCGGAAATCGACATGGAGTTTTAGGCTATCATGGACTGTAAGGCCCTAGATGGGGAGGAGTCATGAGACACTCTTATGGGAGGAGCTTTCAGTGCTTGTCTCGGAGTATGATGAGCCACTTAGAGAGGTTAGGGCCAGTGGTTTTGGCTCCACCAAGGCATTTACTATCTACACTGTGGGAAGGATACTCACCCTGAGAGGAAGTGTTGGCAAAAGTACCCCCATTTGAATCCAAAGGAGAAGGATTTGAAGGATTCGAAGGATGCCTCAACAACAACAGTCTCTGTCTTTGTGCACGTATTTGTCGAGGAGGATACAACTCTTGCTTCTTTCACTTAGGAGAAGCCTTGGCTCATTGATAGTGGGGCCTCTTCTCACATGACCTACAGATAGGATTGGCTTTAGGATCTTGAGTGCCAGAGGGGACATAGTCACCATTGGTGATAACTCTTACTGTTCTCGTTCGAGGAGTAGGAGCTATTTTTTTATTGCCGGATAGGTAGTCTTCTTTAGCCAAAATTCTCTATATATCAAATTTAGGTTTTAACCTATTGTTTGTTCATGGTCTTACATAGCTTGGTACATGTGAAATATTTACATAGGATACAATGACAGTGGAGGATGCTTCTATAGGTGCCGTTCTTTGGATAGGATCCCAGGAGGGTGGGCTTTACATGTTCATAGCCTTAGCTATGAGGTCTTCCCAGGAGCTTGGGCTGCTTTGTGGTCATCTCAACTTTGATGCTATCTAATGGGCTTCTCAGAAGAAGATGGTGGAGGGGCCTCTTGATTTCCCTCCTATTCACACTTTGCGCCCTAGCTATTTGAGGGGCAAGTAGCATAGATAGCCACATCTCCAGGTTGCCACTAGGAGGGCTTCTACCCAGCTTGAGTTGGTTCACACCGATCTTTATGAACCTATGGGCACGGTCTCCCTTGGGAAGGCCAAGTATCTGATACTAGTTATAGACCACTTTAGTTGCTATGTGTGGCCTTAAATGTACTTCCATTTCTGCAAGTGGAAGGTGTTTGTGGAGACACTGACTACTTTTAGAGTTCCTGGCGTACGAGTAGATCATCGTGGAGGGTTTACTTCTAATCTCTTTTCTTAGTTTTGTAGGGATCATGGCATTCGGGTGGAGTGTATACCCATCCAAACACACCCTTGGAGAATGGGGCGGTGGAGTGTGCGAATCAGACCATGCGAGAAATGGCCCAATGGATGTTGGAGCATTGGGGTCTTTCTCATACCCTTTGGGGTGAGGCGGTGGCTATTGCGGTTCACATCCACAACTGCTCCTCAAGTTTTGTGTTACAGGACATGACTCCTCACAAGGCTTTCTTTGGTCGAAAGCTTTCCGTGTCTCACTTTCGCATCTTAGGATGTGATCCATTTTGTCCATGTGGATAAGAAGAAGGGGAAGATAAAGCTTGACTTGAAGTCCAGGAAGCTCCTTTTCGTGGGCTACAACACTACCACGAAGGGCTATTGATTCTATGACTCGTTGACATGGAAGCTTGAGGTGAAGAAAGCAAAGATGTGATCTTTGACGAGGCTTCAGCCTCCAAGGATCTTAAGCCTATTCGGATTCCTGGATGGTATCAACAGCTCATGTAAGATTCAAGTTTTTCTTACTTTCTTGCTTCTCCTTCAGATCCACGCAAATCAGCTCGCTTATAAGCCCAACGGAATAGTTCACTGTGTGTGAACTATGCTCTTATGCCACAGATTCTTCATGATAGTGAGCCTACTACAGTCAAGGAGGCTCTTGCATAGGATATTGGGCGTTAGGCCATGTAGGAGGAGCTCAATTCCATTGATCATAGATAGACCAGGGAGTTGGTTCCAAGTCTCTTGGAGTGGAAGGTGATATGTGTGAAGTGGGTCAATAAGACCAAGTACCTTGCAAATGGTTTCTTGGACAAGTACAAAGCTAGACTTGTTGCCAAGGCTTTTGCTCAGAGGGCAGGTTTGGACTATTTTGAGACTTTTGTATCTATGGCTCGGATGTCTACTTTTCTGGCTATCTTGGCTCTTGCAACCCACCACCGTTGGTCTGTTTATTAGATGTACGTTAAGTTTGCCTTCTTAAATGTTGTCCTTGAGGAGGAGATTTATGTTTCTCAGCCTCTAGTTTTTCTTGTGCAGGCGAAGGACTATGTCTATAGATTGTGGAAGGCTCTCTATGGCTTGAAGCAGGGTCCTCGTGCTTACTATCAGAGGATTGATCAATTTTTTCTATAGAGTGGCTTTCATCGTTTAGTTCACAAACCCGACCTATACTTCAAGGTTGAGGGTGACAGGTGTGTTTTGCTCATCTTGTATGGGGATGATCCTATTATTACAGGGAGTTATACTCGGAAGATTTTGTGACAGGAGTTTGACATGACAGATCTTGGGATCCTCCACTTGTTCCTTGGATTGGAGATCTATTAGATGATGGCACATGGCATTTTTATTTCGTAGCTCAGATACATTTCTGAGCTTTTCTCAGAGTTTGGTATGGCCGATTGTTGGCCTAATTCTTATCCCATGGACCTAGAGTCCAAGCTTTTCGCAACCGGAGCTCCCCTTATAGATGCCACCTGTTAAAGGTGTCTTGTTGGCTCCCTTGGCTGGCTTATTCACACTCGGGTGGATATTTCTTTTGTTGTGGCATTGTGGTCTTCTTTCATGAAGACTCACACTTAGGAGCATTGGAGAGCGGCCTTGCATGTTCTTCATTATTTACAGGGTACTCGATCCTATGGGATCATGTATGGAGAGGGGGTTACTTTCTTTGGTTGGAGTAATTTTGACTAGGTAGGTGATGTGAATTTGTGCCGGTCCACTACAAGTTATGCCTTGTCCTTTGGATCGGGAGCTATCTTGCAGGTGTTGCAACAAGCAGCCTATTGTGGCCCTTTCTTCTATAGAGGCAGAGTATTGTGCCTTATGTTCTATAACTATAGAGGTAGTTTGGCTTCGTGGTATGTTGGCGGAGATTGGCTTTCCTCAGCCTAGACCTATGGAGCTGCGTGTGGACGACCAGGAAGAATATTACACTAACTGTAAAAGAATGCTGATACAATTAGTCCATCATAATTGTATCAGCATTCTTTTACAGTTAGTGTAATATTCTTCCTTCATCTTTTGCTTCCTTTCTCTCTCTCTCTCTCTGCTTCTCTTTGTGTTTGTGTTTCTCTTCCGCTGTGCACTCTCACATCACCCGTCTTGATATAGGCTTCCTAAAAAAGAAGAGCTGTGTTCTATGCCTTTTGCTGCATTATATGCCTTTTGTTGCATGTCTCAGCTTTTCCTTGTGTTTGTTAGCATCCCTTAATCAATGAAATTTAGGTTTTGTGGCCTAAAACTTTGTTCCCCATCTTCAAATTTAATAAATTTAACAAAACTTCCATTAAGGTTCATTCAGATTAAATTAATCATTGCGTATAGAAACTTACACACTAATTGATTTCATTTTCTACTCATAGAACCTTAATAACCAATCGAATGAAAATTCTTGCAGTAATTGCAAACCTTTGTGGTGAGCAATCTGATTGATCCTTCTTCCTTTTGTTGTTCTATAGTCTCAAGCATTATGCCAAGTTTTGTTGATGATTCACCATGCTTGCTTGCTTAATATGTTCTAACTTCTCTCTTCTCATTAGAAATGAGAAAAATGGTTCAAAAATTTTAAATTTTCACCGGTCACCTTTGCCATTATTAATAAAGATGTGTGTGTGTACTCACTGGGAGGATAACGTGTGTGCCCATGGAGGTGGGATTTCTTTTTCATAGTTGCGAGTATTGAATTTGAGGATCGACCAAATCTGCTGGCTGCAGTCAGCCAGATTTGGCTGGCCGACCTGCCTTATTTCTCCCTTTCTTTTCTGGCTATTTATATCTCATTTTCAGCCTGACCTCTTTCGTTCATCTTGGCAGGTTTGGTGGGAGAGATCCGGCTCGAGGAGATACACCGACAACCGTTGTATCTCTGCCTCGTTGTTGTATCTTTGCCTCTTCATTTCAGCATTCATTGATTGTAGATTTCTGCATTCTTTTGTCTCTTTTCTCTCTCCCTTTCTCTCGTATTGTTAGTCTTGTCCATATGCTTCCACATTCACTGCACTCTAACATGGTATCAAAGCAACGTGGAAGGGCTGATTGATTGTGGGCAGACCTGGTCGGGAGGATTCTTCATGACAAAAGTTTGAGTTTTCAGCCTTTGGAGGCTGCGGTGAACAGGTTGTGCACAGAGGAGGAGTGAAATTGCTGTTTTTTGCAGGTTCTTGTTGTTCGTGGAGAAGGAAAGGCTGCGTTTTCAGCCTTTTGCTATAGATATTGAGTTTTCATTGCCTCCGGTGGATGAAATTCCTTGAGGACAAGCAGAGTAAGCCCTTGCAAGCATCGACACTGTGCACGGAGTCAGAGGGGGCTGCCCTTGTTTTTGTATAGGTCATTCTATTTGCAATGTCGATTGAAATTGACACGAAGTTTCAGGCTATTATCAACTGGAAGGTCATCGTGCTACTGACTCTTCCTTCATATCAAAAGGTTGATAGGGAAAATTACTGCATATGGTGCGTAATGATGCTTGCCATCTTGGAGTCTTATGATTTGGCGGAGCTTGTGACCAAGGCTATAGACCATCCTATAGCTTGTGATGCCTCCAATCTTTCTTTAGATGAGAAAGCTGAGTTGATAAAGGTATAGATACATTGGAATAAACTGAGTGCCTGCATCCATTCCGTTCTCTTTCTCTCTTGCACTCTAGCCGTTATTGCTCACATCAAGCACTTGATTGTGGCTCAAGACATATGGTTGGATGATCGTGATGAAGTGGGCGTCTCTGGAGGTTTAGATGAGGACTTTGAGTCCTAACAAGTCTTCTATGCAAGAGCATGTCAATAATCTTTGGCAATTGCAAATGTAGGTCCAAAACATAGGGAAGGCGATTATCTTGGAGGACATGGCAATAACTCTTCTTTCTTAGTTATCACCCCGATTCAATGCATTTACTTTGCCTTGATTGCTTTAGGGTGGTTAGAGACTCTTTGCTGGGAAGAGTTGGTCCTTGTGGTTTTGGACCAAGAGGAGCTTATTTTTTGCAGTTGAAGTTGGAGGCTTTCTTTCACTTCAAGGATTTGTTACTCTTTGAGGAGAACCGATCAAGTTGGAAACTGAAGACGTTATGATTGGATAAGGGAGAAAAATTTGTTTGTAATGAGCTTGCTAGGTTCTGTGTAGATTATGATATTCACCAAGAGTTTGCAAACACAAATCCACCTGAAGAATATGACATATTAGAGTGGAATAACCGAAGTGTGATTGAAATGTCTTGCACCATGATGGAGCATAGACAGACACCTTAGTGTCTTTGGGCCGAGACCGTGGCTATTGCAGTCCACATCCTTAATTGATTCCCCACTTTGGCCGTTGTTGGTATGATAACCCATGAGGTGTATTTTGGGTCTAAGCTTGATGTTTCTCATTTCAGGGATTTTGGGTGTGATGCCTATGTCCACACTTTGAAGACTCAGTGTGATAAATTTGAAGTGGCTTCTCAAAGACAGGTGTTTGTGGGCTACAACTCACAATCCCACAATTATTGATTGTATGATTTTGTCAAACAGGCCGTCTACATGAGTCGAGATGTTTGGTTCGTGGAGGTTCTAATCTCAGAGGGAGGTAAGGAGCATCTCGTGCTTGGATATCCAAGAGACAGTTGGGCACCATCGCTTGTACCTTTGGAGCCTGCTTCTCGTGGAGGTGTTTCCTCTTTGGATAAGGATACTACTTTCTTACCAACTTTCTCGACTATGCCACTGTCGTTGGATGTTCCAGTGACGTTAGCAGATGGTGCATGTAGAGGAGAGATCCAACCTCCTTGTTGGGCATGAGACACACTTTGTGATTCCAGAATTGAGGGAGTTCTTGATGAGTAGTAGTTGCAAGATGAAGAACGGTGGTCTCGGAGGAGACAAGCACATGCTACCGAGCTTGTTTGTACTAACTATTGTTTGATGACCCATGCTAGTAGAATGATACTTGGGATCTTGTGTCTCGGCCCATTCATAGGAAGGCAATTCTCCTCGGGTGGTGCAAGACACACTCTGTGATTCCAGGATTGAGGGAGTTTCTGAGGAGTGGTAGTTGCTGGATGAAGCACGGTGGTCTCAGAGGAACCAAGCACATGCTGGCGAGCTTGTTTGTACTAACTAATGTTTGATGACCCGTGCCAATAGAATGACACTTGGAGATCTTGTGCCTTGGTCCGTTCATAGTCAGGTGATTGGTGTGAAATGGGATTTCAAGACCAAATATCATAGCGATGGTACTCTGGATTTTTATTATCCATGGCTCGTTGCAAAGGGTTTCACACAACAGCCATGGGTGGATTTCCATGATACTTTTGCACATATAGCTCCGATGGCTACCATTAGGGTTGTTCTTGCCTTAGCTAGCCATAGGAGATGGCCGGTTTATTAGCTTGATGTAAAGTCTGCCTTCCTCAATGGTGATTTGAAGGAGGAGATCTATGTTGAGTAGCCTCTTGGCTTTTCCTCATTAGATAGACAAGTGTACGGGTTAAAGAAACCCCTTTATCGCCTCACTTCACGTGCTTGGAACAAGAAGATGTACTTGTTTCTCCAAGGGAGGGCTGGGGTATCGACGTTCCTCTTGTGATCCCCAATTGTATGTCCACACCTCAGCTAGAGGGCACACGTTGTTGGTGCTTTATGTGGATGATCTTATTTTGGTAGTGACCATGCCTCGCAGGTCAAGGAGGTAGCATACACAAGGTGTTTAAGATGATGGATATGGGCATTTTTCATTTCTTTTTAGGCCATGAGATTTTGTAACGTACTTGCCTTGATTACGTGATAGATAATGTTTTAGTAGTCGCCCAAAGTTTACCTTCCAGCCGTTGCCATCTGAACTCTAACTAGAATGATTGGATTTTTAGCTAGTTCACCCTAGGTCTACCCTGCAGGGAAAGTGTCCTACCGTTACCCACGGAGGACCGACTTGAAGGTTCCTAATTGACCTAACAGTCACCTATCAACAACTAGCTCACATTCGGAGGTGTCCTTTGAGAGGCTTCGTGTTCGGAAGGAGCGACTACCATTAGCCTTGGTTCATGGAGTACAACACTTTTTTTTCAGTAGCAGACTAAGGATTTATGAAATCCCTCGCAGTGCTCTGGCACAACCGTCGTACCTATTCTCTAAGATATTATACAGTTCAGGTTCTGAGACCAAACCCTAGGTAATTCAGCGAATCAGCCATTCCTAGAGCTTCTTCCTAGCGATTGTTTTTGGGGAAACCTCTCGGCTAACCGAGACCACCTTGCCATAGGACTGGATTTGTCGGGAATCCATCCGCCCGCTTCCCTCTATGGGAGTTCTTAGTTATCTAATTACCTATCACATTATGTGAAACATATAAAAACAGCTTCATTAATTAAAAAGAATCCTTTTATGCTTAGTTGTTCGTTTGCATAGTTTACTCACGGAGAGTAAAACAAATTCATTGATTATGTTTCATAATATGTATTCTCTCGCGCATACAAGAGAAAAATTACAATTTCATGTGCTGCCTTATCCAACGCATCTGCACGTCACTAAGATCCAATGCACCTATAGTGAGCGTTTTTAGGTGTCCCAAGTAGAACTTGGGCTATATAGCGGACCAAGTAGTTCCTAGGTGCCTAAATGATTTATTCTTTAACTTCCCAAAATAAGATTTGTTCTTGTAACCAAGTTTCTTGGCCTTAAGTCAGTTTCTTTAAGTGATTTCCGATTTTTAAAATCTTCTATTAGAGCTTTTAGATTAAAACTATATCCTTGGCTAGTTTCTTTAGGGTTTCGTTCTTAGCAAATTCGCCTTGAATTCACTAGTATTCTTTTCTATGGGGTTAACATTAAAACTCCTCATGATTTCTCTTGAGTTCTGGGTTTTCATAGTTTCCCTAACAGTTTCTAGCCTATAAGATGCTTTAATAATTTACCAACCGACTACTGTAAGTTCGCAGTATTTCTTAAGAGACTTATCTTATTTCTATTGAATTCGGATAGAAATTTTCGTTCTTAGTAAATTTGTCTTGAATTCACTAGTTTTCTTTTCTATGGGATTAACATTAAAATTCCCATAGTTACCAGGAACGGGGAACGGAAACGGGAACGGGACCCCCTGGAACAGGGGGAACGTCCAAAGTGAGGGAACGGGAACGGAGGGAACGGTATATATATATATATATATATATATATAGAGAGAGAGAGAGAGAGAGAGAGAGAGAGAGAGAGAGAGAGATTTACGAAATAAAAAAAGAGAGAGAGAGAGATTTACGAAAAAAAGAGAGAGAGAGAGAGAGAGAGAGAGAGAGAGAGAGAGAGAGAGAGAGTTAACACTTGTCTTAGAATCTAGAGAGAGAGATCATATCAACCATAATTCATGAAATTAGACTCTAGAGACATACTAATCAAGTTTCAACAATAATAAAGATTCAAAACATTGTAACTAGTAATGGATTGTCGCATTCATAATTCAACATTCTAATCAACAATGTTGCATAAGTCCAACTGGCAACAAGTGTGCATTGCAAAAACACAAAATATGCACTAAACAGTAAACTTTAAAGCCTAAATAGTAAAGATCCAAGTTACAAGAGCTCCAATTTCCAAGCCAATACTCTAAAGTTCCAAAAGGCTAGCTACTAAGTGCTCTGATTCATGGAAGATGGCTCCACTGTGCCTGAATGCTCATCCTGCTGAACAACATCCTGCCCATCATCATCACCATCATCATCATCGTCATCTTTTTCCCAACATATAAAAGAATCAGCCTTTGCAACTGATGTACGAGCTAGCAAGTGAAGATTGGAGCTCACATAAACTAGGTCATTCGTCTTCATTGTACCAAGACGATTTCTCTTCTTTGAGTGAATGTGATTGAATGAGCTCCATAGTTGCTCTAAACAAGAAGAGCTAATTGTTTGGCTAAGAATACGAATAGCCAAACTTTGCAACTCTGGAGCATCTTCCCCGTAGTCCTCCCACCATAAAGCAGCCCCAATATTTATCCTGTCCTCTAGTGCATCCTCTATACCAAACATCCCTAATGTTTGCCGATATACAGAGAGCTGATTTTTAATTTTGCGTTGCATTTCACGGCTGGGATAAAGCCTTGCAAGCAATGTGTTCCAAGCCTTGACCACCTCAAGGTCTCTTTCTTGCATCTTTCCTTGAAACTCAGGATCAAGCACATATGCTGCAGCATGCATAGGAGAGTCATACTCATTCCATCTACTGATGCATAACTCCTTGATCTGCTCATACCTATTTGCATTTGGTTCCAAACTCTCCAACCTCTCAATCATGCGATCCATACCTTCATAGATCTTCCCAATGCATGGATCCATGCCATCTGCAAGCCTCAACATGTGCATAATAGGATCAACCATTTGGTTGGTGCGATTAACCTCATCCCAAAAATCTCTATCAAAAACACATGCATTACATAACACAGCAGTAGCAGTGGCAGCCCCAGTCCAATTTTCATACTCATCACTAGCAAATAGCTCCTGAATTGCACCTTTGCAATAGTGCAATCGACCAAGCATAAGAAAGTTATATGCAAATCGTGTATCCGAGTATTTAAGAAGTTCTTTGTCACTTCTCTTGCGAAACTCAGCATGCAAGTACTGATGATTACATATAAAAGTGATAATCTTGTTGCCTTTTGCAACAAGAGATGCAATCCATGGCAAGTCTCCAATATCCTTCAACAAGTTATTCAAGCAATGCGCCATGCATGGACTAAAGGTGATATGTGGATACATTGCCATTAAAATGTTTCCTGCTGCCCTATTTGTAGATTCACCATCTGCCACAAACTGCACTACATTTTCTGCCCCAACAGCCTGCACTGCCTCGCACCACTCGGATGCCAATACATCTGCACTCTTTCCAGTCTTTGAAGCATCATGATGTTAGAGATCACAGCCAGGCAGGAGATCACAGCCAGGTAGGAGGCTGGTGCAGTCGGACTGCACAGTCGAACTGCCACGTGGCAGTCCGACCCATTGCAGGCAGTCGGCTGCATTGGCGCCCTATTTTCTGGCAGATTCTGGCTATAAATAGCCGACATTCCCAGCAGTCTTATACACTTCTCTGCTCGCAGATTACAGACCGGTGACACGCACAGATTCCGTCTCTGTTCGCAGATTTCAGACAGGAGATAGTGCAGACTGCAGCGGACTTCGAGGTGAACAGCAGGTTGCATCGTCGAGGTGGAGACACGCAGTCCAGCGCACTGCGCCCGTGTATATATCTGCATATCTTTGTATTCAGCACACTTTATACAGCAGATCTTTATCTTCCACTGTCTCTTTCTCTCTCTTCTCTCTCTGCGTTCTCTCTCTCTCAGTCCTACGCTTCCGCACCGCTGCACTCTGACATGGTATCAGAGCAGTGTTAGAGGGCTGACTGAGCGCAGAATCAACTTGAAGAGGAGTTTCCATCGCGACACAAATTTGCGTTTTTTGCGTTTAAGGGCAGACAGGAGGGCTGTGCCTTGGAACAAAGGTTGAAACGAGTGTGGGCTCGCAGGAAGTTTGAGTTTTCAGCCTACAAGTGCAGGTTTTGCTTTTTGATCGCCTCCGGCGGGTGAAGAAGGTACAGGACGTGGAAGAGCCTTAGCAAGCTGAGTTTTCCCAGTCAGAGGGGGCTGCTTTTGCGTTTGTGAAGGCATTACAGGTGAAGATGTCTACTGAGATTGACTTGGAGTTCTAGTCGATTATGGACCGAAAGGTGCTTGTCTTACTGGCTCTTCCTGCAGATCAAAAGCTCGACGGCGACAACTACCGCATTTGGCGCGTCATGATGTTGGCCATCCTTGAGTCCTACGATTTGGCGGAGCTGGTACAGGAGATCGACCGGCCCTCGGTAAGAGATGAGTCCAAACTCTCTTCCGATGCTCGTGCGGAGTTGGCCAAGGCTCAGTCTCATTGGGACAAACTGAATGCCAGGATTCGTTCCTTTCTCTTTCTATCATGTACTACAGCCGTGATCGCTCACATCGAGCACTTGACGGTGGCTCGAGAGATATGGCTGGAGCTTGATCAGATGTACAATCGGATGACTCTTATGAAGCGGGTTTCTTTGGAGGTACAGATGTCAACCTTGTCCGTAAATAAGTCTTCTTCGCTGCGGGAGCACATTAACAAGCTAAGGCAGCTTCAGATGCAGGTTCAGAATGCAGGGAAGCCGATTTCCTCCGAAGACATGGCGATCACACTTTTGTTCCAGTTGCCGCCACGATTCGGTATATTTTACTCTGCTCTTATTGCTTCGGGGCGCGAGTCTACTCTTCGGTGGGAAGAGTTGGTTCCTATGGTCTTGGACCAAGAGGAACAATTAAAGGGACATAATGCTTCCAAGTCGGAGGCGTTGATAGGTCAAGCCTCTCAGAAGAAGAGGGATAACAAGTCCAAGAAGGACAAGGACAAAGACTCCACATGCCATATTTGTGGAAAGACTGGCCATTGGAATAAGGATTGCCCTGACAAAGACAAGAAGGACACCAACAAGAAGGACACCAAGGATTCTGCAGCGGTGGCTGCACCCTCATCAGCTGCATTTCTTCATCTAGCTGTCATTGAGGACGCTTCACCGAATGCTTCTGATGCTGCGATGATGGCTCCCCAGGCTCGAGAGTGGATCGTTGATAGTGGTGCCTCACAGCACATGACTCCTTCATCAGATGGTGTTACCCAATTGCGACCCTCGCGTGGACAGATTCTCATTGGAGACAGCTCTTCAGTATCTATTGCAGGTCAGGGTAAGATGCAGCTTATTCCCGATGGACGAGGTGGTACCCATACCTCAGAGGTTTTGCATGTACCAGGCTTAGGGTACCACCTCCTTTTAGTTCATAAGATTTGCTCCCTTGGCCTTTTGGTGGAGTTTGACAGTACTACGGTGCGAGTCCTTGAGCGTGGATCGAGGAAGGTTCTCTCATCTGGATATAAGGAGAACAGCATTTATAAACTGAAGTCTTCCACCGCCCTCTCTACTCTTCTTCTTACCTCTCAGTCACAGTCAGAACTATGGCATGCTCGGTTTGGTCACCTGAACTATGATTATCTTCGGAGGGCGTCACGTGGACAGCTTGTTCGGATATAGTGGTGAGCCAGCAGCCATGTGTCTCCTGCATTCGGGGGAAGCAGCATAGGGATGCCATTCCCCACACAGCTTCGCGGCGGTCTACTTCACCAATGGAGCTTGTATCTACGGATCTATGTGGCCCTATGAGGAATGAGTCCTTACGTGGGAGCTCGTACTTCATGCTGATCGTGGATGACTACGCAGGATGACATGGGCCTACTTTTTGGCATTAAAGTCAGAAGCTTTCTCACACTTCAAAGATTGGCTTCTCTTTGAGGAGAACCGATCGAGCCGGAAGTTGAAGACCTTGCGCTCCGACAAGGGCGGTGAATTTGTTTCTAATGATTTTGCTCGGTTTTGTGCAGATAAAGGAATTCACCATGAGTTTGCCAATACCAACACTCCTCAAGAAAATGGCATTCTTGAACGGAAGAACCGTAGTGTGATCGAGATGACGCGCACCATGATGGAGCATCGACAGACCCCTCAGGTTCTGTGGGCCGAGGCTGTGGCTACTGCAGTCCACGTCCTTAATCAATCCCCTACTTCGGCCGTGGAAGGGATGAGCCCGTTTGAGGCTTATTTTGGGACGAAGCCAGATGTTTCTTACTTTCGGGTCTTTGGGTGTGATGCCTATGTTCACATTCCCAAGGCTCACCGTGATAAATTTGAAGCAGCTTTCCGAAAACAGGTATTTGTTGGCTACAGCTCCTAGTCCCAAGGCTACTGATTGTATGATCCCGTCAAGCGGGATGTGTACACTAGCCGCGATGTATGTGCGGTTTGTGGAGGTTCCGGCTATATCAACGGGTGAGGAGCATCCCGTTCTTGGAGATCCAGGGGAGAGTTGGGCTCCTTCTACAGTTCCACTGGAGCTCGTGCCTTTTGATTATGATTCTGTTTCCGACACAGAGTCTACTGCACCACCGGTCACCTTAGAGGAGTTACCACCGGTGGATATTCTAGAGTCCTCTGCTGATGGAGAGAGACGAGGGGAGGTTCGGCCTCCTCCTCGCTGGGCTCGTGACACACCCCGTGATTCAGGGATCGAGGGGGTTCCTGAGGAGTGGGGACCGCAGGATGGTCCGCGGTGGTCACGGCGGCACCAGGCACATTCTACGGAGCTTGTTTGCTCTAACTATTGTTTGATGACCCGTGTTATGCAGGATCGAGAGCCCACCTCCGTGAAGGAGGCTTTACAGTCCGCACCATGGAAGAAAGCTATGGAAGCCGAGTTGGAGGCTATTGAGAGGAATGGCACTTGGTCACTCGTGCCTTGCCCCCCGAATAAGAAGGTGATTGGCGTCAAGTGGGTCTTCAAGACCAAATACCTTAGCGACGGTTCTTTGGATAAGCACAAGGCTCGCCTTGTTGCTAAAGGTTTTGCACAGCGCCCAGGGATTATACTTTTGCCCCCACAGCTCGTATGGCGACCATTAGAGCTGTTCTTGCTTTGGCTGGCCATAGGAGATGGCCTGTTTACCAGTTGGATGTGAAGTCGGCCTTCCTCAATGGTGATTTGAAGGAGGAGATCTATGTTGAGCAGCCTCCTGGCTTTGGATCTTCAGATGGGAAAGTCTACAAGTTGAAGAAGGCCTTGTATGGCCTCAAGCAGGCTCCGCGTGCATGGAATGAGAAGATTGATTCGTTCCTCCAGTCTCAGTTGGGATATCGGCGTTCCAAGGCCGATCCACAGCTTTATGTTCACACTTCCGAGGATGGTTGTGTGCTTTTTGTCTTATATGTTGATGATTTGATTGTCACAGGTGATGACGCACAGCAGGTCCAAGAGACGAAGTCAGCTTTACATCGGACATTCGAGATGACGGACTTGGGTCTACTCCATTTCTTTTTGGGCCATGAGATTTATCAGTCTTAGAGGGGGATCTTCATCTCTCAACAGAGATATGTACAGGAGCTCTTGGTGTCTTTTGAGATGGAGGATTGTCGGGCCCTTTCTACTCCTATGGATCCAAACTGGAAGGCCACTTCCCATTCAGCTTCTCCTTTGGTGGATGCTTCCCGCTATCGTTAGTTGATTGGGTCCTTGATTTGGCTTCTCAACACTAGGGTTGATCTATGTTTTGCTGTTGGGCTCTTGGCAAGGTTCATGAGTGGACCTAAGACGGTGCATTGGCAGGCTGCTCAGAGGATACTTCGGTATTTGAGGGGGACGTTTGATTTAGGGATTCATTACCCCGCAGGGACAAATGGTTCAGATATTGTACTTGCAGGTTGGAGCGACTCGGATTGGGCCGGTGATGTGGACCACAGGCGGTTTGCTACAGGTTACTGTTTTACCTTGGGTGCAGGTGTTGTTTCATGGAGTAGTAAGAAGCAGCCCACAGTAGCCCTTTCGTCTACTGAGGCGGAGTATTGGGCCGCGTCTTTCACCACCTGTGAGGCTGTGTGGCTTCGGAGATTATTGGAGGAGCTTGGGTGCCCCCAGACTCGTCCTACTTTGCTGCAATGTGACAATGAGAGTTGCATTGCCTTGGCACGGAACCCTGTTTTTCATGCCCGGACGAAGCACATAGAGATCCAGTACCACTTCAACCGAGAGAAGCTTCTGGATGAGACCATCACTGTGGAGTACTGCAAGACGGAGGACAATCTTGCGGATTTGTTTACGAAGGCACTTCCCCAGGCTCTACTTCGGAGACATTCCAGATCCCTCAGGCTTCTGCCCTGCCCAGGCTCTGAGAGGGGGTGTTAGAGATCACAGCCAGGCAGGAGATCACAGCCAGGTAGGAGGCTGGTGCAGTCGGATAGTGTGCAGTTGGACTGCACAGTCGGACTGCCACGTGGCAGTCCGATCCATTGCAGGCAGTTGGCTGCATGCCGATTGGGTATTTCTGGCGCCCTATTTTCTGGCAGATTCTGGCTATAAATAGCCGACATTCCCAGCAGTCTTATACACTTCTCTGCTCACAGATTACAGACCGGTGACACGCACAGATTCCGTCTCTGTTCGCAGATTTCAGACAGGAGACAGTGCAGACTGCAGCGGACTTCGAGGTGAACAGCAGGTTGCATCGTCGAGGTGGAGACACGCAGTCCAGTGCACTGCGCCCGTGTATATATCTGCATATCTTTGTATTCAGCACACTTTATACAGCAGATCTTTATCTTCCACTGTCTCTCTCTCTCTCTTCTCTCTCTGCGTTCTCTCTCTCTCAGTCCTACGCTTCCGCACCGCTGCACTTTGACACATGACTACCAATGAAGTATACATCTCCACGAGAATATGCAACAACTGTATGGACCTATGGCGTGTGTCACTCCATCCATCTGCTATCAATGTCACTCCATTTCTTGCCCATTGATTGCGAATATTTGCTGTTGCAATCTCTATGGCTACTTTCTCCTTTTGAAGCAATGTAGTCCTGATAGTTTCTGATGAAGGGGGCCGTATATGTGGGTCCATACTCTGCAATCTTTGTCACCATATTTAAAAAATAAGGTGACCTGGCTGATTTGAATGCAATATGGTCATGGTAAAAAAGCGTGCCACTGTTGCATCTGTTTCCTCTTTTTTCTTTGGTTCCCATGAAGTGTGCAATGAACTCTGTTTAACACCACGACCTGTTGCCATTGATGGCCCACGAGAAGGTTGCGTAGCCACTAATCCTGGTGGTCTTCTGCATGAAGCACCATGCCCTGCTGGCCTTGGAGTCCATGTTGTTGGATCCACTGCTATATTTGGCGTCCTCCTGGCATGTGAATTCCCCATAGAAGTGGCTATGCGGTCAAGTAACTCCTGCCTTTTCTCAATTGATACATTGGTGCAAAAACGCACCTCTTTCCTCTCCTCATGTAGAAGATGGGCTCTCACTTTATCAGCCCCACTAGTGCGAGCATAAGGGCAAAGTTTGCATTTCCAAGGGCGAGCCCCTCCACCTCTCAATGGCACCCCTGCATCTACCTCATCCCACCATGACCAAGTAGTGCTTCGACTTCGTCCAGTTGTTGACGAAGTACCTGTTGAGGATGATGAAGATTCCATAGATGTCAATGCTGCCATCTATATAGAAGTGACAAATAATCAGTAAACTGTAAACTTCAATGAAATTAGTAATTACAGAAATTTGCAGCCAACATTTCAACATCCATGCGTCAAAGTTTAATGAAATTGCAAAAATTTCAACCAAGGTCCAAAGTGTACCGTGTGCCGCACGCGACGTAGGTGGGAGACTCAGAGGCAGGTGGGAGAGTCAGATGCGTAGAAGTAGGCACGGCGCACGCCCACGGCCTTGGCGAGGTAGGTGTGGCAGGCCAAGCAGCCTACAGGCGGAGGAGCAGGAGCAGGAGCAAGAGCAGGCGCAGGAGCAGGAGCAGGAGCAAGGAACAGGCGGAGGAGCACGAGCAAGCGGGGCAGGCGGCCGCAGGCGCAGGGGACAGGCGCAGGGGAGCACGAGTAGGCGGGGCAGGCAGCCGTAGGCGCAGGGGACAGGCGGGAGCGAAACGTCAAACAGGAGTTTTAAAAAAAATAAATTAAAAAATTACATGGCTGGGCTGGAACGGCCGTTCCAAACAGGGAATGGCCAGGGAACGGGATGGAACGGGCTGGAACGGGCCAGGGAACGGGCTGGAACGTTTCGCCAGCGTTTCCTGGGCTCGTACCTCCCGGAACGCGTTAATCCGTTCCTATGCACCGGAACGGGCGTTTCCTGTTTCTATGAAAATTCCTCATGATTTCTCTTGAGTTCTAGGTTTTCATAGTTCTCCTAATAGTTTCTAGCCTATAAGATGTTTTAATAATTTACCAAGTGAATACTCTAAGTTGGCAGTATTTCTTAAGAGACTTATCTTATTTCTATTGAATTCAGATAGAATTTTTTTCGAAAAACCAGTGGTATTGAAATTGGCAAAGGGTTGTTACCCGTGCAAGTATGCCGCATCTCTTAGGGAGTTTTTTGCTAGCAGGTGGTCACCAGGGCCCTCACCTTCTGTATGAGGCCGGGATGCAGGATACGATATTCATTATCGAGGTGCAGGGTCATGCGCAGTGGTCGGTTTAGAGGCTCTACCCATCCGCCAGGTACTGGAGCCCACAACAGACCACTCTAAGATATGGGAGATCATAGGGAGTCTTATTGGTTGGCATTTCTGGAAGGTGCGGTGTCAGGTGACTTCGGTCGAGAGAGACTTTCAGTAAGGCGACCTTAGCAGAGCTCTAGACCTCCATCATCTACTCCCTTCGAGGCCGATGGGATTAGGTGCAAGGCGAGTCCAGGGCTCGTCAAGAGCTCCGATGTCATTTCATGCGCACTTGGGGCGGCCAGGACCTGCTCTTTGTGATGTAGGCAGGCAACCCAAGATAGCGATACATCCCTCCTCCATGGCTTCTTGCCCCCATCCCCCCCAAACAGCCTTTGAGAGGCTTGTATATATGATGTATTTGTGACTTTCATTAGCTCTAGCTTGTCTCTTGAGCATGAGTACTCCGTTGTAATCAATTTTTTTGCATAATATAATCACCCACATTTTACTTGCAAAAGAAAAGAAGAAGTCTACTTTCAAGACTTTGCTCTAGGTATTTTCTTCTATTTAATTTAAAGAATGCTTTGTTAGTGCTAGCAATAGAAACAATAGTTCCATTAATAAAATTATTTTTTGTGTGTTTGATTTTTTAAAGATCACAAGGCATATAAATGGCCATGATGTTATAGTTTTATTTGATAATGGTTCTACTCATAATTTTATTTTTTCTAATGTAATGCAAAGTTTAGGACTCCACTCCATACTTGTTGATTGAGTTTATCGTATTCGATATGAGGAGGGTCCTACGGGCAATCGTTGGGATCAGATAGTGGCAGATTAGATTTTTTGATCCAATAGTACTATTAGATTATGGATTTCCGACTTATGAGCCTTGACCATGTGGATGTCATTCTTAGGATGCTATGGTTTCTTTTTATATTGATTATGAAAATTGTATACTTTCTTTTTAGTTTGATAATCGTTTTTATGTGATGAAGGGTTGTTTATCCTTTATGATTACAGGAGAAAAAAATAAAATAAAATTAAAAAATATATATAGCAGTGGAGTTTACCCAACTTATATTTGCTTTGTTGAAAAAGTTCAATTATTTGATAAACAATATAATTTGATTTTTTAAAATAATAATCTTAATATAAGTTCTAACATAAGTGAGTATTTGGATCTGATATTACATGAGTATATTGATTGAACTCAAACAGACTTTCGCTGTCTCACAGAACCTTAGACCATAGGATTCGATAAGCATTCCATCTCTTGGCAACCTTATAGGTTTAGTTCAAAAGAGGAGGATGAGATAGCCAGGCGACTTTAGGACTATTTGGCTAAGGGTTATATTAAGACAAGTAAATGCCCACGGGGCTTGCTTGTTTTTCTTACAAAAAAAAAGGATAGGATGATACACTTCTATGTCGATTACAAGGATCTTAACAAGGTGACCGTCAAGAATAAATATCCATTGCCAAGGATGGATGATCTTTATAGATTGACTTTGTGGTGTATGTGTTATTTCACAAATATTGATCTAAGATCCGGATACTATTAGATACAGATAGCTTTCAAGCATGTCCCAAAAACTACGTTGCGAATGCGGTATGGATATTATCAAATTTCGGTTCTACCTTTTTGATTGATCAATGTTTTTGCAACTTTTCAACAAATGATGAATGATTTTTTTTGTCTATATCTAGGAATCTAGGTAGTCATTTTTCTCGATGACATTCTTATTTATAGTAAGTCATTGGAGAAGCATGTAAAACATTTGTGTATCGTCTTATATCTCTTAAGACGAGCAATTATTTGCTAAACTATCCAAGTGTGAATTTTTTTGCACGAAGCTGTTATATCTTGGTCATATAATCTCAATTGATGACATTTTGATTGATTTCGAAAAGGTATTGGGTTGACCAATGCTTTTGTAACTTTTCAATAGATGATGAATGATTGATTTCGTCCATATCTAGGAAACGAGGTAGTCATAGGTCTTATATCTCTTAAGATGAGCAATTATTTACTAATCTATCGAAGTGTAAATTCTTTTGCACGAAGTTGTTATATCTTGGTCATGTCATCTCGATTGATGACATTCAGATTGATTCCGAAAAGATACGAAAATGTATGAGTATTACTCAATTGGTCTATTTTGGATATCATAAGGCAAGTAAAGTCTTTTTTAGGAAAATTCATTAATGACTATACTCATGTTGTTGAATTCTTAATACATTTGCTTAAGGCTATTCGAAGTAAGAAAAACCACGTTAGTCTACTTGTTGTTTAGACTAGTGAGCTCGATCAATGTTTTCAAACATTGAAATAGCTTGTAACTACTACATCGATGTTGTAATTATTGAATTGAATAAACCTTTCAAGGTAAATACGAATATCGGTGACTATACTTTAGATGCTTTTCTTTATTAGGATGGCCGATCTATCGCGTTTGAGAGCTGTAAGTCCATTGATGCTCAAATACGTTATACCACCTAAGAGAAAAAATTCTTGGCGGTCATGCAAGTACTTAAAGTATGACATCATTATTTGTAAGGTGCTCAGTTTATTATTTGGATAGTGCCCCACTCATTGAAATACCTATGTGATCAGCTTGATCTTTGTGGCTACAAGGCGAGATGGGTGGAGCTTTTGCAAGAGTTTAACTTTAAAATTCATTACGGGAAGAGTGTAACTAATACGACTGCCGATATCCTTAGTTGAATTTTTGAAGTCAGTGTCTTGTCCTTCTTCAAAATTTCGATTGATTTTTATCTCTTCGAGGGGCGTTGCCAAAACGATCTTCACTTCGGTAAGATTTGGCATCTGGTTGAAAAGGGACCTAGTAGCCTAGGCGGTTTGGATGCCCAAAGGTTGGCTACGGAAGAAAGATGATAAAAAAGTATTTCACTTTAAAATGGATTACTTTTTAAATAATGCAAAGTGTGTGTACTCGATGATCAGGATATCTTCAAGAAAATTATGTGTGTGTGTCATGATGCGCTAGGTGGTGGACACTTGGCATACATTGGACTTGGGCCTTTGCTGCTTGTTATACTTTATTGGTTGTATATTAAGACTATGGTTGAGTCTTATATGCGTGATTGCCCATAGTGTTAGCTTAACAAAGCTAAGCGGCACAAATAAGTGGGATTATTATATCCTTTATAAATCCGTGATAGGAAATGGAGTAGCATTTCTATGGATTTTGTAGTAGGATTGTCTCGTATGAATGAAGGTCATGATGCAATCTCGGTTGTGGTCGACGGATTGACGAAAATGGCTTGATTCATTCCTATTAAGACAATTGTCAAAAGCCATGAGTTGATTGGTCTCTTTTTCAAACAACTTTATAGGCTTTATGGTTTGCTCAATTGAGGAGCAATGATTGGGATCCTAAGTTCGTTGGCCATTTATGGTAAAACAGTCTTTTAAAAGTTGGAAACTTGATTGTTCTTGTTGTCCTCGGGATCTCTAGAAATCGATGGGCAGACCAAACAAATGAATTAAACCTTGAAGGATATGCTTCGTGCATTTGTCTCTCGTAGACAATCTAATTGGGAGTGTTATCTTTCTCAAATTGAGTTTGCTTCTAACAATCTAAGCATTCGGCTAATAGTTATAGCCCATTTATGTGTATATACAGTTATGAGCTGAAACCACTGATTACCGCAAAGCTCAGGGGGGTAAAAATGCAATCCATAGTTGACTTTTTGCAAGACGTGCTTTCTATAGGATATATAGGAGATGTTGACGATTGCGAGTGAAAGTGTTAAAACAACCCGAGATCGTGCTATGTTTTATGCTAACCAACATCATACTCCTAGAGAGCTCCAAGAAGACATGTGGTTTTACCTTAGAGTCCGAAAGGGCTTTGATTCAATAAATCTTAACAAGTGCTATAAATTATCTTCTAGGTATTGTGGTCCTTTCCAAACTACCAACATGATAAGTAGCATGTCCTATGAGTTAGAATTACCATCGGAAATCCAAGTTCACCTTGTGTTGCATGTGAGTCATTTGAAAGAAAGACTGGACAAGGCGAGTAGATTGTTCCGATTGAAGAAGTCCCTCAGCTCGAGGATATTGCTCATTATGTTCCACTTGAACTTGAATTGGTTCTTGGCCTTGGGACTAAATGATGCCGTCGGACCACTTATCCCGAGTATTTTGTCAAGTGGAAAAACTGCTCGGAGACCGAGGCTAATTGAGAATCAGTACGTTCATTGAAGAGTTGTTTGCCTCTCTTCATTCTTGAGGATATTGTTGAGGATAGCAATCATTCGTAAGGAAGTGTTGTGTCCTTGGACATTCAGACGGGCGCTAGTAGCATTGGTCACGATGGTTAGGAAGTGACTTAGTGCAAATGCACTAAGGACACTTCAGGCAACCGAGTCGTATAAATAGGACTCAAGGCCCTAATATGTACATAGGGATGGTTGGGGCTGGTGGTATGGGACACCAACCCCTGGGATGTGGTCGTGGCCCGGAGTGCTACTAGCTCCTAGGCTCAGGGGTGAGCCCGTTTGGCTTTATGGCTGGGAGGTGAGTTTGATGTCCAGTCCCTTTTATGTCGAGTTTGTGTGGTGTCTCATGTGTAGGTTGGATCCTAGGGGGATGTTTCATGAATCCTATTATTGCATGTGCTGGAGACTGAAGTTTCGTTATTTTATTTGTTACCTGCAGAGCTGTAAGGTGATCTAGGTTATATTGGAGCAGTTGCAATTGTGTTAGGGCCTTGTTTACATCGAGTTATAAACATGTTGTTGTATATGCTGTACAGGGCTATTGTAAGCAGCACCTAGGTCTATGATGTTTATCTCACTATATGCAAACCTATCTTATAAGAACTCTGGACGATTGATGAGATTCTCATATTCTGCAAACAATGATTTTTCTCGCATAATGCTCGCCGAAACTCCTCAAAAGCAAATCCTTTTTCTAGCTAAGTTGTTGTAATCTTTTCCATTATGTCATTGTTCATCGTCTAAGCATAGATGTGAATTAGACAAGTAACTACTTTTACTTGCTGAATATTTAGAAAGCTGAATTTGGCAAGTTAGCTCCTTTTTGCAGAATGTTTGGTATAAAGAGTCACATTTCTCCCTGAGGTTTTGCGGCAGCAATATTTTTTGATAACTGTAGGAGAAATTCTGAGAGTGGTTAATGTGATATTTGCAGCTTTCATTTCAAGTCTGGACCAAACAGATGCAAGACATGCTATCTGCCAAGAAGAGAGGTGACAGTGCATTCCGAGAAAAAGATTTCAAAACAGCAATTGAATGTTATACACAGGTAATGATGTGCGTGCATGCTTGTTATTAATTTGCAGGAAACATCAAAGCTTGTTTTCTGCTTGAGAAAATCATGGTAGGCTTATTAGTGGCTTTCATTTGATGAGTTTGATGTAATTTGAGACATAAAAGCATGAGTCTTGATGGGGGAGTGGCGCTGAAGCTATTTGGGGCCCTTTGATTACCTGGTACTTTCTTATCGAGACTATATCAGGTCTGCAAAAGACACTGCACAGAGACACAATCTCCTTTTCTTTTTTGCATCAATTGGGGGGGCGGGGGGGCAGTGTTTCTTCTGATTATATCACCGAGGAATTCCTGGAAAAGAACAAATCCACATAAAAAGTAGATCTGATAAAGCTCAATACCACTGCAGTGAATGACAAAAGTACAAGCGCCTACTGATGCCCCCAAATTTGGAGTCTAAAGATTTTACTTTGTAGCTTGATGCATGGTTTAGTCTGCATGGACCTTTGTGTATTTGTGGAGCATTATAATTGTTATGCAAATGTATACAGAGCATGTGTTACAGGATGTTTGATGGTGTGAATGTTGACAAGAAGGTCCTTCGTGAATGTTTCAGTTCATTAACTCAAACTACTTCACAAAGAGAGAGAGAGAGAGAGAGAGAGAGTGTGTGTGTGTGTGTGTGTGTCTTGTTCTCTTATTCAAGGATGCCCTCTTAGTCCTTTATTGTTTGCATTGGTCATTCACCGGATGCTCTCTTTGTTGGATAGGGTGGTTGATGATAGGGAGATTGTTGGTTTGGCTCTTCCTAGTGGTCCTCAACTTTTGGGTCAACCTTTGGCAGACGATTTCTTTATGTTTTTTAATACTGACTGCACCAATGTGGATTGAGCAATGGCTATTTGGAGTCTTTTTGGCTTAGCTTCAAGGCTTCATATTAATGCTCAGAAATCTACATTGATTTCTTGTATGGAGACTAATTTGTAAGTATCGGGTTGGTAGGGAGCCATTGTTTCTAAACATGAAATTACCCGGCACTTGGGATATCCCATTGGCACGAATGTGGCTCCTTGGGCCTTGCATGATTGGATGTACTTCTGAGTTCATGATAAGTTTATGTATTGGAAATCTAAGGGCTTGCCTCTTTATGTGCACTTGAAAGTGGCTCAATCAGTCATGATTAATATGTTCTCTTATTTTTTACCCTTGCTTCCTTGGACCAAGAAGTCTCTTGTGGAATTGTTGCAACTCATTGTTTTATGCTGTGAAAGAAGAAAGGGAATCATTTGGATTAGGTTTGGATATGGTAGTAGCATGTTACTACTTCAAGATGGTTTTTTTTTTTGGGGGGGGGGATTTACTTTGTTGGATATCAATCTCCATATCATAGCTGTGAGAATGGCGCTTTTGCTGGCCGTGTGTGTGTAGAGTCATCCTTGGACTGATGTGACAAAATTTTTCATTGAGGAGATTGGTATCTCCCATGTTCACATGGTTATCTAGATTTCTTGGTAGCATGTGCTGAATCCAACATGGCCAATACTTTCAGGTGCTTAAGGGGCTATAGTTAGATCTGGTCGACCTTCTAGGAGCATCTTTAACAGTATACTACATTGCTTTCTTTCAACCTTCTTCCCCTTGGTAGGGTTTAATGTTTGTCAACTAACCCAATGATTTTGATAAAAGGTTAGCTAATTAGATCTACTGCATTATGGTAGAGGATAAGAGATGGGTCACGGAGAAAGCCAATAAAGTTTGGCACGCTCGGGATAGTAGAGGGAAGTGGTGGGACAAATTTCTTCAATTGTGGAGGTTTAAGATTTGTCATCAAGGGAAAGTTTTCGTATGGAGGCTGCTTATTGGGGGCCTTCCCATTAGGGATATATTGTGTTCTTGATGTTTAAGATGCTACCGTTGATACAAAGACGATGTATTCATTTTTGGCATTTTATGAAAGAGGGGTTATTCTTTTCTTCATAGGAAAGATCTTGGTGCTTCCATGGATCTGCCAATGGTTCTATGTACTGAGATGGTGGTCCCTTGTTTTGAGGTTCCACGCAATCTCGATGTACAACCACTAGTTAAATGCAGTAAACATGCTTTTGATACTCTGACAGAAGAATTTGAAGAAGCTTGGCAAGGTCAAAACAATACTTCTATCTAGCAGAAATATTAGCAACATCTTGGCAAACCATATTCATATCAAACTGCACTTTGTACCCATGGCCGCTTTTCTGGTTGAAGGAAATGGCTAACAAACATATTGCATATCAAAATATATAATTTTCACCAGTCATATATAATAAGATAGAGTAACCTCTTGTGCATATTTCAAGGCACTTAGGCCCAATGGTAGGTGGTTTTCTTTTGTAACGTATCCCCCTGTCCACTTGTAGGACACGTATTAGCAGCCCATCGGGAAGAGAGTCCAGAAAGCGCCGCCCGGCACTCACAAGGAATGTCACGGGGTATGGAGAGGGGTCATGGATTTTCCAGAATCGATAGGTCATAGGAAGCTTGGGGTATCCCTTCCTTTGATACCCGTTCTTCTCATAATGTCCCAGCACCTTGATTCTGTCGGCAGGGATTACTCGAGTCACTTCCTCGTACACATACTTGTTTTGCTTAACTTTCCGATTGCCGACATGCAGGGTTGCGTTTGCGTGAGCCTCGACAAAGATGAATAGATTCACGATCTTTAATTCCTCCATTCACTTGATTCTCTTCAAGTTGGTTTGAAGGTACGCAAGTCGGTGGGCTGCTATGTAATATATTCCTGATTCACTCGTCCATCTCTGTTCCACGTACAAGGGTGAAGGATTGTAGATGCGGTCTAGAATATTCATCATGCCTAGCCTCCGTCGATAATCCGAAGCATGCATTGCAGTCATAAACATAACCTGGAACACCAAGAATTTGTTTCATGCTTCGCGACTCTGCAGCCCAGTATCCGTAAGTAAGGAAATGTTCTTAACGATAACATTGCTCTACTTTTCCTCATTAAGTTCCCTTGTAAATATTAGATCCGTTGGTTCGCTCTGATACCAACTGTAACATGTTCCCCTGTCCACTTGTAGGACATGTCTTACTAGCCCATCGAGAAGAGAGTCCAGAAAGCACCATTCGGCACTCACAAGGAATGTCACAGGGTTTGCGATCAAGGTCTTCCCGAGTCTGCCATGAAGCGGAAGCATCTGGCCGTTCCCACTTAGGATCAACTTGAATCAGGGTTTTCTAATAGTCAAGTTTCTAGGAAGTAGCTAGCGTCGAGTCCCAGACAAACCACTTTGCGCAGAATATCAGGGCCGAAGCGGATTTATACTGCACTTGGTTCAAGGAGAATGAGAAACGAGAGGGATGCGAAGCTCGACCTCTCTGCTCGTAAGGCATAGTCCCATTCCGTTTCCCTAAAACTGCATAAATCGGGACTCTAACGCTATTGATTCTAGGTCATTGCTACCTCGCTGTCAATTCCTTCGAGAAAAGTTCCTGGCCAACTGGGACCACCCTTTTGAAGGATGGACCCAGAGTCACGTCCACCGCACTTTCCTCGGGTTGCTTAGTTATCTAGTTACCTACCACATTTAGTTTGACAAGCAAAAACAGCTCTCTTAATTAACCAATTAAACACTGGTTCCTTCACGTAACTTAGGCACTGACATAGAAAAACAATGTCAAGCAAGTTTCTTTTCAATATTTGACCTTTATTTATCAAAGTCTTAGGAATACATCAAATATCCTGTCTGAAGGCTATCCCAGCAATCCTCAGGGGATCGCTATTCCAAGTTCCGTCCATTGACTAGTATACGGGCCTTGAGATTCTATCTCGAGTCACATCGGTCTCTTGTGCAAGATCCGGAGGTGAGTTCTAATTACAAATTAGTTTCTTTGAGAAATGAGTAGTTGCCCTACTATAACACTCCCAACCCAACTTGCTAAGCCTTTGGGATCTTGGCAAGTCGCGAATGATCCAGGGTCGAATGTTGGAAGTATTCGAGGAAAAGAAATCACACCTTAGCAGTTGGTCGTACGAACGACCACTGGAATGCTCGTGATTGTACACTTAGGTGCACTGTTTGTACTTCTTTGCTCAAGGAACTAATTTTAAGAAAAACAATAATGCTTCAAGTTACAAATCTTGGAGGGAGAGGCAATTCCAGTTACCTCCGACTGTCTGTCTGACCCTATCCAAGGGGGTTGTTAGCCGCGCCGGGTACGTGGACCGAAGGACGCTTGGGTACTAGGGGAGGCTCTGGCCGTAAATTACCTTGGTCTAAGGTATAGTAGTACTAACTTGTGATTTAGACGCAAGAGCATATGGCCTTGCAGGCTTGTTGCACGAGATAGGTGTTGGTACCTGACTTGTGGGATTATATCTCCCATCATGCGGTATTTTTTAATCACGATATAGGGTTTGGGAGTCCTATTGACCCCAATCCAAAACCCTAATCCTACTAGGCTGATAAAAGTTTTGGTCCTAGGGTCCCTAAATTCCTTGCGGAAGTCTAGCATTTGGTCATCTGATCCTTAGGGTGAGAACCCTAGATCATTCTTACACGGCGTTTAGATAATCCTAACATTTCGTGAATGTGGGTAGGACCTTTAAGATTGGAAATATTTAATCGGCACTCTAAGTGCGATACTAAGTAGAATTTTAACATAACTTAATCTAACCTAGTACATTGAGGTGTTCGTCGTACGTTAACTATTCACGCCCTTATGAATCTCATGTGAGTTACATAATTACATGCGATTTACTTAACTAATCTAACTATCTTACGAATAAAGATGATCCTTCTCTTAGAGATGCAAATATTTCCCTTCAAAATTTGCAAGAACTTTCCTTAAAAGATGGAAGTAACTGCAAGATGCATGAGATGTATCATTTCATGCGAATATGCAATTTCAAGACCATTGACCTTTTGCCTTTATGTAAGACCATTGACCTTTTGCCTTTATGTAACTATAGGTTCTACAATGATCTTTCTTTTCCTCGTCCTATACGATATTGGTTGACATTCAGAATCATTTCTTATAAATCCTACGTTTTATGCATCAAATTCAAAGCTTTTGTATTTTAGTGAAGGTGCATCCTTTCCGAATTGCGAATTTTGATAATAGAACTCTATGCATGGACACAACATTCTTTCATGACCAGATGCCAATGAATACATCATAGATTTAATCCATTCTTTATCACTTATCTCAACCTAGAATGTAGCTATCATTGCATGTGAATTGCATACTATATGTTTTTTGTCAAAGTTCATAAATCTTTTCCTTTCATTGCAACTACTTGGACATAATTTAATGACCGTCTACGATTATCTTATACACGAGTCACAACCAGGAAATTATTACATAAGTGCATTATGTGTTATATGCCCTATCCTTTGCGCAATGCAACAAGGATGTCTTTGCACAATTTTGTCTTTTAACTTATGCATCATACGTTCAAAAATACGACTACCCTTGACCATGGAAGTGCAAGCAAATGCAAGTACTCGTCATGCAACTGAACTTTGTAAATCGAACAAGTATATAAATTTTCCAATGCATTTAAGTTTCCCTACGTGAATTAAAACATGCATTATGCATCATTTCCATGCGGGAATATTTTTCGGAACCTAGGCATTCAATATGGGGGCGTTGTCCACTCTCGTACTTTGGGTGGAAGCTCCCTCATGCGCTCCTCTCGACTTTTGCTTAGAAGCCATTAACGAAGTAAATTTCGACTCAGTGAACACTCCCTTGGCTCCCTTACAAGTTTGGAAGTTACTATTGTCCGAGATCTCCTTCCTTGCACAGGAAACAGGCCTTGCAAGACACGGTCTAAAAACCTTGGGAGCCACGGGTGAACTTGGTCTAGAGAAGCTTCAATAGAAGCTTCTCAAGCTTCTGGATGGACAGAGATGACGTGTGTGATGGTGAAGATGATTGGAGTGATGATGGTGGGAGAGGGGGGTTTATATGAGGTGAAGGTGGGGAGGAGTTGCCACACATGTGGCAATCGCATGCTCCCCCCCCCCCATGCCCCTCCATAACACATACTCACTCTCTCTCTCCCCGCCATGTAATGGGTGAAGGGGAGGGAGTTATATAAATTTTTTTTTACAATTTATTGATTATTCCTTTTTTCCTTGAAGGGGAGTTCCCGCTTTGGATTACGGTTTTGAGCCAGGGTTTTCTATGCACAACGCGGGGCTGGTGTTTGTTAGTACACGAGGATGGAGCACTTAGACCAAAGTTTTTGTGTTGCGGGAGATTACTTCGAATTGCTTTTGTGCGGGATCTAGGGTCTTTAATATTTTGTTGTAGAAATATTAGATTCTCTTCCCCTTAGAGGAATCGAGATGTCCTCATCTCGAGAAGATCTGGGGGTATTGTTGGTTGGGAGTACGTTCATCCATCCAGGTGGCATCCTCTTCGGGATAATCTTTCCATTGGATGAGGTATTTTCTCAAGGTCCTGAATCTCAAATGCCTCTCCCTAACATCTAGGATTTTGTCCGGTCGTAGCTCAAGGACTTCTTGGCTAGGCATTACAACTTGTTGATCATCAAGCTCGTGACTAGGGTTAGGTACATGCTTTTTCAATAGGCTGATATGGAATACATTATGAACTTTTAGGTTTTCAGGGAGTTGAAGTCTGTAAGCATTAGGCCCTAGGCACTTCAGAATCTTGTAGGGTCCACAATACCTTGGACTTAGCTTTTTGCATTCACCCAAGGATAGGGAACTCTTCTTTGGACGTAACGAAGACCATATCACCTTCAATGAAGGATCTGTCTTGCCGTTTCAAGTCCGCGTAAGCCTTCTGTTTGTCCTTGGCAGCTTGGATGCCCTGTCTTATTGATTTGATTTGGTCATCTATGTCTTCCAGCATTTGCTTTGAAGCTTCAACCCTCAAGGTTGGATCCGAAAAGCTCAAAGGACTACGACAATCGTGCCCATACAATATGCTTGAAAAGGAGTCATCCGAATGCTTTGTTGGTAAGAAGCATTGTAGGCAAACTCATTCAGTGGTAAATATTGAATCCACTTTTTGGGTTCGCGACATCAGTGTGTCCTAAGCATATCTTCAATGACTTGGTTGACTCGTTCCGTTTGACCATCGGTTTGGGGATGGTAAGCTGTGCTGAAATAGAGTTGAGTCCCAATGGCCTTGAAGATAACCCTCCAGAAGTGTGAGGTGAAGAGAGAGTCAGGATCACTAATGATTCTTCTGGGTAACCCATGCAGTTTGAATATTTCCTTGATGAATAACCTTGCAATGTCTGAGGCTTTATAGTTTGTCTTAATAGGGATAAGATGTGCAACCTTGGTGGGCATATCTACCACGACCATAATGGAGTTGTATGCTCCCTGAACTTGGGACAGGCCAACAATAAAGTTCATACTAATGAATTCCCATTTCATTTGGGGAATGTCAAGTGGTTGCAAATTCCCTGGCATTTTGACATGTTCGGCCTTAATGCGTTGACAAGACAAACATTTCGTGACATATTTGAGACCTTCACCTTTGAGCCTATCCCAATAATAGCTCTTCCTGACCGCATTAAGGGTCTTGGCATAGCCAAGATGTCCTGAGAAAGGGGAGTCATGGGCTTTCCAAAGTATCTTCTGCTTGAGTGATTGGCTTGCCAGGATACATAATCTTGTCCTATAGTAGACAAGTCCATTATTGATAGAGAATTCTTGATACTTCGTTTCTAGCTTCGAGTCTTGATCTTTGATGGGGATCTCCCTTAGCAATTTTTGATAGGTTGGGTCATGACATGCCTCTTCTTTAGCTAGTTCAAGAATTGGATTGTTTGGCATGGATACCTTTGTGGTTAGAGATCTTGCTGTTGATGGATCTTGCAAAATCAGAGAATCTAGAAATGCCTTGCGACTGGGTGCATCGGCAACTACATTCTCCTTTCCAGGCCGTAGCCATGGCGGTGGCTCCTTGGCCATGGACGGCTCCTTGGAATGGCCCTTGATGTTGTCCTCTGCAAAGCTTGGGACATTGCCTTTTGAAGTGACCAGGCTCGTTGTAATGGAAGCAACGGAGATTGCGGCCATTACCTTGTGTAGGAACGAAGTTGTTGACAATGTTGGCCCTAGCTTTCTTCTTTTGTCGCTGGTTTTGGCCTTGCGCTCTCTTAGCCTGAGACTTATACATTCCCTTGTTGTGATCCTTGTAAGACCAAGTCCTGTTATTCCTTGGCTTGGTCTGCACCTCTTGTATTATCGGTGTAGCTCGAATGAGTGTGTCTTGTAGGTCCGTTGGGCACATTGATTCCAAGTGGGTGTTTATGGGTGGATTTAACCCAGCACAAAACTTTGACACCTGTTGTGTCATGTCCATTTGTGGCGTGTACTTTAAGAGAGAGACAAACTTTGAATAATATGCATCCAGGGATAGTCCAAGCTACTTTAATTCATAGAATTCGTTCATCTTCTGTGTGCGATAGGCAGGTGGTAGGTATCTCCCTTGTACAGCTTTTTTAAGCCTTCTCCCAGGTAACTGACCCTTTCGAGATCCCTTGGTCTCTACACCATTGTTTCCACCAAAGTCTTGCTTCGCCGGTAAGCTTTAGTTTGGCGAGCATAGCTTGGTTAGCGGGTGCAGTTCTTGCTGCCTCGAAATAATCCTCCATGGATTTGATCCAGACCTCGGCGTCAGTTTGAACAGCCATTCCCTTACCATCGAATTCAGGTGGCTTGATTTGTTTGAGAATGAATTTCTTCTCTTGAATTACAGTTGTACTTAGTGCAGGGGTCGGACTAGGAATCTGCACTTGAGGTTGTGCTTGGGCAATAAGATTCTTTACGTTAAAAGCTTACTAAACGTTTCTCACATTACATTAATATGCCCAGTTCAGCTTTTAGCCAAGTGACCTAATCACTTAACTTCTTTACCAACACTTACAGCCATGACAGACAGTGATAAAAAATCTTATTCATTCATGTGGGCATAGTCCTTTTGAGTACATTTATTTTGGGAAGGTAGAACAAGCTGATTGGCATGTCAGTTTGGGGAAAATAGGAATGTGTTACATTCAACCACGGGGACCGAGTAATAGTATGGAGAGGGGTCATGGATTTTCAAGAATCCATAGGTCATAGGAAGCTTGGGGTATCCCTTCCTTTGATACCCGCTCTTCTCATAATGTCCTAGTACTTTGATTCTGTCGGCAGGGATTACTCGAGTCACTTCCTCGTACACATACTTGTTCTGCTTGACTTTTCGACCGTCGACATGCAGGGTTGCGTTTGCGTGAGCCTCGACAAAGATGAACAGCTTCACGATCTTTAAATCCTCCATCCACTTGATTTTCTTCAAGTTGGTCTGAAGGTGCGCAAGTCGGTGAGTTGCTATGTAATATATTCTTGAATCACCCGTCCATCTCCATTCCACGTACATGGGTGAAGGATTGTAGATGCGGTCTAGAATATCCATCATGCCTAGTCTCCGTCGATAATCCGAAGCACGCATTGCAGTCATAAACATAACCTGGAACACCGAGAATTTGTTCCATGCTTCGCGACTCTGCAGCCCAGCATCCATAAGTAAGGAAATGTTCTTAACGACAACATTGGTCTACTTCCCCTCATTAAGTTCCCTTGTAAATATTAGATCCGTTAGTTCATCTGGGGCTCGACGCTAGTTACTTCCTAGAAACTTGACTATTAGGAAACCTTTATTCAAGTCGGTCCTAAGTGGGAACGGCCAGATACTTCCGCTTCGTGGTAGACTTGGAAAGACCTTGATCGCAAACCCCGTGACATTCCTTGTGAGTGCTGGGGGGCGCTTTCTGGACTCTCTTCCCAATGGGCTGCTAAGACGTGTCCTACAAGTGTCTTTTATGAATTCAAATCCAAACATCCAATCATGACTTCCTTTAATGATACTTTACATTCATACTCCATGTGACACCTTCAAAGTCATATATAGTCATAAATCTGTCCCAAATCAGAAATGTTTGGATGCAGAGTTATGTGGAGGCAGCAGCAGTCATAACCTGTAGCACTGTAGAGGAAACCAGGGCCTTTAGTCAGAATTCCATGAATCACCAAATGTTAAAGCATATATTATTAAATATGTTTCATTTTGTGCTCTGTTTATCCTTGCTTTAAAGCGCATTGCATGGACGTTTCATAGATGGTTTCTTTTAAGTGCATCTGTGCATGGAAGAAGTATTCACAGCTTTGGAGGATATGAGAGACTGTTTGAGAATCAGAGGGGGGATGAATATATGTATATGCTATTTCATGCCTGTATCTGTACGTGTGACGTGTGATTGCCTGCATAGATCACTTTGGAGCAATGCATCAAGGGAACAGGATGTCTTACTTTTGCCACAAAATTGGTCTGAGAAAGCTATTAAAGAACGAACTTGCACAATTATTAAAGAAGATGCATCCACTATCACGAGCCACACGCACGTATACAATCCAGGTCCAGGCTGGTACATCTCAGATTCACACCAGGATTTGTATACACTGTTGGATTCTTCTAGCTTTATTCATACAAACATGTGATAACGAGACGTAATGAACAGAGATCTGAAGCATATGCACATGTATGTTCCAGTAGGATGCATTCAAGACGAAGTGAACAAACCTCAAGCATGCATGAAAGGATTTATATAATGTAGCTGTTTGTAGCAGCTGTGTGTTGGGATTGTGAATTACCTGAGTGCATGTATTAAGACAATAGATCTTTAGTTCAACTGGTCCAAGAAAGCTCTTAAAGTAGATGGTATAGGTATATTCAAGCCCGAAGTGGACAAACTTCAGACATGCATCCAACTTGTTTAGAATTGTGGCTAATAGTGGTTGTTGGTAAGGGTTAAATTAAGATTACATGCTGGAGCAAGATTCTTAGTAGTTGACATAGTTGCTTGCTTTTTGCAGTTTATTGATTTGGGGTCAATGGTCTCACCAACTGTTCTTGCAAGACGGAGCTTGGCTTATTTATTGACCGATCAACCAGATGCTGCTCTTGGTGATGCAATGCAGGCCTTAACGGTGAGCCCACACTGGCCGACAGCCTTCTATCTGCAAGCTGCAGCACTCACAAAACTTGGACATAAAGATGATGCTGAGGAGATGCTGAGAGAAGGACAGGCCATTGAAACTCAGCGACCAAGCACCTCTTTATGAACTGTGAATTGCCACGATCAGTATTCAGAGCTAGAAGGAAGTGCACTTCAAGCCTGCTTTGCATAATTTGCTATTTTTATAAGGCAATTTTGCGACATATAGTCTTTCAGTGGCATTGTACTTATGCTAACTCGAGTGTCTAGGTAGCCTGAAGCCAGAAATTGGTGAGGAATTCATGCTGCAGAGCTGGTGAAGGGGAAAGTGTAATTATGTGTGGCACTGTGATTGCCTTTTCCGTGTGTTTAATGGATTGACCAGGACTAAGAAGCAGTTTAATTGGCCATGTAATTTGAGGATACATCTTCGAAGGATCTGGGATTCTTTTTAAGAGACATTATATAAGGCTGTAGTAACCATTAGCTGAATAGCCTTATCTTGCGAAGTGCCTACCTGAATACAGCATTTATTTCTCCAGGTTGTCCTTTGCACTGAACTTCCTGCTCTCTGCTTATGACTCCAGATTGATAATTCCTAAATGTGCTGAGGGTTAATGAAAACTAGTCATTTTCTGCCACTTAACATTTATATGCTTGAATTTGAAATATGAAAGCCCGAAATTTTGAAATGGCCCCATCAATGCACATATCTTCAACTCCACAAGATTTTGGTGAGTAGGGCATTGCACTTTTTTGGACTTGAATATTTCCTGTCCCCATCCAGTACATGCATGTACATGGTACATAAGGGTTGCAGTTGCTTTGTCGTAATCTGGTTGTTTGCAGGGAAGTCGGTGCCTAAACTTTGGTTTACAGGTAGCACGAAAGGTTTCACAAGATGCTACAATAGGTCTTGATTGGTGAAGTCAAGAGCAGGTGTAACACCAATGCTTGTTCAAGGAAATGGGAGTGGCCATCATAGCACTGGTATTTAGAAAGATTCTTGTCTTGTTTGAAATACATAGAGTGGTGAATTGATTATAAGGGTTCAATAGCAGAGCTGGAATATAATATAGTTGATTATAAGGGCTCAATGGCAATTCTGAAATAGAGTTATAACTTACTTAGCTAGGATCAGAATGAGCCATTCTCAAGAGGTCCGGGGATCTCTCTCAAGCTCCTCCTTGTCTAAGGGATCTATATGCTTCTAGGATCGTTTTTATTCTTCTCTTGTGCTTCAATCAAGACGTTCAAAAAAGTGAAAGTAAAGAAAAAAACCTACAAAGTGCTGTGAACTAATAGGGGTGTATGTTCCCTCAAGAATAGTTAGATTCCCCCAACCATTATAGTAGGGCACCCTTGCGCACAGTGCTAACAAATGATAGCTAGTCTTTTTAACAGATGTTAGCCAAGTGAAGGTCTTTGTATATAGTATGTCATAGGACAACTACAGGTTATAAGTGCATTTGTTGGGCCCATTCTGTTTGACCATGGGTTTTTGGGTTGGCAATGCTCTTTGGAGTGCTAAGTTTCGATGATATTGAATTAGATTTGTCAAAACAAAAAGTATCTCGTGCTTACATGTAAGCTTTCTTCTTCATGTTGTCATTTTTAGTGATGTAGTCATTGTAGAGTAAATAAGGTGCCGTTCCAATGCCTCTACCATGCTTGTTCCAATAGTGGAAGGTTTTGGATGGCCCAAAATTGGGGTAGGACCATTATGGGACTATATGTAATATACTTTAGTTTCCGACACCCTAGCATGGTGATGTATGAATTATATGTAAAATAAAGATATTCGGAGGAAAGAAATCCTCTCAAATGAGCACATTATAAAGGCATGTGCCAAATCATTCACACTTGTACCTTGTTTGGGTCAAAGTAGATCCTTGGAGCATTAATGATATGTTCAAGATGTTGCATCTTTTCAGCTATAAAATTGCATCAACCTTCTATACCATATTGCTGTGGCATTTATTGTAGTTTTAGTCTTAAATGATGTGGACTAAAACTTAGGTATAGATGGTGGAGAAGCAAATTGTGGTATAGATGGTGGAGAAGCAAATTGTGGTATAGATGGTGGAGAAGCAAATTGTGGATTTTTTTGCCATTAAAGAATTCACGATAACTCTTTTTTAGCTCTTCTTGGACCTCCTACCATAGCATGTGGTGAGTTATATGCTCCACCATTGCAAAAGGCAAGTATATTGCTATTTATTCATGAGAACTAGAGGAAAATGAAGAAGATCCAACAGCTTCAGCAGGGTATGGCCACTTTCCAAGCTAATTTTGAAGTTTGATGGACAAAATGGTATACACAAGGGGTAGAGATGACTAAGACTTGCTCCTCCAGCTCAAAGGAGTTTTTTGTCTTCATAAGCTTGAGATGTAGTAGTGTTATGGGGAGTCTTAAAGCTCTTTTATACACGTGATCAGCCCGTGCAAATTGTGCTATTTGTAGTATAATAGTCGATGAGTCTTGAAGGCATTCTCTCACTAGATAATATTGTTTCATGGCTAAGATTTCACATATGTGAAGGGAATTTCTCTCTCCAAGGCTTCAAGGACTACTCTTCTTCACTTGTGGCAACTCCTTGAACTAAGATTGAGCCATATTATCTTGTATTGAGCCTTCTACTACTTTCTCTCATAGGACAAACAAAGCAACCATGAATCTTGATTCAAAGCTCTCAAATCTTTAGTGATCTTTTGATGAGATTCATTGATTGAAAAATGTATTTCACCCTTTTATGAGATGCAATAGGGACGATGAAGAGATCAAATGAATGGGAGAAAAGAGATAACCTTGCGCAATTGGTGTCTGATTGATTTGCCATTTACCCTTTCTTACAATGGATTTATTCTCTTCAATGCTCAAACAAAACCAATCAAGATTAGGGAGGGGAGGATCACCTCATTATTATCCTACTACCTTGTCCATCATTCAACATTTTACCCATAAAAAATTGAACATGGCAGATTCAATACTAGGTCAAGCAAAGATTGATGAGATGCATTGACTAATAATGGTCTTTCATCTTTTATGAGATGCAATAGGGATAAAATGAATGGGAGAAAAGGTATTCCCACGTGTAGTCATTGACTCCTTGATTTGCCATTTACCTTTTCTTATAATGGATTTATTCTCTTCAATGTTCAAACATAACCTATCAAGATTAGGGAGTCTTTAGTAGTAGGGGGAGTGTCACCTTACTATTATCCTACTATCTCGTCCGTCGACAATTTCCTTGTCAAGAATTGAACATGGCAAATTCAATGCTAGGTTAATCAAAGATTGATGAGATGCATTGACCAAAAACTATCTTTCATCTTTTATGAGATGCAATAGGGATAAAATGAAGAGATTAAATGAATGGGAGAAAATGACAGATTACCATGCACAATCAATGAATCGTTGATTTGCCGTTTACCGTTTTTTACAATGGATTTATTCTCTTTAATGCTCAAACACCACCAATCAAGATTGGGGGATAAATTTCAAACAAGATAGCACTAAATAGAAACTTAGAAGAAAAACTTTAGTTACTGATTTGAATGGATATACCATTCTAATGAAGAAAATGTGAGGTGTCTGCCAAGGGAGATAAATATCTTCCTCTTACAGCTTCTTTTAGTAAATCCATAGTAATGGTGTTTTCGGGGATACCTTGATCTCGTTACCATTCCTTCCATCAGAGTTGAGCTTCACCGATTAATTTTAGCTTAGCTATCATGGCTTGGTTGGTTGGAACAGTTCTAGCAGCAGTAAAATAATCTTCCATGGATTCGATCCAAATTTTTGCATCGGCTTTTACATTCTTGCCTTTCCCGTCAAATTTCAGAGGTTTGACTTGCTTCAAAAGATTTCTTTTCTCTTGGGCTTTGTTGGGAATTATTGTGGGTGCGAAATTTCGGGAAAATTTCAACAATTTCCAAGTTAAACTTTACGAAATTTATATAGCATTAATATTAGATTTTGATACACAAATTATTTCTTGCTTAATTTATTAAAATAATTTCAAATAAAACTCTTTTCCCATTGCTAAAGTTAAACTGCAATTTTAGAGGTTCTAAGGGAGAATAAGTCTTCATTATTTCTCTAATTGATAAAGTATCAATTAATCTTTATTACAACGGATGTATAAGATAATCAAATGGAAAAAAAATACATTATTCAGATGGCTCACATATTCATATTATTTTTTTAAGAAAAGGATTCCCTACTACAATCTAAGCGTGACACTGATACATCCTTTATGAAGTAACTTGGATTCTAAGAGTAGATATTTAGGAATCTATATTTTTGAGGGAGTTTAGAAAATCCATCCTTTTTATAGTTGCGGCAGCTAGAGCGACCTATGAATTTTATTCAGTCGGAAGGATCTTTGTAGCTTCCTCATAGATATACAGGTTTAGTTTGATCTTCTTGCCTCTAATATACATGGTTGAGTTTACACTGGCTTCATAAAATAGATAGATCTTGACAACTTTAAGATCTTCCATCCATTTTACCCTTTTCAGATTATTTTGAAGATAAGCTAGACATCTTGCATCGATATAGCAGTATCCTTTACTAATCATCCACTGTCTTTCACGATATAGAGGCGAGGGGTTGTACAACTGATCTAGTATCCACATCATCTGATTTCTCTAGGTAAGATTGGATGAATGCATAACTAACACAAACATTACTCGGAAGGTTAAGAATCGTTTCCAAGTTTCGTTATTCCACCATATTACAAAAACATACATTAACAAAGAGAAGAAAACATGTCCTAAGCTATATTTACCATCCAAGAAAATTTTTAATTGAGCTTACTTCGTATTCTATTCTAGCAAGCGCTCTGATACCAACTATGAGGTGTTCGCCAGTCTTAATCCAAGGTGCACCTTTTGGTAGTCCATCAATAGGTTTTCCAAAATGATGCTGCCGGGTGCTCCCATGGAGTATCACGAGGTTTGTCACTTAGGCCCGACTAAGTCTACATCACAACGAAAGAGTTCTGGTCGAATCTACTAAGATTAATATGAATTTTTAGGTTCCTAAAATCAGAGGGGCCTGCTAACAACTATCTAGTGTCAGTAATTTCGAGTTTCCACTTCCTAAAGGATTACTTGAATAGAAGCGGAATTGCCATTGCACTTGGTTCAAAGAGAATGGGATATGGAGGGGAGTGTGGTACGTCAACCCTCCTGCCCATAAGGCAAAATACCATTCCGGCCCCCTAAAACAATGCAAGTTGGTTCTACCTAACTATGAGTTGGTCAATTTATCGTCGTCTTCCTATTTCTATCGTGGATTTAGAAAAGCTTCCAGTTAACTGGGACCACCCTACCATTGGACGGGTCCATCAAGGGTCACACCTACCTGCTTTTCTTTGATGACGGTATCATCTTTAGTTTTTTAATTACCTATATCACATTTATTGAAACATATATAACTAGCTTCCTTAATTAGCCCGTTAAATCACATGTTTCTTCACTTAATTTATTTCATGGACACGCATATAATTTAAACAACCCTTGAATTAAAATTTTTATCATATTGAAAGTTTATTATAATTTTCATCTTTTCGATCCTACGAAAGATATACAGAATTTCATGAGGGTATTCTGTCCACCAAGATTTCTTCCTTGTAACTAGTACTAGGATTCATGATCCCATCCTAGGTTGCGAATGGGCTCGCCAGATTCTAGGAGTAATGCGAAATTTACTGCCAGAGTCCCCCTGGCATCCACATTTCCTACTGCTTGAGACTATCCCTACGAACAGGACTTTTCACTACGGAGCCAGTCTAAGCCTCTCAAAGTGATAATCATGACCCCCTTGGAGTAGGGTCTCGTAGTTAGCTTGGGGGTAGCCTAGCATGATCTTTTCTTTTATCCTGTTTGTTAATGTTTTTAATCAGAGATCTAGATTCTAGCAAACACAAACAATCCTTTCAAACAATGACAATCACACCATCGTGCAGTTCATAGCTTCACATAGCCAAGGTATATCCTTAACCCAATGTAACCTTACATTCTATCGAGGATTCTTCTTCCCATAAAGAAGTGCTGAGTACAAATATTTCAATGTTGTTAAGCAAGTCACGAATTTCCCGTTTAGGGATAACTTACCTAATAAGCAAATTTCCTTTAGTTGGTACTTAGAAAATATTGTGACAATAATTTAACGAGATGATTTACAAGATTCTTTAAATAGAATTTCACTTTTCAAGCATTAATAAACTCCTAACCATTGTCATGTTTTGCAATAAATATATCAACTTATTTTACTAATCTCAAGTGCACATAATGTTCTTTACTAATTTCGTGCAATAACCTCCTGCAACTATTTCCATCATGATTCTACAAATTATAATCTCAATTAATCTATCTACAAATCATAGGTAGCAGTTAACTGTTTATGCGTATATTACTACATTCTCTAGATGAAACTGACATATCGTGTAAGTGTAAATACAAAAGCTAACATTTTATGTACTTGATTTTGGAAAAAACCTTATTATTTTATGCGACAATATGAAAATAATAGCATGTTTCTAAGTTGTGAACAACATCATGACGTCATTGGGAATTTCGTATTTGCTTGCGCTTGTGTTCACCACCCCCGATGTTCTGTTTTTGGTAGTGGAAATTCTGGCAACCTCATGCATTCTCGTATCTCTAGCAGTATCTGTTCTTTGATCGGTTGTGGTGGATTTCATGGTCTTTCTGCCTCGTTGCTTTGGAAACATCGTTCGTGAGCGGGTTCGAGAGATAAAGAAGGTGGAATGAATTCAAGATGGGAGAGCGTGAGAGCAACTTGTCGAGTTGAAGATTGAGACATGAGGAGCTCGAGTTAATTCGTTTCCCCTCTAACCCCCTCTCCGATTCTCTCTCTCGCAGCCTCTCGTGATCTTCTTCCCTCTCTCTCTCTTTCTAATTCTCCCCCTCTCTAGCTCCCTCTTGTAGCCTGTCGGTGGGGGTATCCCTCTATCTCCCTCTCTTTTCCTCCTTCTTGCTCTATACTCCTGAGAAGGGCCTCTTCCCTCTTGCTCGAACATCTCTCAATTGCTCCCCACGCCTCTTATTTATAGCTAAATTAGAGAAGAAGGGTTGTGTCTAAGAAGAAAAGCTCTTTGTGGAAGGAATCTTGGCAAAATCAGTAATTTGAAGCTTCCAAGATGCAATCTGATGCTCAAATTGCAAATTTGATGGTTCCATTGGCTCTGAAAGGGGGTAAAACTCAAGAAATGTGCTCAGAAATCTTCAAGATCACTTTTTTTTCTCCCCATTCGGAGTGTTGTTTGCTGCTTGTAAACTGCAATCGCGACGCATGCGATTTCGCCAATCCTTATTTTTTCATTAAATCTCCAAAACTGGTTGAAAAATCCACTTTCTGTTTTTAACATGATACCATGTTCTAGAAGTTTCCATAGCTTTTTAGGATATTTACAATAAATAATATCCAAAATATCAAAAATATGTTGGTTTTGTCCAAAAATCTATTATTTTTGGACCATCCATACTATAGACATTGACATAATGACTAATATGGCTCATAACTCTCGTTCATGTGGTAACTTCCGTGATGGGTGGCTACAGCCCTTGTCAATATGAAAAAAATTTCGGGTTACTATCCTTGGGTTTTTTTTTTCTTGAGATCTTCTCTATTTAATGATTTTAGAGCTCTTCAAGTCCATTTTACGAGAAATCAAAGTCGGGATACCACAAAAAATGGCTAACATGCTTTTAGGGATTGAATTCTTGAATCTCCAAACAGTTGGAATAAGGCTGAGTAAGTGGCTTATATGGAGAGATCAAGAATCAATGAATTACCCTTTCTTGGAAACGATTTATTCTCTTCAATACTCAAACACAACAAATCAAGATTGGGGATAAAATGAATGGCTCAGTAATAGAGAAATTTCAAACAAGGTAGCACTCAATAGAACCTTAGAAGAGGCAATTACTAATTTGAAGGGATCAACCATTCTAATGAAGGAAATGGCTAATATACATTGAGGGATTGAATTCTTGAACCTCCAAACAGTTGGAATAAGGCTGAGTAAGTGGCTAATATGGAGAGATCAAGAATTAATGAATTAACTCATAATAGGTTTGTGGTGACTTGATCTATCTATTTCAATCTAATTATATACAATAATTGATCAAGAGCTAATCAAGATCCCCTCACCAATGATCCTCAAGACATATCAATGCTCAAAATGAAGAAATTGATCCTCAAGACTTAAAAACCCCACATCAAGATACCATTGAAGCTTCAAGCCTCCAAGAATGCCCTCACCCTTAAACTCTTGTCAAGAATCACGTAGTGGGGGGACTTGCTCAAGATGCTGCGCCGAACACACACAAAATGCACAAGGAGAAGCTCACTCAAGAGACAAGAAGAGAGATGGAGGCCAAAATGTTTTCTTGCTGATTTCTTCCTCTTCTTCCACACACTTTACAATGTACACAAAGTATAGATAAGATACAATATAAAGGAAAGTGGCCTACTAAGTCAAACAATGCATAACTGACTACACTAGTCGACTGATGCTATAACTATGCCAGCTTAAATAGGTGTAACAACCTGAATATAATAAGTAATGAGTCAGTGGCCATGTGAGAGTCATAATGACCATCGACATGCTAAGTGTAGACGTGTGGATCCATCTAACCAGGTGGTCCATCATCAATGTCTACATGTGTTGAGCTTGTCATCTCAACACTCCCCCTCAAGCTCAACTGCATCTCTGCAACTCCAAGTAAGCTTCGAAACTTTTGAAGCTTCTCTGTACCCAATGCCTTTGTGAAGATGTTAGCTATCTGATCCTGTGTGCTAACATACACCAAGTCAATCTCACCTGCTAGTACCTTCTCTCTCACAAAGTGGTAGTGTACCTCAATATGTTTTGTCTTGGCATGGAACACAGGGTTCCTAGCCAACTGTATACTGCTCATGTTGTCACAATAAATGACAACTGGACCTTTCACCTGCACATCCAAATCAACCATTAACTTTTGTAGCCATTCTACCTCACATGCTGCAACAGCAGCACCTCTATACTCAGCCTCTGTACTTGACAAAGCAACTGTAGATTGCTTTTTGCTGCTCCAAGCAACTGCTGCACTACCAAGAGAGAACATGTATCCACTGGTAGATCTTCTATCAGACATACTACCAGCCCAATCAACATCTGTGTATCCAATCACCTGTAAATCTGTACTTGCCTCATAGAAAAGTCCATAATGTAATGTGGACTTTGGGACAGCCATATACCATCATCACATCTGATGACCTCAATGCCAAGGAAGTACCTTAGCTCACCTAAATCCTTCATCTCAAACTTCTTCTTCAAGAAGTCCTTGACTTCAGCAATCCCACTATCACTATCACCTGTAATAATCAAGTCATCCACATAGATGACTATGATGATCAAACTTGCATCTCCCTTTCTCACATAAAGTAAGTGATCAGCATCAGAAACATAAAAGCCAATATTGACAAGATACTCTCTGATCTTGTCAGACCATGCTCTAGGTGCTTGCTTGAGCCCATAGAGCGCCTTCTTCAACCTGCACACATACGTGGGATGCTCTAAATCTTCATAACCTGTTGGCTGATCCATATACACTTCTTCCTGTAAATCACCATGCAAGAATACATTCTTCACATCCATTTGCTACAACCTCCAACCTTTGGCTGCTGCCAAAGCAATCACACATCTGACAGTTGCTATCCTTGCAACTGGATTGAAGGTTTCATCATAATCTATGCCATATGTATGGGCATAGCCTTTTGCAACTAGCCTAGCTTTGTACCTACTAATAGAACCATCTGCATTGTGCTTATTCTTATAAACCCACTCACATCTAATAGCTTTCTTGCCCTTTGGCAATGATACTAGATCCCAAGTCTTATTGGCCTCTAATGCAGCCATCTCCTCATCCATTGCTGCATCCCAATGAGCATGATCAACAGCCTCCTCAAAACATGTGGGATCAACATCCTCAACTAGTTTCACCATATAAGCATAATGGTGAGCTACATAACCTTCAAAACCAAATCTTTTAACAGGGTATCTCACCCTGCTAGACCTGCATACCACTGGATCACTCAATGGAGTCTTTGCATTAACGCGTGCTCTCTGCACACCTGGAGTCCTCAGTGAAGGAATGCCAAGCTCATCATCCAAGTTCTCTGAGCCACTGGAGTCTCCATCAAGAACTGCATCAATGCCTTCTGACACTTTATTCTTTCCTTTGTCTTTACCTGTAGTGCTACTAGATGCACCTGAACATGTAGAGGTACTCCTTAGTATCCCAAACCAAGGACTACCAGATGATGTCTCTGGTCCACTAAGAGTCCGTGATTCTTGCTTTTCAGCTTGCATATGAGTATCATGATCATGATCATCATCCAATGCATCACCACTAGATGCATACCAACTGCTCATTTCATCAAAGATGACATCCCTGCTCACTCTGAACTTACATGTGGCAGGGTTATAACAACAATACCCTTTCTGCTCTAAATGTCAAGAATCGCGTGGTAGAGGGGGTTGCTCAAGATGCTGCGCCGAACACACAGAGAATGCACAAGGAGAAGCTCACTCAAGAGACAAGAAGAGAGATGGAGGCCAAAACGTTTTCTTACTGGTTTCTTCTTCTTCTTCCACACACTTTACAATGTACTCAAAGTATAGATAAGATACAACATAAAAGGAAAGTGGCCTACTAAGCCAAACAATGCAAAACCGACTACACTAGTCGACTAGCGCTATAACTATGCCAGCTGTAAATAGGTGTGACAAACTGAATATAATAAGTAATGAGTCAGTGGCCATGTGAGAGTCATAATGACCATCGACGTGCTAAGTGTAGACGTGCGGACCCATCTAACCAGGCGGTCCATCATCCATGTCCACATGTATTGAGCTTACCATCTCAACACTCCCCCTCAAGCTCAACTGCATCTCTGCAACTCCAAGTAAGCTTCGAAACTTTTGAAGCTTCTCTGTACCCAATGCCTTTGTGAAGATATCAGTTATCTGATCCTGTGTGCTGACATACATCAAGTCAATCTCACCTGCTAGTACCTTCTCTCTCACAAAGTGGTAGTGTACCTCAATATGTTTTGTCCTGGCATGGAACACAGGGTTCCTAGCCAAATGTATACTGCTCATGTTGTCACAATAAATGACAACTGGACCTTTCACCTGCACATCCAAATCAGCCAGTAACTTTTGCAACCATACTACCTCACATGCTGCAACAGCAGCACCTCTATACTCAGCCTCTGTACTCGACAAAGCAATTGTAGATTGCTTTTTGCTGCTCCAAGCAACTGCTGCACTACCAAGAGAGAACATGTATCCGCTGGTAGATCGTCTATCAGACATTCTACCAGCGCAATCTGCATCTGTGTATCCAAACACCTGTACGTCTGTACCTGCCTCATAGAAAAGCCCATAATGTAATGTGGACTTCACATATCTCAATATGCGTCTCACTGCATCCAAGTGTGGCTTTCTAGGTACTTGCATAAACTGACTCACAAGACCAACATCGTAGCTCAAGTCTGGCCTTGTAATGGTCATATAGATCAAACTCCCCACTATCCTCCTGAACATAGTAGGGTCTTCTATCTCATCCCCAACATTAGCACTCAACTTTACATTTTGCTCCAATGGGACTGAAAGTGGTTTGTATGCTGTCATACCATACTTGGACAACATATCCAAGCCATACTGTCTTTGGGACAGCCATATACCATCATCACATCTGATCACCTCAATGCCAAGGAAGTATCTTAGCTCACCTAAATCCTTCATCTCAAACTTCTTCTTCAAAAAGTCCTTGACTTCAGCAATCCCACTATCACTGTCACCTGTAATAATCAAGTCATCCACATAGATGACTATGATGACCAAACCTGCATCTCCCTTTCTCATATAAAGTGAGTGATCAGCATCAGAAACATAAAAGCCAATATTGACAAGATACTCTCTGATCTTGTCAGACCATGCTCTAGGTGCTTGCTTGAGCCCATAGAGTGCCTTCTTCAACCTGCACACATACGTGGGATGCTCTAAATCTTCATAACCTGCTGGTTGATCCATATACACTTCTTCTTGCAAATCACCATGCAAGAAGGCATTCTTTACATCCATTTGCTGCAACCTCCAACCTTTGGCTGCTGCCAAAGTAATCACACATCTGACAGTTGCCATCCTAGCAACTGGACTGAAGGTTTCATCATAATCTATGCCATATGTCTGGGCATAGCCTTTTGCAACCAACCTAGCTTTGTACCTGCTAATAGAACCATCTGCATTGTGCTTAATCTTATAAACCCACTTACATCCAATAGCTTTCTTTCCCTTCGGCAATGATACTAGATCCCAAGTCTTATTGGCCTCTAATGCAGCCATCTCCTCATCCATTGCTGCATCCCAATGAGCATGACCAACAGCCTCCTCAAAACATGTGGACTCAACATCCTCAACTAGTTTCACCATATAAGCATAATGGTGAGCTGAATAACCTTCAAAACCAAATCTTTTAATAGGGTATCTCATCCTACTAGACCTGCGTACCACTGGATCACTCAATGAAGTCTTTGCATTAACGCGTGCTCTCTGTACACCTGGAGTCCTCACTGAAGGAATGCCAAGCTCATCATCCAAGCTCTCTGAGCCACTGGAGTCTCCATCAAGAACTGCATCAATGCCTTCTGACACCTTATTCTTTCCTTTGTCTTTACCTGTAGTGCTACTAGATGCACCCGAAGATGTAGAGGTACTCCTTAGTCTCCCAGACTAAGGACTACCAGATGATGTCTCTGGTCCACTAAGAGTCCGTGATTCTTGCTTTTCAGCCTGCACATGAGTGTCATGATCATCATCATCATCCAATGCATCACCACTAGATGTATACCAACTGCTCATTTCATCAAAGATGACATCCCTGCTCACTCTGAACTTACATGTGACAGGGTTGTAACAGCGATACCCTTTCTGCTCTAAAGAGTATCCAATAAAGACACACTTTTCAGCCTTTGGATCCAGTTTCTTCCGCAACTCATCTGGCACATGAACATACACAATGCAGCCAAATACTTTAAAGTGTGAAACATCAGGCTTCTTACCTGTAAAACATTCTTCAGGGGTCATACCATGAACTGCAGCTGTGGGAGTTCTGTTCATAATATAAACAGCAGTATGAACAGCCTCAGACCAAAAATGCTTAGGCATATTCTTTTCAGCCATCAAGGCGTGTGCAACTTCTGCAATATGCCTGTTTTTCCTTTCTGCAACCCCATTTTGCTGTGGGGTATACCTGCATGTGAACTGTCTCTTTATCCCATGAGACCTCAGAAAATCACTGAACTCATTGGAGAGGTACTCTCCCCTCCATCTGACCTCAAGCACTTTTCTTTAAAGCCTGTTTCTCTTTCAACTGCAGCCTTGAAAGTTCTAAAGTGCTCAAAAGCTTCACTCTTTTCCTTCATAAAATATACCCACAGTTTCCTAGAATAATCATCAATGAATGTGACAAAGTATGAACTGCCTCCAAGAGATACATTTTGTGTAGACCCCCAAATGTCTGTATGCACAACATCAAGGATATTTCTGCTTACATCTCTATCATGTGAAAAGGGTTGTCTTGCCTGCTTACCAAACTGACATGCTTCACATACCTTCTGAAATTCTGCAACTCTAAATGTAGGAAAACCTGTAACCAACCCTTTGGACTGCATTAATTTCAGCCTTTGTACATTTGCATGTCCAATGCGTTTGTGCCAAATTTCAATGTTTGCAACAACACCTTTTCCTTTGGCATACATAGCAGCATTCATAGTAGGAATTCCAGCATCTAGAGTGGACATACGTCCAACTCTACTTCCCTTTGCTACCAACCTGCACTTGTCATTGAAGTCTTCTACAAAGCAGCCCTTTGCATTAAATCTGACTTGCAGCCCTTGCTCTACCATTTGACCGACTGACACCAAGTTCTTTGTAATAGATGGCACATGCAATACATCTGAAAGACTCTTTGTCTTACCATCATGCAAGGACAAGGAAACTTTTCCAATGTGTGAAATTGGGTGGCATGAGTCATTATCCATCTGCACATAACTTGCATTCTGCAAATCCTGCATCTCTCCAAATCATTCTGTATGGCTGGTCATATGATTGGATGCACCTGAATCAACATACCAAACATCTTCATGTGTTCCCTTTCCTGTAACAGCATTCAGCATATGCTGCATAACGAACAAACGTTCATTTTTATCTTCATTCTGTCGTGAAGACGATGCATAGTTTCCTTGCTGCAACTTACCACTGCGGATATCATCTTTCTTAGAATAACATTGGGCTGCAATATGACCTGTTTTGCCACAGTAGTGGCACACAATACCAGAGTTGTTAGAACCTCTGTTCTGCCATCCACCTCTTCCTCTAAAGCTCCCCTGCCTCTAAAGTTACCACGACCTCCTGAAACTTGCATATCGCCAAATTGCTGACTCAATCTATTTTGCTGGTTGTCACTACCACGTCCTGTACCACGGCCTCTTGAAGAGAACTTGCCACGTCCCCTTCCAGAACTGGAGTAGAAAGCTTGGACCTGTTCACCACTTCTTTCAGATGTCTCACTCTGCATGTTGATCTCTTCAATGATCATAAGGGAGACCAATTCATCGAAATCTGGAAATGGCTTTCTGACATATACGGAAGTTACAAAAGACTTCCAAGCCTTTTCATTGTTAAGTCCACCCAAGGTAGACGACACCAAATCATCATCATCGGGCATTGCATCAATCGCTGCCAATGCATCTGCAATGCTTCTTACTTTCAGTGCATACTCATTGATAGACATCTTCCCTTTCTTCAACGTATTCAACTCTTGCTTGAGTTGAATCTTTCGTGCCTTTGTATTTACAGAAAACATACTTTCAAGTATGGTCCAAGCTGCATATGCATTCTCTGCATTTCTAATATGTCCCAGCATATTATTGTCAATTACTGCAGACAACCAATACATGACCTTCTTGTCTTTTGCATTCCATTCCTTTCGTGCCTTTGTCTCTTCTGTAGTTGGAGGATCACTCACCTCCGGCTCATTTTCTTCATCTGAAACGAACTCGTAGAGGCCTTTTCCAATAAGAAAGTTCATGACACGAAACTTCCATGAAGGGTAGTTGTTCTTGTCAAGCTTCTCAATGATGGGGCTTCCACTGTTCTCTGCCATTATCACAAAATTAATACCAACAGTAAGTAAATTTTCTGCAACCCTCGACCTGTAGTGCACAGCAATACACCAGACAGCCTTTTTCATTGTCTGCTCAACAATACATGCAATCTGCAACCAATTTACAGATAAACCTTGTGTTTAATTGCTGGTAAACACCTTTGAACTTACAGATCTGAAATCTGTAACCTGTGCATCCACTTTCGGTCAATACAGTCGAAGTCACAGTGTACCCTGAAACTGCTGTCCGCAACCTTGCGGCTCTAAAACGGGGCCTGAAACGGCCTCAGATGCCCAAAATAATTGTGGAAAAGCTAAAGGGGCTCATCTGCAGAATACACAGTGCTCTTTGCACATACCAAATCTCACTGCAATCTGAGATTTTTTCTCGACCCTGCTTCCGGTGCCTCCACAGGCACTATCCAAGAGAGAGAGTGAAAGAATGGGAGAGCTTCTTACCCGTGGCTTGCTTGCTCAAACCTTGCTTCTTATCCTTCGCTTCAGCTTTCGAAATCAACCTCTCTCAGTGGCGTGGCTCTGATACCATGTCAAGAATCGCGTAGTGGGGGGACTTGCTCAAGATGCTGCGCCGAACACACACAAAATGCACAAGGAGAAGCTCACTCAAGAGACAAGAAGAGAGATGGAGGCCAAAAAGTTTTCTTGCTGATTTCTTATTCTTCTTCTACACACTTTACAATGTACACAAAGTATAGATAAGATACAACATAAAGGAAAGTGGCCTACTAAGTCAAACAATGCATAACTGACTACACTAGTCGACTGACGCTATAACTGTGTAACAACCTGAATATAATGAGTCAGTGGCCATGTGAGAGTCATAATGACCACCGACGTGCTAAGTGTAGACGTGTGGATCCATCTAACTAGGTGGTCCATCATCAATGTCCACATGTGTTGAGCTTGTCATCTCAACAACTCTTACCTAATGCTTGCATAAGATTGTTGTAGGAGACTCCTTTGCAAAAGATTGAGAGCTTTACTTAAAAATTCTCAAGATTTAAGCAAATCTTCAAAGTATCCTATTGTCTATAGAATCTTGATGAAGAAAATGTAGTTCGGAGCTTGGGGTTGGGGTGATGCATCCTCGTTGCTCTTTGGGGTCTTTCAAGCTCCTCCATGGCAACCTATTTGCCTTTGCCGATGGGCAGGGATGCTTGGCCATGTTTGCTTGTTCCTTGGGCAGATGGTCTGCAAGGATCTAGAGTGTGGGCAATCTGATCTAAGGCAAGGTGACAAGTTTGAATTTGGCCATGGAGCATGATGTCGAATGGGAGTGGGAGGGAGCAGAGCTAGCAGGTTTGATATGAAAAGAGAAATCAATGCCATGTCTTGCGTTTTCACAATTCTACTTTCTAAAGAGGATGAAGATCATCTAACTTATTCTTCAACATAGAATGATCCATGCTTGAGCAAATTGTCGGAAGAGTATAATATTTTTTTTTTCTAGCACCAAATACTAAGCTCATCAATAAACCACCCTATTGACTATCAAAGTATGAGCGTGAAGAGGTGAAAAGGCAAGTCAAAGTCTTGTTGAAAGTGGGGCTAATTTAGCCTAGTCCACCATTGTTTTCCTCTCCAATGTTGTTTGTCAAGAAGAAAGATAGGCCATTTAGAATGTACATTGATTACTGAGACCTCAAAAAGTGTAGCATTAAGAATAGATACTTGATTCCTTGTATTGATGATCTTCTAGATGAGCTTAAGGATGCTAAGGTATTTACAAAGATAGGCATTCGGTCGATAACCGTCATCAAATACACAGGTGGGAGGGAGATGTGTACAAAACATCCTTTTGAATAGCAAGGAGTCTCTTCCACTTCTTAGTCAGGCCATTTGGCCTTTCAAACACAACAACCACATTTTAAGAATTGATGAGTAAAGTGCTATAGTTGCTCTTATTTAAAATAATCTTGGTTTTCTTTGATGATACTCTTATCTATAGCAAGAATTAGAGAGAACATTCATAATATGTGAGATAAGTATTTGAGACATTAAGGAAGCATAATCTCTTTGCCACAAGGAGATCAAATGTAGTTTATGAAAATGAGGTTGAATACTTGGGTCACATAGTTGGTGAAAAGGGCATCAAAGTGGATCGCAAGAAAGTGCAATTCACCAAAGATTGTCCCACTTCGATGAATTCTACTTCTTTGCAATGATTGCTTGGAATTTCTTCATTCTATCAATAGTTTATCAAGAATCATGCTCATGTAGCCACTCCTTTGATTGACCAATTGAAATGTGAGACATTCTTTTGGGATGCTACTTTCAACAGTTTATCAAGAATTTTGCTCATGTAGCCGCTCCTTTGACGATCAATTCAAGTGTGAAGCATTCTTTTTGGATGATACTACCACCAAAAGCTTCAACGAGCTAGGAACTCTTATTTCATCACCTATTTGTATGTTCAAATTTTCCAAAGAGTTTACCATTTATATGGATGCTGGTGGTGGCCGTGGAATTGGGGTTGTTTTATATCAATACCGTGGAGTTATTGCTTAAAGTTGATAACAAGGAATCCCAACTCCATGTGTATGAGTAAGAAATATTTGCAATTCTTTATGTCATTAAAAAGTGGCATCATTATATTTATGGTAGCCATTTCAAGGTGAAGAGTGACCATCGGGTGCTCAAATATTTTCTCTCAACCAAATCTATCTCCAAATCAATAGCAGTGGTTGACAACATTACAAATTTATAATTTTGAAATATCAATCATGGTGGGAAAGGACACTATTGCAGTTGGTGCATTATCAGAATGTGGGTATGTTTTCTTTCTATTATCTCCACCATTCATAAGGATTGGATTTACCATATTTAAGAGAAATATTTGTTAGATTATTAAGTTGCCAATATGATGAAGAAATTACAAACAAGGCGAAGGAGAAGATTACCCAAACTTTTGATGGAATCTTATTTGGTATAAAGGAAGAGTGTATTTGATACCACAAACAACTTTCAAGCATCAGATATTGCAAGAAATGCATTCTTCACCATTAAATTTAGGACATTAGGGACTATTTAAGACTTTTAATAACATTCATAAGAGCTTTTATTAGAAGAGAATTTAGAAGGATGCCTTGCAAGGTGTCTCCCAATGTTTTCCATAAGGGTTCCACTCTTTTGCTTGGTGGCTTGCTTCAGCCTTCAGCTATTCCTCAAGGAAAATGTAGAGATATTAGTATGGATTTCATAATGAGAATGCTGACTACTAAAAGGAATGGAATAATATCTTTGTTGTGGTGGATAGATTGATTAAATTAGGTTACTTCATCCATACCAGAGTCTTGTTTTAAGTAAAGCAAGTTATAGAGCAATTCATGGAAGCTGTCTTTAAGCTTCATAGACTCCCATTGAATATATGTTCGATAGAGTTACCAAATTCATGGGCGATTTTTGGTGGATTTTTAAAAAAATGGGTATAATCTTGACTCCAAGTATTGCTTATCATCCTCAAATGGATGGTCAAATAGGGCATATCAACCAATGGCTAGAAGTCTATTTGTGACACCTTTATCATGATACTCAAACTTTGTCAAATTAATGGTTTCACCTTGTTAAATTTTGTTATAATAATACTTTCCATGGAATGTCTCCATTAGAGGTACTTTATGGATACAAGGTACATATACCATCATTCCTCTTTAATGAACACCCAAGTCAAGGCCAAGTTAGAGAAGATGGAAGCATTGATGACTCACTATAAAGAGAATATCAATCAGACACAAGACATCATGAAGGCATATGCTATGAGAAGCAAAGACCTTTGGAATTTGAAGAAGAGGATTGGGTTTTTCTCAAGGTTCATAAATCCCGATATGCTTCACTTAAATGTGGGGACAATAAGTTGGCTCACAAATTTTATGGGCCTTATTAAATCACTAAGAAAATTGGGGACCTTGCATGGAGACTTGAATTTACTTCTACTACTTGTATTCATGATGTTTTCCATGTACCTCAGCTTAAAAAGTATGTAGGTTCATAAATCAAGGTTCTTGAACCATAGCATATGGTGAATTCCACCATAGCATGAGATAAATTTATAATAAATCTTCTTGAGGCTCTTCTTGGATCATCCACCATAGCATGTGGTGAGTTACATGCTCTACCATTGTGCAAGAGGTGAGTTTCTTGCTGTTCATTAATGTCCACCTTTCTATCTCATGGCTATGGTTACATTGAGTCATAAGCATAATGTGGCTTGGCTATGGCTACATATTTTCTTAATTTCTTGCTAGTGCTAGTTGTGTTTTTTGGTTAGTGTTTGGCTTCATTACACAAACAATTAAAGATATCTCAAGATTGGCCAATACCTTGACATTTTGCACATGCTCATTGACATTCTAGAGCAAACAATCAAAGAAATTTCAATAATGGCCAATAGTTTGACATTTAACTCATACTTAGCATATCAAGGGTGTGTACCCTTCCACAACTATATATTATATAAATGGGAGTCATAGGAAAATGTACGAGTTTATATTCAAATATTAAGGGCTGAGAGGATAGCATTGGAAGGGCTCACCAAACTCATGTTGCATCGGTTGTTTTGGGACTATGTGCCAATTGGACTGCTTTGGGGTCTTCTTGCTGACACGTCCTCTTTTGGCCATCGATGGTTAGTTTGGGTTATGAGTTAGGTAGCAATCAAGCACCTTCCTACTTTATCATGGATGTAGAGGATTGTGTATCGTCATATTCGTCGGACACCCCTTGCAATTTATGCAATGGGTTAGTGATGCACTTATTGTAGTGCTCGAGGAGCCCTTTCCCTTGGTCAATTTTGTGCTTTAGGAGAGCTATGTTAGGACCAAGGGATTGTTTTAGCAATCCCCTATGCTGAATGGTAGCGAAGTGGATTATTTCATCAGGCCAAGAGGGCCAGTTTGTTGGTTGTGAATTGTTATATTCCTTAAGGGCAATAGGGCCATGTGTATGTTTGGTGCATGTGTGTTTAATGGTTTTTTTTAGTGATTGCATCAGATAGGTTTGACAAAGTGCCTGGAGGGGGCCTTTACTGCGTGGGAGCTTCTTATGGCCGTTCGAGGTGGTGTCGTCACATTTTTGAGTTTTCTTCTTAAGTTGAAAGTGTTATGTGTATGTGGGGGTTTATTTTCTTTTCATGGACCGGCAATCAAGGCATGAAGTCCTAGGGTTAGGTTAGGTATATCTGGGGGAGATTCGAGTAGTTGTCTACCTTCTATTAAGACATTGTTAGGCATTGAAAGATCTATTTTAGAAGGCAGTCCTAGTGACCTTGTTTTGCTAGCATGCTAGGCAGCTATTCTAGGAGTCCATGCTAGTGTGAAGTAGTTAGAGAAACCTACCAAAATATAAAGAAGAGGGAAATTTGAATATGGTTGAAAGATAAATCGATATAGAGGTGTGTAAAAAGGGGTTCAAATCCCTCAAAAAAGGAAAAAAAAAGAGAGAAAGAAAAATCTTAAAAGCAGTTGATTATCGCCTTGCGGAGAGCTTGGTAGGTTCTTGGGGATGAGTCAGCCCCGGACCTAGGGCCGATGCCTTGTCTTCTTTGGGGTAGCAGCTAGCCAAAATAAAGGAATAAGTAAAATTGGAGCGAAAATAAAAGTGAGCATTAGAAAAGGAATAAGTGCCGCCTTGCGAGAGCTTGGTAGGTCCTTGGGTACCAAGTCAGGACGACCTGAGGCCGATGCCTTGATCTCCTTGGGTCACTCTATGCTCAACTCCTTCCTTTTTACATGCTGAGTATGTAAATCTTAAAAGAAAATGGTGTTTTATGATGACTATGCTATAGAAGTCCTTGGCTAGTAGGAGGTCCTGGTCCAATTGTTCTAAGTTAGGTAGGTAGTTTAGACCACCACTAGGCTGAGCTCTTTGATGGTTCTTTCTAGCCAGTTCATGTTGGAGTAGTTGGTTAGTGAATCGTTTTAGATTTCTGTTAGATTATGCTAGGCCTATCCCTTTTGGATCTTTATGCCTTGATTTTGTTAGGGGGTAGGGTGAGAGTTGTACTTGTGCTTTGTTGAGTATGTTTTTTGTGGTAGCTTGATGCTTTTATGGTTGTTGTTTGTGCAGACCAGTTCGTGGGATTTTTTGAGTTGAGTCGCCTATCTTGTAGTTGCCAATGAGAGTGGACTTTAGAAGCCATTTTTAAAGGTGGAAAAGAGCTCGAGAGGCCATAAAAGACCAAATTTTCATGCAAAATGAAACGATTGTAGATCAATGAGCTGGAGTTTTCCTAGATCGGGTTAGATGCTAGAAACCCAATGCAATTCTCGGTTTGTCGATTAGAGTCAATTTGACCCTTCATTTAATCCCTGCAAGGTTTTGTGTTATGAAGCAGTTATGTGATCTAGGAGTTAGAAAGTGGGATGACGGTGGCTAGGTTTATAGATTTCGATGTCACGAAGCCAATCCTTTGAGGGGATCTCAAATCCGAGTTCGTTTGCCTTGTCAAAAGCGAAAAACCCACTCTGTCAAAGTGTGAATATGCAAAAGTTGATCTAGTTTTAAGCTTTGGCTTAAGATTTAGATGCCAAATGACACAAATTTATGAAATGTGGGGGACGGGGGGGGGGGGGGGGTATTTTTTTCGGCGCCCCATTTTTGCTTTAAAAATTGGCATTTTTATGATGTGGTGGTTGATCAGAGGAGATAAAAATGGCATGGGATCTTTGAATTCTTCGCCACATCCATTGCTTGCCGCAAAAATGGACAAAAATGATGCACCGAGTAAAAATATCAGATTTTAGTCTTTCTCTCTCCTTTTTGTTGAGATATCGAGCTCCACTCGTGATACGCCAGGGTGACCGTTGTGTATTTATGTCACCGACTTGTCAGCTGCAGACGCGGTTGGTACACCGCCCATGAATAATAGCTACATGATAGCTATCCTTATCTACTCTAGTTCGTGGCTCAGTTAGTATGCCACCTTAGTTAGTTGAGTTTGGTTTGAGACCCATATATAGGGTTCTTCTATTTCTTTGTATTAGAGTTCTTTTGGCTTACACAACTAAGAAGAGGAAAACTATTTTCAGCCTCCATCTTTGTGTGTATTCCCCCATTGTGCAAGCAAGAAAGCTACAAGTGAGACTCCTTCCTTCTCTCCCACAATCTTGACATGGAAGATATTGAGCTCCACTCGTGATATCGAGCTCCACTCATGATACACCAGGGTGACCGTTGTGTATTTATGTCACCGACTTGTCACTTGCAGACGCGGTTGGTACACCGCCCATGAATAATAGCTACATGATAGCTATCCTTATCTACTCTAGTTCGTGGCTCAGTTAGTATGCCACCTTAGTTAGTTGAGTTTGGTTTGAGACCCATATATAGGGTTCTTCTATTTCTTTGTATTAGAGTTCTTTTGGCTTACACAACTAAGAAGAGGAAAACTGTTTTCAGCCTCCACCTTTGTGTGTATTCCCTCATTGTGCAAGCAAGAAAGCTACAAGTGAGACTCCTTCCTTCTCTCCCACAATCTTGACATGGTATCAGAGCCTTGTTCGTGGTAAGGAGCTCAAGAAAGCAAGCCAAGCTCGCGGTGTTCTGGTAAGAGGAGCAGTGTTGCTTTCATCTTCTGTTTTGGGAGCAGATCTCTGCAGGTAGCACAGCCGGAAATTGCAAGAGTGCATTGTCTCAGGTTGAGACCCTGTTTTTTTGATTTGAGGCCATTTCGGGGCCTGTTTTGGAGGCAGAAGTTTTCTGCACGCACTCAAGAAAAGGCTAAGTTTTATGCTGTGCCACCACTGTTCTACAGGTCGATGAAAAGTTACTGTAGAAATTGCATCGTATGCTTGTGTGCAGAGACATTGGGAGTTACAGAATCATCCTTGTTGCTTGTTGATGCAAAATCGTCACTAGGGAGTGACTGTGTGGTCAAATACCACTTTTGTCAGTTTTGCAGATTAGCCCTTGTGAGGCTGAAGCTGTGTTCTTTGCAGTGACATAACTTTTTGCAGTGTTCTGTAATGGCGTCTGATTCTCTCTCACAGATTGTCACTGAAAAGCTTGACAAGAACAACTTCCAAGCATGGAAGTTTAGAATGACAAATTTCCTTATGGGAAAAGGATATTGGGAATTTGTTGCAGGAAATGAAGAAGAACCAGTTCTTCCTGATGTTCCCAATCAACAACAAATGCAGGCATTTAAAGCATGGCATGAGAGAGCCAGGAAAGTTATGTACTGGCTGTCTATTAGTATTTCAAACTCTATGATTGTGCATATTCAGGATGCAAGTACGCCAAAGGAGGCATGGAATACTTTGTCAAAAATGTATAGCACAAATACACAAGCTAGGAAAATGCAGCTCAAGCAAGAGTTGCATAATGTGCAAAGAGAAAATATGAGCATCAATGACTACCACATGAAGGTGAAGAAGATCGCAAATGCACTTGCTTTCATTGGGTCGCCAGTGGAAGATGATGATTTAGTTTCTGTGACCTTGAATGGTCTAGGAAAGGATTATGCACAGTTTCAAACATCCATTTCAGTTCGTGAAAGATTTCCTAATTTTGAGGAGTTGATTGCTCTTCTAATTTCTGAGGAGCAGAGAAATGGTGGTGCATCTTCTTTAGGAGGAACTTCAAAAGAAGCTGTCTTCTACTCAAATGCTGGAAGAGGTAGAGGCAGAGGTAGAGGAGGCCGATTTGGAGGCCGTGGTAGAAATCAGAATATGCAGCAAACTCAAGAAAACCAGTCTTATGGAGGAGGACGTGGTAACTCTAGAGGTAGGGGGAGCCAAAGAGGTCGTGGTGGATGGTAAAGAGGCCAAAATGCAAACAGTAATGTTGAATGCTACTACTGTGGTAAAATGGGTCATATGGCTAAAGATTGCTATAAAAAGCAGAATGACATAATGAATGGAAAACTGCAACAAGGGAATTATGCATCATCTAATAGACAGGGTGATGACAGAAATGAGCATTTGTTTATGGTGCAGCACATGAACAATTCTGTGACAAGTGCAGAAGAAAGCAATGATGTATGGTATGTTGACTCAGGTGCATCAAACCACATGACAGGTCATGCAGAATGGATGGAGAATGCAAGGAAAATGGAAAAACCAGGATTTGTGAAGACTGGTGATGATACTGCACATCCTATTGTGCAGATTGGAAAAATTCCTTTGTCTATGCAAGATGGGAAAAAGAAACACCTGTCCGATGTATTTCATGTCCCGAATATCACCAAGAATCTGGTTTCTGTTGGTCAAATGGTTGAGCAGGGCTTGCAGGTTAGATTTAATCCTCATGGATGCTTTGTTGAGGATATGAAAAATAAAGGTCGCTTGATAGCAAAAGGAAAGAAGAAGGGCAGAATGTTTACGTTGGATGCAGACATGCCTGAATTGAGTACAGCAATGTTTGCACATGGGACCGGCGTAGTTGCAGATATTGAGATCTGGCATAAACGCATTGGTCATGTTAATGTACAGCGACTTAAATCAATGCAGGCCCAAAATATTGTTGCAGGATTGTCCAAATTCAAGGTTGCAGAAATGCATAAGGTATGTGAAGCCTGTCAGTTTGGAAAACAGGCAAGGAAACCATTTCCTAGACATGTTCAAGAGAGTGAGAAGCCATTGGAATTAATCCACTCTGATGTGTGGACTACTAAAGCTGCATCTCTTGGAGGCTGTCATTATTTAGTCAGTTTTATTGATGACTATAGCAGAAAAGTTTGGGTGTATTTTATGAAAAAGAAAAGTGAAGTTTTTGGGCATTTCAAAACTCTTAAAGCTATGGTTGAAAAAGAAACAGGCCTGCAAATAAAATGCCTAAGGTTAGATAGAGGGGGAGAGTACCTCTCAAATGAGTTTGCAAGGTTCCTGTAGGAGCATGGCATAAAGCAGCAATATTCATGCAGTCATACCCCACAACAAAATGGAATTGCAGAAAGGAAAAATAGGCATATTGGAGAGGTATCTCGTGCCATGCTCAATGAAAAAGACCTGCCAGATTTTTATTGGGTTGAAGCAGTTGCTACAGTAGTCTATATAATGAACAGGACTCCCACTGCAGCAATACATGGGATGACTCTAGAGGAGAGGTATACTGGTAGGAAACCAGATATTTCTCATTTGAAAATTTTTGGTTGCATTGCCTATGTACATGTGCTAGATGAGTTGAGATCCAAGTTGGATCCAAAAGCTGAGAAGTGCATCTTTATTGGTTACTCTCTACAGCAAAAAGGGTATAGATGCTATAATCCTTCTACTCGTAAGTTTACAGTGAGCAGAGATGTTGTTTTTGATGAGATGAGTAGCTGGTATAAACCAGTAAATGTGATAGATGATGTAGATGCACAAAATGGTAATGCTGCACAGAATTCTCAACAGCAGTCACAAGATATTAGTGGACCTGGAGCGTCCTCTAGCAATGGTTCACATTCTTCGCCATGGACAGGCAGATTGAGATCAGGAGAATCTTCTCAAGGCAGTGCAAATAGTGGTATGCAGGTGTCACGAAAAGGAAAAGAGAAGGTAGATCAGCCCATGGTTGATGTGAATGCAGGTCACTCTTATGTGGATGGTGAATCCAGTGGCTCAGAACAGAGCATTGATGATGAGTTGGGTATTCCTTCTATTGTTACACCTAGAGTAAGGAAGACCAGGGATGTTTTGAGGGCACCTGGGAGTGAACCTATTTTGCGCAGGTCTACGAGAGCTAGGTATCCTGTGGATAGGCTGAAATATGATGGATTTACAGCCATTCACTATGCATATATGGTCAAAGTGATACATGAACCAGAACCCACCTCTTTTGAGCAAGCCATGGGAAAAGAAAAATGGGAGAAAGCCATGGATGAAGAAATGGATGCCTTGGAAGCAAATGCTACATGGGAATTGGTACCTTTGCCTAAAGGTAGAAATGCAATTGGCTGTAAGTGGGCTTATAAGGTGAAGCACAATGCAGATGGTTCTGTGAACAGATACAAGGCAAGATTAGTAGTCAAGGGGTATGCACAAACATATGGCATTGACTATGAAGAAACATTCAATCCGGTTGCAAGGATGGCAACTGTAAGAGCAGTCATTGCTATGGCTGCATCAAAGGGATGGTCTTTACATCAGATGGATGTAAAGAATGCCTTCTTGCATGGTGATTTGCAAGAAGAGGTCTATATGGAGCAGCCACCAGGTTATGTGCATGCTGTTCATCCTGAGTTTGTTTGCAGGTTGAAGAAAGCCTTGTATGGCTTGAAGCAAGCACCTAGAGCATGGTCTGACAAGATAGGACAGTATCTTGTCACTATTGGCTTTCAGATTTTCAAGGCAGATTTGTCACTTTATGTGAGAAAAACAGAGAAAGGTATTATGCTGCTTATCATTTATGTTGATGATTTGATTATGACAGGTGACAGTGATTAAGATATCCTCCATGTGAAAATGCTATTGAAGCAAAAGTTTGAGATGAAGGATTTGGGAGAGCTGCGTTATTTCTTGGGCATTGAGGTGATTAGATCACCAAGTGGGATACAGCTCTTGCAGAGGCAGTATGGATTGGACATGCTGTCCAAATATGGGATGACAGGCTGTAAGCCTATTTCAGTTCCTTTAGAGCAGAATGTGAAGCTGAGCGCAGATGCAGGTGAGCTTCTGGAAGACCCTACTATGTACAGACGCATAGTAGGAAGTTTGATTTATATGACTATTACCAGGCCAGATTTGAGCTATGCTGTTGGATTGGTAAGTCAGTTTATGCAGGCTCCAAGGAAACCACATTTGGATGCGGCTAGACGCATACTCAGGTATGTGACGTCCACATTGCAGTATGGACTATTTTATGAGACTGGGGTTCAGATACAGTTACATGGATACACTGATGCTGATTGGGCTGGTAGTATTTCTGATAGACGATCTACCAGTGGATATGTGTTCTCTTTTGGGAGTGCTGCAGTCACTTGGAGCAGCAAGAAACAGCCTACAATTGCCTTGTCGAGCACAGAGGCCGAGTACAGGGGTGCAGCAATGGCTGCATGTGAGGTAGCTTGGTTGCATAAGCTACTTTATGATATGCATCAGTCTACAGATGGGCAAGTTGTCATTTATTGTGACAATATGAGTAGTATACACTTGGCAAATAACCCAGTCTATCATGCTAGAACAAAGCACATTGAGGTGCATTATCACTATGTGCGGGAGAGGGTTTTTCTAGGTCTTATTGATCTAGTTTATGTCAGCACAGAGGATCAGGTAGTTGACATATTCACGAAGGCATTGGGCGCAGAGAAGCTGCGCAAGTTCAGAGACCTGCTTGGTGTGCAGGAATTGGGATTGAGCTCGAGGGGGAGTGTTGAGATATCGAGCTCCACTTGTGATATCGAGCTCCACTCGTGATACGCCAGGGTGACCGTTGTGTATTTATGTCACCGACTTGTCAGTTGCAGACACGGTTGGTACACCGCCCATGAATAATAGCTACATGATAGCTATCCTTATCTACTCTAGTTCGTGGCTCAGTTAGTATGCCACCTTAGTTAGTTGAGTTTGGTTTGAGACCCATATATAGGGTTCTTCTATTTCTTTGTATTAGAGTTCTTTTGGCTTACACAACTAAGAAGAGAAAAACTGTTTTCAGCCTCCACCTTTGTGTGTATTCCCCCATTGTGCAAGCAAGAAAGCTACAAGTGAGACTCCTTCCTTCTCTCCCACAATCTTGACACTCTCTCCTCTTGTGATGTGTTCTTATGGATCAATGTAAAAGAGAAGGGGGTAGGCTGAGATGGACGTTTTTGATTATGCGATGATGTAGGAGTAAAAAGACACATGAATCAAGGTTGGACGGATCTTCATCACAGCGGCGGCTATGGAAGAGCATCAGTGGGCCTCTACTGTCAAAAAACATACGTCATAATGCACAATTTTACCAGTAAGTCATCGATTTCATCATTTTATGATCAATTTTGGTGAAAATGGTTAGAAATGCTTGTATTTGATTGTCCATACTTTGATTGATCAGTCATGTTGAAGAAATCACAAAAAATCAGTCGTATAATAATTGTATGCTAAACATGCAAAATATATGCACACCGTCTTTCCCTCAGAGGAATATATATGATCTCATCTGAAGAAAAACTAGGGGTATTGGTTATATGAAGAAGCCTAGTCAATAGTAGTGACATACTCTTTGGGATAGCCCTTCCATTGGGACAAGGTATTCCCTAAGGGTTCTACTTCTAAGGGGGAAGGGAAAGAAGTGAGTTTTTTAAGCGAGTTTTTTTTTGGCAACCCCTTCTATTCTTATTTCACATAGTTCACTTATTCCATCCTTAGATGTACCCACCTCCACTTCCCCTTCCACCACCACCATTGCCACCAGCTCTACCACCACCACCACCACCACCATCATTGCCTTCACCACCACCTTCACACACACACACACACTCTCTCTCTACATGTAAGTAGCTCGTTCTCTCTGTCTCTTCCTCTCTTTCTCTCCACACACACACATAGACACACACACACACACATACTCTCTCTCTCTCTCTCTCTCTCTCTCTCTCTCTCTCTCTCTCTCTCTCTCAACCCAGAAATAATTTGTGCTAGTACTTTGGATTGATAGAATTTGTATTATATTGTATTATGAAAGGTGTTTCAACAAATAGTTCTCTCTTCCTCTTCCTCTCTCTCTCTCTCTCTCTCATGTTTGCAATATGGAAACATTTGTACAAGCACTCCAAAAAATTGATAGAACTTGTATTATATTCGATTGTGATATGTGTTGCAACAAACAATTCTCTCTTTACTAATATATAGCTCACACACACACACACACACACACATTTGCAACACAAAAGTATTTGTGCAAGTACTCTAGGTTTGATAGAATTTATTTTACATTGGATTATGATATGTGTCTCAACAAATAGTTTGCTCTTTACTTGTAAATAGTTCTCTCTCTCTCACACACACACACACACACACACACACACACACACACACACACACACACACACACACACACACACACACACATTTACAATGAAAAATAATTTATGCAAGCAATCCAGATCCAGATTTGTACTACATTGACCTCTGGCAAGTGTACTATTATTCCACAACAATAATAAAATATTATCATAAATTTGATCATAGCTAACCAAGCGAGGTATGCTTGTATTTTCTCGACAAAATAAAATGCATTTGCTCTAAGAATTAACAGTCTTTACTTTGCTGGTCACCCTATGGATGACATTGGGAAAGTTTTTCTCTTTTCAAATATATGAGATATAAGTCCTCTATGCAGTAAGTATGGGTTGGTGTATAAAGATTTCTACATTTGCATCCATTCCAAATACTTAATAATTTTTTTTTCTTTATACATGGCTCTAGCAATCTCATTAAACTTTGATTAAAAAATAAAAACTCATTATTAAAGCTTGCACATTTGTGAATTATTTGTTGTGGTGGCAAGAAGGTATATTATGCACTAGATGTATCACTTTCTTATAATCAGCCATATTCTCTTTAGAAGAAGACATGAAAGTGTGACATATTCTAAAGAATACATGTGTAATTACTTGCCAAGAATCTAGATCCTTATGTCTCTTACACCTTTTTTTCTTTGCATATTTTTTGTGTAATGCATTCTTATTGGAGGGTAATTCACCTTTAGGTAGTCGAGAAAGATAGAATATCTCCAATATTCCTCCTCATTCCACTGCTACTCAATTTGGCGATCCTTATATATGATCTACTCCTCCTTCAAGTGCGCCTAATTTGTGCGTTTCCTTAGCAAAGTTAACTCATTCTTTGGTAAGGAGTCAAGGTGAAGTCACAATTTCTAAAATGTTTTGATGATATTGATTGGTCACACTTTAGCCCTACAATGATACTATTTGTGGATGATAGCATAAAGAAGATGCAATGTAACCCACCTAACTCCATTACATATCCATTTAAATTTCAAGAAAATCCCATGGATACCGTCCTCTTCAAACATATGCTTCCCTATTTGATTGAGAAAAATCCCTTCAACATTATCTTCTTGGAATATATACTTCAATCTTTGCTGAGCTAGCAGGTTCTTACAGGGAAGTCTAGGAGTTTGTTAGAGAACACCCATTTCATCCTCTAGCAATGGATAGCTATTTAATGTTTGCAATAAATATGTTCGTTTGCTTTGCACATAGTAGTTCACTAACTTGCAAAAACATTTGTGGATTTAGTATATTTTTTGTAGTAAGTGTATGCATTATAATGTGAAACATATTAGTATATTAAAATATTTGATTGTTGAAGTTTGGAGTTTAATATGAAGAATTATTGAAACAAATAACAGCTAGAAGTAATAAAGAAATATGAAGCTATATTTTATGGAGATTGTGAAGGAATTGCTTGCAAGGTCTATTGTAAATGAATGCATAGCTTCAATCCATATGTAGGTCTAATCAAAAGAGGAAGAGAGAACAACGTGCAAGTATAAGTGGACGTGTCTGTAGTTTGTTCATGTGTGCATAATTAAAATACTAACACATCAAGATGCAATAATAAAATAAGTGCAAAAAAGGGAGAGAGGGGGGATGTGAGTGTATATGTAGTGTGATATCTCATATGTATGCGTAATTGAACCATTAACATTGTGATAATATTATCAAAGATAAGCAGATAAACTTAGTACTCCCTCTTGAGCTCATCATGAGCTCATGTACTCCAAGAAAAGTCCTAAAGTGGATGAGCTTCTCAGCTCCAAAGGCTCATGTACTCTCCAAGCATAGTCCTAAAGTTGCGGAGCTTCTCACCTCCCAAGGCTCATGTACTCCAAGCATAGTCCTAAAGTGACAAAGCTTCTCAACTCCCAAGGCCTTGATGAAAAATATTTGTAGCTTGATCTTGTGACATAAACCAAGTCAATATCACATGTTAGAACCTACTCTTAAATGAAATGATAGAACCTACTCTTAAATGAAATGATAGAACCAAGTCCATGTGTAGCCCAAAATCACCAAGTAGCTTGCATAGCCAAGCTACCTCACACACTATTAAAAAGTGTAGTATCTATATAATCTACCGCAATACTAGATAGTGTAATTGTATGTTGTTTCTTGCTACTCTAAGTAATATCACCACTCCTAAAGGAAAATGTAAAACCACTAATAGAACTCGTATATGGAATGTTACCAGACCAATCTACATTTATTTGACCATGCAAGTCTAATGGTATACTTGGTGCATAGAACACGTGTATACTTGACATAGCACAATATGTGTTGCACTAGATCCAAACATGGCTTTCACAGAGGCTACATGAATTGACTTTCCAAACTAACTATCTAGATTAGATCTAGCCTAATAATTGTTAAATAAATAAGGTTTCCATACATCCTCAATCATATCATCCTCATGTGCACTAAGTTTAGCGTTGACATCTAGATATATCAAGATTGCAGCTATACCATACATTTTCAATATATCCAAATCATACTGTCTTTGTGACAACTATATACACTCTTGGAGTTTTGATTATCTCTATACCAAGAAAATAGCATAGCTCTCCTAAATTCTTCATCTCAAACTTAGCCTTGAGAAGGCTCTTCACATGGCCAATCTCTATCTCACTATCACCTACAATAATCAAGTCATCTACATATATAATAATGACCCTAATACCTATGTCACTCTCATATACTTATATTGAATGATGAGCTTGTGCTTTATAAAATCTAATGCTAACAAGATATTCTACAATGCTATCATGCTATGGCTTGAGTGCTTGGCTCAATCCATATAAGGCCTTATGAACTTGCATATATAATCAGGATAAGTATCATCCACATAACTAGGTGGCTAATCAACATAAACTTCTTCTTGCAACTCACCATGCAATAGGAAGGTTTTTTTAAACATCCATCTAATGCACGATCCAACCTTTTGATGCAACCACTACTATGATAGCCCTCACAATAGCCATTTTAGCTAGTAGATCAAAAGTTTCCTCATAATTATTACCATGAGTCTATGGTAACCTTTGGCAACTAGCCTTGCCTTATAGTGCTCCATTGATCCATCAAACTTATGCTTTACCTTGTAAATCAATTTGCAGCCAATAGCTTTCTTGCCTTTTGATAAAGGTATCAAATCACATGTGTCATTTCCTTAAGTACAATCATTCTTCATCCAAGCATTATCCCAATGCTTATTATTACCCACCATTACATCCTCAAAGATAGTGGACTCTATATCCTACACAACCTTAGCTATGCATGTATAGTGATGAACTATATAGCTATCATATGTCAAGTGCTACACGGGCTTTCTTACTCTAGTTGATCTGCATAGACCTGGATCACCATCAAGTGCCTTAGCATTCTCTTGTGTCTTCTTTTGTAGTAGTGTCTTAATAGAAGAATCTCAAATGCTTCATCCAAGCCTTGCTCAGAACCATCTAAATCCACATCAACATGAAATAAGCTTGATGATATATTAGCCATAATAGGTGAGTCCCCAATCTTCTCCTTGCTCTTTCCTGACACTTGTGATGTACTTGGTGGAGTGATTTGTGATGGTAATCTACCACTATTGGGACCTAAAACATGCCCGAACACTGGCTCTAAGGCTCTACATGGGTCTCTATGCTCAATCAAACCACCCCACGGCCTTGTGGTTAGGAGCGTCTAGAGGCTACACACTAATCTAACTAAATAAACATTTTTATGGCTCATAATCCAATACATAATCCTTCTTAAACTCCTCATAGGGAGCCCCTACACATGTTGGTGTTATGCACCATGTAAAACAAACACAGGGAGCACCCCTCAACTAATTGCCACGGCCCCTATGGCTCTCCTACACATTAGGATTGGCCCCTAGATGCACCGTGAACATATAAAGCATGTTGTGAGGTGCCCGCTAGTCTCAATCCATGGCACACCTTTTAGTAGTCCATCAGTAGTTTTTTCCGTAAATGATGCCGCCCAATGCTCCCTTGGAACATCACAGGGTTTGTCACTTAGGCCCTACTGAGTCTACTTTGCAATGGGAGAGTTCTGACTGAACCCACTAGGATAGACCTAAAGATTTGGGGTTCCTAAAATCGGATGGGTCTCCTAACATCCAGCTAGCATCAGTAATTTTGAGTCCCACTTTTTAGAGGATTACTCGATTTGAAGCGGACTTGCCATTGCACTTGGTTCAAAGAGAATGGAAGACGGAGGGGAGTGTGGTACGTCAACCCTCCTACCCATAAGGCAAAATCCCATTCCGCCCCCTAAAACAATGCAAATCGGTTCTACCTAATGACAAGTTGGTCAATGTACCGTCTTCCTATTTCTATTTTTGACTTAGAAAAGCTCCTAGCTAATCGGGACCACCCTACCATTGGACGGACCCATCGGGGGTTACGTCCACCCGCTTTCCTCTGATGATGGGTCATCTTTAGTTTTTTAATTACCTACAACACATTTATTGGAACATATACAACCAGCTTCCTTAATTAGTCCATTAAGTCACAGGTTCCTTCGCATAATTTATCTCACCAATACGCATACAATGCGAACAGTAAAGAAAACTTCTTTATTATATTGGAAGTTTATTACAATTTCTATCATTCCGTCCCAGTGGAAGATACATAGAATTCCATAAGGATATTCTGTCCACCAAGATTCCACCCTCATAACTAGTATTTAGGGTTCCAAGATCCCATCCTAGGTCACAAAGGGGCTTGTTAGATTCTTGGAACAATGTAGGATTTACATCCAGAGCCCCCTTTGGCACCTACAATTCCTACTGTCCGAGACTATCTCTACTGACAGACCTTTTGCCTACGGAGCCAGTCCAAGCCTCTCGTAGTGATAATCATGACCCCCTTGGAGTAGGGTCTCGCCGCTAGCTTGGGGGTAGCCTAGTGTGATCCTTCCTTTTATTTTGTTTGATAATAATTTCAATCAAAAATCTAGATTCTAGCAAATACAAACAGTCCTTTCAAATGTGTATCAAATGATGCAATGACAATCATCCCAAAATGCAATATACAGCTTCACATAGCCAAGGTAGACCTTATCCTAAGGTAACCTTACATTTTAATGAGGATTCTCCTCCCCATAAAGAAGTGTTGAGTACACCTCTTATAACATGTTAAGCAAGGCATGAATTTTCCATTTGGGTTCACTTATCCAACATAAGCAAAATCCCTTAAGGAAATATATTGTGTCAATAACTCAACGAGATGACCTATAGGATTCCTAAATAGACAATTAGTTTCTATAACCATCACTAATCAACTCTTAACCTTATTGCATTTGACCATAACTATATCGAATGCGCATAAAGACATATGTACAATAACCTTTGGCAATTAATTCTACCTTGATTCTATGACTTAGAATCTCAATTATTCTAGCTACAAATCATAGTGATTAATTGTTTTATGCTTGTACTAATATGTTTTCTAGATGAGTTGTCAATTTGTGTAAGTGAAAAATATGGAAGCTAATATCTTATGTAAATATATAGCAAAATAATAATCTAGTAATGAATAACTTGGTTTGGCGGCATGACGACATTAGGAACTTCCTCGAGCTTGCATTAGCCACACCCAATGTTCCATTGGTAGTGGCAATTCCTGCAACCTCGAGCACTCCCGTATCATTGGCAATACCCGTTGCTTGACCGGTTGCATTGGTCCCCATGGTTTTTCCACTTCGTCGCTTTGGAGCCATCGTCCACGAGTGGTTCGAGAGATAGGGAGGGTGGAATAGATTTGAGATGAGAGAGCGTAAGAGAATATGGCTTAGTTAAAGATCGAGACAAGGGATTTAAGCTAACTCTCTTCCTCTCTCTCTCTCTCTCTCTCTCTCTCTTTAGCTTCTTCTTGCAGCCTCTTGAAGGAGCATATTTCTTTCTCTCTTCTTCTCTCTCGCAGCCTCTCGGGGTCTCCTTATGTCTGCCTAAGTGCCCCCCATGCCTCTTATTTATAGTGATTTGGAGAAGAAGGGTTGTGGCTGAGAGGAAGAGCTCTTTGTGGAGGGGGATCTTGGAAAGATCAGTGATCTGATGCTTAGATCATAAATCTGAGGGTTCCATTGGCTATGAAAGGGGGGTAAAACACCAAGACACTTGTTAAAGAAAACTCTCAGTTCACTCCTTCTTCTTTTCTTTGTTTGAAGTGCTGTCTACTGCCTGTAGACTGCGATCGCGGTGCGTGTGATTTCTCCAGTCACTTTTCTTTATTTTTCTTTTTATAAAATCTTCAAACTAACACATCACTTGTTTTTTTCTTTTAAATGACATCTAGTTCTAGAAATCTCCATATCTCTTTTTAAAATTTTTTTAAAGGATAATCTATAAAATATCTAAAATATTCTAGTATTGTCCAAAAGTCTAATATTCTTAGACCATCCTTATTATGCACATTAACATTAGTGATTAATATAGCTCATATCTCTTGTTCATGTTATAACTTTCATGAAAGGTGGCTACGGTCCTTGTTAATTCATAAGAAATATCGAGTTACGACTCTCGATTTTACTTATTTATTTATTTATTTATATTTAGTTATTAATGTTAGTTAATTTTTTTTCTTTAGTTAGTAACCTTACTAACTTATTAATTGAATAACTAACTTTTGAACTAACCAACTAACTTTTATTTCCTGGGAATATTACACATGTACGATACATAATCCTCTCTTTTAAAATATAGAGGTATAGGCCACTTGTAATCATGACTCTACTTCCTCTGCTCGTGTAATAGCCATATCAATGTTGGCAAGAGTAATAGTGCTCAATTGCACCTAGATGTTAAAGTCCAAGCCCATGCGAAAAGAATTGTAAGTTGAGCAGCAGCTAGAATAGGAATATAAGTCTGTGACTTATGAAAATACTTCCTTCAATTTCTTGTCATAGCCTCCAACATTCTTGTGAGGTTCTTGATGTGTCATATTGAGAATACGTAGCTAATATTGACCTCCCCTTTCAGTGGCAAAATCTATTTAGAAGGCCACAAAAAATGGATCAATCATAGTTATGGTTCCAGCCTCTAGGCTGTGATACTATACTATAGCTCGTCCTTTCAAAGTCATATTAAAGAACATCATCAAGTGTCCTTCATCTTGGATTCGACAATTGAACATTAACTTTTGGAACTCATTAATATGAAGTTCCGCATCTTCCTATGCTAACCCATTTAAAATGGGTAGAGGAAATCCTGAGGCTTGCAAGTCTAGTGTTCTTGTTGGAATTGCAATGGGTTGTGCCATGATGACCGGATTTGCTAAAGATCCCTAAACTATGGGAACTATGACCCCACTCAAAGTGGGCTGATCATCGACTAGAAGGGGAAAGTACTAGAACTTTCTCCTCCTCCTAGTTGACTATTTGTGGTGGAACTAGGGTTGCTATGACCTCGCCCTTCTAGGGATATCAGACCACTCCATTGAGGAGAATTTCTCCTAATAATCTCGACCCGATGTTGAGCCCTTTCAACTCTTTCTTGCATTTGAAGCTTGACATGATAGGCTTTTGGTTCTATCTCGCTATCTTCTGGCATGGACTAATAAATTGGTCCCTATAGACCAAGATCCAGACACACCACCACTTATTAGTGGCTCCCAGAAAATGCACTATCTTTGAGATCTAAAATGGGCCCGACACTAGCTCTAATGCTCTAGCCCTCTATGCTCAACCAAATCACCCCATGGCCTCGCTGCCCCAGAAGTGTTCGAAGATGCAACACACTGAACTAAGTAAATAAGTGTTTGTATGGCTCGTAGTCCAATAGATAATCCTTCCCAAACTCCTCATAGGGAGCCCCTACACACATTGGTGTTATACACCACCTGAAACAGACACATGGAGCACCCCTCGGCTAATAGAGGCTCTCCTATACCTTAGGGATTAGCCTCGAGATGCACCGTGAACACAAAGCATGTACAGTACATAATCCTCTCTTTTAAACCATCATTATAGGAGATAAAAGATAATCCTCACTACACATTCCCCAAAGGAACCACTAGCCCTACAACTTGGGATATCTCACCCTTGTTGTGGGTCAATGTTTATGAAGACAATTGCCATGCATCCAAGATGACACGATGTGTTGAATGCAATGCAACTGTGAATTATTCATAGTGCTCAACTATTTTTTTTCATTTACAATAGCATTGTGACAATGCAAAACCATTTCTTTTCATGCTTTGATTGTGAACGTAATTACTGCATTGCATAGGGTCAACATCGAGCATGCTCATGTTACTAAACCCTTTTATTCTCAAACCACACATATCCTATATACAAAATGCATCAGAAAAAAATCAGATTCAGCATGTAATCAATACTTATTACCCCTCCTCTCCTTATTGTTTAAGGTTGTGCATTCGATGGTAGATTTAGAGAGTGTTTTGATGTATTTTTCTTCATAAAGAGTGATAAATACTCACTTTAATATAAAGGTAGGGCTAAACTGAGACTAAACCTCATGCTTCAACTTTACCATATGTGCACACACACACACACACACACACACACACACACACAAAAGTATAAAAAATCTATTTTCTCTATGTTTTCTATTTATTTATCAATAAATACTGATATTTTCTAATTTTTTATGTGACTTGATTAGACTTGCTAAGAATTATTTTCATTTCTGATTTCATCCCATGAGAATGCCATTAACACATCAAAACCCCAAAATCCATGATTTACCTTAAAACCGTAATTTTATGGGTTTTGCACGTTTATAGAAAAATCAATAGACAACTAATTCTTGATGATTTTCTTAATGTTTCTCATAACATAGATCATTGATAATCAAGAGCAATCATTTCCAACCATTTGCAATTCAAGATCCATCATAAAATGATGAAATTTATCACTTACTCATAAAATCATGCTTAATCTCACATGTATCTCATATTTGGAAGGCCGTTGACGCTCACTAACAGCTGGTTAATGCTCCTCCAAATATTAATCTATGCTCAATTGTGTCTTAGCTCCATCTCCCAATCGAAATCTCTCAAATCATCCCACCCCCTTCTCTCATAGATTAAGCCATAGAAACATGTATCAAGAGGAGAGAGAGAAAGACTAAAACTGCATCTTTTCGTTCATAGCTCCATTTCTCATAATACATTAGGCAATTTGAAGCAAAAAAATGGTAGATTTCATGTCTCTCTCCATTCCTATTGATTCTCATGGTTAGAAAATGCCCAAAAGCATCAAATAGATGGGGCACAAAAAATTTTGTACGCTTTGCTCCCAATCATCAAGTTTTTGAAGTTTTTAAGCTTTAAACCTTATAAAAGAACCACTTCACATCTTGTATCATCACAGTGAGACCGACAAGCGGTTTTGTCTTTGTTGAGGGTGCAAATGATCTCAAAAATTGTGATCCGACTAGACGATTGACTTTGTAGCATCGAAATCTATCAGTTTGGCCTTCTTCATGCTTTTTTCGGCTGTTGGACCCTGTAGCTACTTTGTAACATGAAACCTTTTTCGATCGGAGTAGGAGGGATACAAACTACTCCGATCGACAAATGGAGACTTGCATTGGATTCTTGGTGTCAAAATCTATCTAGAAAAAATTCAACTCATTGATTCGCAATCATTTCATTTTCCACAAAAAATTGCTATTTTAAGCCTCTCGAGCCACTTTTTGCGCATTAAATTGGGCTCCAAAAATTGGCTCTCAACCAGTCTAAGATCTATGACCTATTTTCTACATAGCCACACTCTCATGTACATCAGCCCCATTTGTATCTTGCACATTGCTATACTAGCTTCTCATTTTATCGACAACATCCTTGGTGACTCTCAACTCATGTATAATAGGGCTATATGTATCCCTCCTACTCAAGAGAATACCCCACAAATATGTATTTTTCTGCTTTGAGATCCAAGTTATTATGTAAGTCATTAGAAATATACATATAAGCAATACATTCGAATACATAGCCACCTCTGCAATAAGCTAGTTTTTTTGCTCAAGAACATTTTGCTGTAGAACGTACATAGATGTAAACTACCTCTGAATACCATTCTATAAAAAATAAAAAAAAAGATTGGAAAAGTACTCTCTCTATTTTTTTGACATTAGGCATTTAATATGCAATCATATCTCATGCTCAACCAAAGCTTTAAATTTTTTAAAGTGAGTGAACACCTCACTTTTCTCATGCATAAAATAAACCCACACTTTTTTAGTATGCTTATCAATGAAGGAGATATAATATTGCAACTACTCATAGTTGCAATATTTGTAGAGCCCCATACATCAAAATGTCTCAAGGTGAAAGCATTGTTAGGTGATATCAAAATTCCACTATGCTAGTGTTTTGTAAGGAGTTCTTTTGATGCTCAAAAATTACAAAGGAAAGTCCAAGAAGAAAAACCAAACAATCAAAAAGTACTTGAATAAAATAAAATTTTTGAAAAGTACTAAGTTAATTTATGAGAAATGCATCACAATATATAAAGTAACTAATATCAATAACTAAAAGCAATGCCAATGCCAAAGCTTTTTGGTACCACCTAACCATACTTTCACCCATTGACTCAAGTGGCTTCTTATATACATGCTTTTCATGTGGAAATGCATCTCTTGATTGCTTTTTAAATTGGCTTGCTACACATACCTTATGCATCCCATCAACTCTAAACTTTGGCAAGCCATCCACAATCTATTTTGACTGTATATTTTTTAGATGCTATACATTTACATGACCAATTTTCTTATACCAAACTTTAATGTTGGTCAAAACACCTAAAGCTTGTAAAAATACAGCATTATCCACTCTAGGAAAACCTACATAAAGAGTAAACAATTCACCAATATGCTTACCTTTTGTAATTAGCTTGCAACCATTTCTAGGGTCCTCTACATAACAATCATCAAATGTGAATTGAACTTGCAATCCCTATTCCACCATCTAACCAAAAGAAACCAAGTTCTTAGTTATATTTGGTACATGCAAAACATCAACCAAGTACTTTGTTTTACTATCTTGTATACTTAATGGAACATTTTCAATGTGAGTAATGGAATGGGCCATATCATCCCATGTCTCCATATAGCATGGAGACTCTAGATTGTGTATCTAAACCACTCTCCACGAGAAGTCATGTGGTTAGAGACACTTAAGTTTACATACTGTAGATCATTCTTAAATGAACCACAACTACCATAATATTTATAAAATGATACATAACAAAGAGCTACTTACTTCTATCATCATTGCTTTTGCTAGTGAAAGCATAATTACCTTGCAGCTTTTTTTCATTTCTACTTTTAGCCTTCTTTTTGAAATAATTAGAAGAAATATGACATTTCTTCCCATAATATCACATAATTACCTTGCAGCTTTTTTTCATTTCTACTTTTAGCCTTCTTTTTGAAATAATTAGAAGAAATATGACATTTCTTCCCATAATATCAAAATTTTCTATTATCATCAAAATTTTATTGCTGTCGGTTAAAACCTACAACTTTCCTTCTTTAGCTCTCCCTTCCTCGGGATTGTCCTTTCCTATTATTGCTATGCATCATAATTTTTACCATGACAAACACCTTTGCATCAGACACAAAACCTCTACCTCTGCTACTAGAGTAAAATACCTATTCAAACTTGCTCTTACTTTGAGAAGAAGAGAAATCTAAACCAAGGTTCTTCTCCTCAAGTATCAACATAGAAATCAAATGTGAGATATCATTATTGCTATACATAGATGACCCAAAGCTCTTGTACTCATCTCCGAGTCCATCTAAATATGCTCACACAACATCATCATTATCAATTACTATATTGATATATCCAAGGGCTTCCACAATACTCTCAATATTTAATGCACAATCATTTATGGACAAATTCCCTCTTTTAACTTGATTTAGTTTTGGATTGAGCTATAGCTTTCTAGCCTTTCTATTTACCTCAAACAACCTTGCTAAATTGTTCCATGCAATAGTGGGGGTTCACATTTCTACAACTAGCCCATCATACTATTTGTGACACTCATAGATACCTAATACATTACTTCATTCTTTGTCTACTCTCAATCCTTTTTGGTTTTTATCTATTCTTCAATAGCATCTCATAGAGGGAATTTGGGTGGTGTCACTACTATGTCTCCTTCAATGTAGTTTTAAAGATCTTTGCCTTTTAAGAAAATTTTCATCTTGAACTTCCAAACATGATAATTATTGTTATTAAGCTTCTCACTAACAATCTGATTAAAATGGTCAAACATCTTGACAAGAGAAGCAACCTTGAAAAACTAAAACACACAGCCAGTTTCGTCTCTATTTCACTGACTACACAATAATAACTACAACCTACTATTTGTAAATAGATACCCTTTATGTCGGTCAACCACTGGCAACCACTTGAAACCTTATAGATCCACAATCTGTAATATTTATCCTATAAACAACAAACACATCAAATATGTAGTATATGTAGAAATTGCTTTCGACCAACTTGCAAGATTAGAATGGAGGACAAATAACATCACATAGTAAAAATCACTGTGGCAAGCCCTAAAGGGTATTCTACAATATATATACTACTCTTTGAGCTCACCAAGTTTCATTGAAATCAAAGATTGTAGCCTTGCTAGCCTCTTTGGAGCCTCATGTGGTTCTAATCCAAGGCAAATCAAACAAGATGGAAGAGCTTCTTACTCATTGCTTGCTTGCTTGCTTTCACACTCTATTGCCTTTACCTAAACCTTTGATTAATCTCCACATAGCAATGGGACTGCTCTATACTATGTAAATAGACAAGATGAGAGAGAGGTGAAGTAGGCAAAATCTCTCACACACACAATGGATACTTGAGTACATGAAGAAGTAGATATTCTTCTTCTTCCTTCTTCTTTCATACAAAAGAAACTTACTTTACAATATGATAAAATACTAATATGAAAGTACTAGAATATATATACATGTGGTCACTAAGTGTGAATACACTAAGGATAGATGAGGTGGTACAAAAAAAGTGGCATAACTAGGAGTAGACTATGTGGATGTAGTGCAACTATAGAATCACTAGCATATCCTCCATGTCGATCACCTAAAATTTTAAAACATATTAAGCATTTTTAAAGGACATCATTGATGTATTCTTAGCCAAGAGGTAAAATTGGGAATTATCTCAACCAATCTAGCATTACCTTCCTTGGGCACAACATGATGCTTGAAGTAGGGGCTTTGATAAATTTGGTGAAGTCCTTCCAAGATGTAGCCCATAGTCTTTGAAAATTCTATTTGTGGGCCATCAATGCTAGGTAATTTTCCATCTTTGGTTTTCGTTAGAGCAAAGTGGACCTCATGCATTGAAATGACCTCATCCATATTTGGTTTTCCTCATAGAAAAGTGGCATTGTCCATTAAAATAACCTCCCTAAATTTGTAGGTGCTTCTTCACATTGTTGCTTCATTTCCGTTTAAGAAACATGCCACCTTTCACCCATAAACTAGGGCCTTGGTGCATTTTGAGCTAACTACAGGTGCCAAATGGTCATGGAAGATTGTCAAGATCTCCTCATTAGTGTGGAGAGTTCCATTTATATCCTTGTTCACTCAAATAGTGAAGAAGGATGCAAATTCAAACATAAGCATAATATGTGATAATTACTTTTTGAAAAGGATTATGTTTTAGATTCCATTGGATTAGTTATGGCACCAATATTCCCAAGGTGCAATGTTAATGTATTCCAATTACCTTAAGGTTACACTATTATTTTGTAAACATTAGTGAGAGCCATGGTTGCTCCCATGTAAATTTTACGATATCTTAGAAGTAGATAGGAGGACTCATGGCTACATGACAGGCACTAAGTTTCTATTAACTTTTGATAGGATTGTTCCAATTAACATATGATACATGTAAAGGGACAAGTTAAGAGCCCAAAAAGGTGGGTAGGGTGCCCAAGTTATGGCAGAAACCCAAAACTAAAAATCCTATGTATAAAAGCTAAAAAGCTAATAGAGAAGCTCATTTGTATGTGTGTGAACTTAAGTCTCCTTGTTTCTTGCTTTCTCTTTGCTTGCTTTCTAGAGAGTGAATGTAGTGTCCCATGAATCAATATATGAGTCTTTGAATTGAATAAGACCCAACCCAAATCCTTGAAAGTGAAAGAGGCTTAAAGTCAACAAGAAGTAAAGGTCAAAATTAACCTTGGTATTGTATATAATATATATCCTCATTTTTGTTGACTATAGTTGGCTGTTTCACTCAAGTTACTATCATGTCATCAATAACACCATTGAAAATATTACCTTTACCTACATAAGACTCAAAGTGATTATTTAAACTGCTAGCCACTCAACTAAGCATAATCTTGATAACTTGAGATATATTTGATGGAAAGGAACTCACATTGGCAATTCAAATTGAGAGAGAGAGATAAGAGAAGATGTTGAAAATGAGAAAGACTCAAACGCTATATACTAGCCTTAATTCAAATACCACTAACTCTTTTTCTCACACACACACACACACACACACACACACACACACACACACACACACACACACACACACACACACACACACACACACACACACACACACACACACACACACACACACACACACACACACACACACACACACACACACACACACACACACACACACACACACACACACACACACACACACACACACACACACACACACACACACACACACACACACACACACACACACACACACACACACACACACACACACACACACACACACACACACACACACACACACACACAGAGAGAGAGAGAGAGAGAGAGAGAGAGAGAGAGAGGGAGAGAGAGAGAGAGAGAGAGAGAGAGAGAGAGAGAGAGAGAGAGAGAGAGAGAGAGAGAGAGAGAGGAAATAGAAATAGATAAAGAGGGACAAATAGAAGAAGAGATATAGAAGGGAGGGGAAGAGAAAGAGAAGAGAGTCTAGATCGGAAGAAGGAGGGAGATAAAAGGGAAGGAGAAGTGCAAGAATCGGAGGAAGATTGGACATTCATCATTCTCTTCAAATTGTCCTCACCTACCTCATTGGTCATGTGCCCTTTGTCTCTTTGAATGTATCCATCTTCTCTATCATCACACTTCATATGCAATTCTACTACTTACTCGCTAATACTTCAAGTTTGTACTCTCCAAAACTTATCAAATCACAAATATTCTTCTCTGTTATCACTCTTAATCCATCATCCAAATCATATGCAAAGAGCAATTCTTTCCCTAACCAAGGATATCCTCCCTTGTATTAATTGCCACATAGCCTATCTCCTATCCAAGCACCACTCCCTTGTTTTGCCTTAATCTGAATCCAAGCACGTGTGAGTCTATCAAGCTTAATAAAAGCAAGACAAGTGATGTACCCTAGAACTCGTTCACTTGTGATGGCCCCAAAATAACAAAGTGTAGAAGCAAGATAAGAAGCAGCCTATGCAAAGTGATGTCCCTATCACACTGACTCAAGCTAAGGTATCCTCCTTTATACTTAAGCTATATTTTGTGATATGTAGATAATACTTGCTATTATTTTTGAATGAATAAACAATCCATGTACATACAACTGCTACAGTATGAGCATCTTATGATGCTTCATAACTAATGTGTATTTGGATTGTAAGGTTGATTTCCCTTCTTGGGAGAGATTTTCCAAAAGGATTATCCCCTCTCACAATGGGATCAAAATTCATGTGTTGCATGATAATTCTACAATAGATAGCATAAATTTTTGTATTAAATGATAGTAGGAATATTGAAAAAGGAAAGAAAGGCCATCCACAATTCTATGATAGAAAGATTATTAGAATCCCTTCTTGTAATATTTCCACTCGAAATATTAAGTCAACCTTAAAACCCACACATCCCGCGCAATAAGGCACCCCAAAGTGATCTCCCACATCGAAAAATGTTGGTAGTTAAACGCTTACCCCGCATGCGTAATAATAAACCCCATCCGCGTTGTGCAAATAAGGCCGAGGTTAAAACCCGTTGTTACGCGAGCGGTGATCGAGAGCAAGCCTCACTTACAACCCGATAATGAGACGTTAAGGAGTGCCAATTGGGGTAATTGACTTTGTCGAATGCATAACACAACTTAAAAAATTCAATTATTCAATCATATACCACAAGCCACACAAAAACAAAACAAGGCCTCTTATAGCTCAAAAAAAAATTAAAATTCGTATGCGGGTAGAGCATCACAACACCATAACACAAAAAAGAAACCAACAATTTGAAAACGAACCAAGTAAGATATATTTTCGTACCTTAACAACCTTGATCCGATGCTCGGTGCATTGACATCCAACAACTCTGACTTTCAAAATTGCATGACAAGAGCTCACTCTAGCATGCGACCCTCCACTCTCCTCTCTCACATAATACAATTGTAAGCAAGGGGGAAGGCCCTTAACTCTTCAATCTCCTCTCCTTATATAGTTTTCTATCCACACACACACACACATTAGACTTTTTTCTTTCAGCTTTTGGCTTTTGCTTTTCTACTGCTTTTTACTATTTTCGTTTGGATCATAACTTCGTCATTTGAACTCTGAATATAGTCGTTCGGGTACTCAAAATGATCAGAATGCATCTATCGACAAGCCAACGCGAGAAGAATTACGAAATTCCATAAAAAATAAGTAAAAATATTGATATTCATAAATTATATCATTTTTCTTCATCTCTTATCTTGGACGACTTATTCCCTTCCTTGGCCTATTGTTCTTTTAATTGCACACACTTTCAACACACATGTCCTCTTTTTCTTCAAGAAATACTTGTTGACGATCTAAAATGTATGTTCTTTTTCTTTGATCCTTGAGTCTTCAAAATAAATATTCTCTAGATATGAACTTGTTTTTTATGCAGTGTGCCCTAGTAGGAATATGATTTTTTAAAATGAACTCTGTCTCCAACCATCCATGATTTGAGAAAACATGCAATTGATCGAATCCATGACATGCTACCATTCAAACAATGCTCACACAAAAAATATGGATGCACTGGAAGAATTGTGCCTAGCCTATCTATATGTGATCGTGCATCATGCAAAATGTAAACAAAATTTCTTGATTAATTTAAAATTCATTATCCTCACCTCTCAACTCTCATAAAAAAGATATGATATACTCCTCTCCACCCATCCAAAATCTCACAATCACTCTAAAAAATGATGGTCCTCAAGATGTTGACCAAATATGAACAACCCTTTTCACAATTGATGGCTTCCTTCACGACCCTCGAACTCTCCCAACCACCTTACCCTCTCAACCAGAGGTTCATAACTTTGTGATGAACATCCCAAATGGTGCGTACGAGAAACGTGCGTGCTCAATGACAGGTGCTCTCTCATGTGCACGTGCATCTAAGATTTATTGCATATAGCTACAGTGGATCTCATGCCGTGCTAGTGCTCAATGATGGTGCAAAATGTGCATAATCCCAACCCATGGCATGGAAGTATTTGATAAGAATAGGAGACGACCCTCGAGTGCAGTGCATCAACAAGAGCAACGTGAAGTGCTCCTGAACCCTTTATCCCCTGTGATGTGCAAGAGTCTCGACAAGAAAACATACCTAGTTCCTCAATGTTTTTGTAACTAATAGCACACCTAACTTCATCCTGTCCAAAAAAATACCAAGCTCGACCAGGGCTATCAAGTTTCACACTCAACAAATAAAAAAAAAGATAGAAACAAATCCTAAGCCAACTACGAAATAACAAAACAAATTGTCACGCAAACAACTAAGCTAGCAAAAATCAAATCTAACTACAGTTTGACTAGGGCTTTTCAGTTTAAAAAAAAACACTTGACACCGCAAGCTGCACAAGAAACACCCCTTACGTAAAGGCAAATGGATAAATGATTAAAGTAATGCAAATTTTTTTATTATTTACCCCCTCCCCCTAGCCGATGCATGGCAAGGGAGAGGGAGTGGAGCAAAGGGGAGAGAGGGAGGAGTGTGGTGTGGGGATGCATGAGGGAGGGAAGGAATGAAAGCCCTCCACGTGTGTGGATCTCCCCCCCCTTACACACTGTAAAACCTCCCCCCTGGAGCTTGGGGAGGAGGTACGAGGAGAGAGAGAGGAGCGTGGAGATTAACGTGCTACCCAGGATGTCGCCCTATTGCGAAAAAAACTTTACCTGCCTGCTGCGCTGCTGCCACTGCCCATCCCACCGCCATCATCATCACGATTATCCTCTTCGTCATCGGCATCCCTCCTCATCATCACCTCTACCCCTCATCCTCTCTCTCCACGATCATTCTGACAGTGAAGCTTTAGAAGCTTCTTTGGAAGTTTCCAAATTAAGCCTCCATAGCCCCTTGTCACCCGTGCCTCCCCCAGACTTGAAAAAAACCAAGTCTCCAAGGCCCTAGTCCTACGCAAAAGGAACACGAAAGTAGTCCAAGAGAGAGCTGCTAAGTCAAATTATCTGCATCGTCAATGGCTCCCAAGAAATTGGCGAGAGGCTCTCACGTGGGAGTTTCTACCCCAAGCACATGCGTGGATATCCCTACAAGTCCTCATACCCAGGTTCTTAGAAGTTTAATTCCGCATAAACGGAATGCATTGGGCACATTTAAATTTTATGGGAAAGTTATGAATGTAAATTACTTATTCGTCTTACGAGCTTAGTTGCATGTTGCCCTTTGTGTGCATTTCCAAAGTTATGAATGTAAATTACTTATTCATCTTACGAGCTGAGTTACATGTTGCCCTTTTCGTGCATTTCCAAAGTGACAAGCCTAAACACATATTGCATGGGTTAAAAGGATGAAAATTTGTTTAAATTCACCCTTGTCTTCCTTGCAAGAAAGAATAAGTGTATATTGCATTTAGGCAATAACTTCCTTGTTGTGATTTGCATGAGAAAATCGTTAGCATCCGTTAGATGTTGTCCAAAGAATTGCATGGCATGAAAAAGAAACCATGAACTTGCCTGTTACATGCGAGGATACGTGCATTTTAAGTTGGATTAATTGTCGTAGAATTGATTAAGTCAGCATAGTCTTATGACATTCATCATGCATGAACTTCATTTATCAAAGTTGTATCTAGAAAAGGTTGCATGTCATATTAAAGCTTGAAATTCAACTGCATTAAACGAAAGGTTGTAGGCAAAGTTCTTGATGTAAATCTATGTAGTTTTATGCAAGTTATTCCCCAAATTGTCAATCATCATGATTTTAGCAAGGAAAAGAAATGGTCATTGCAAACCTTATAGTTGCATAGAAGTAATGAATCACATATTTACACTTAATGTGATGTCTTGCAACTATTTACACCTTTAGAACAAATTGAGCATCTCTAAGAATAGATCATTTCTTGTCGCAAGACAAGTAGTCCGATTTGGCTGTATCACTTGTAAGGGTATAACCCTCAAGGGATTTGTAAAAGCATAACTAGTTGGCATGATGAACACTTCAAAGTGCTAGGTAGGAGTTAGCACGTTAAAAATTTTGCCTAGTATCGCACTTGGGATGCCAAGTCGAGACTTTTGAACCCAAAGGTCCTACCCACATTCACGGAATGTTTTGGGTTAAATGGACACCCATACAATAACAATCTAGGGTTTTACCCTAAGGATTGAATGACCTAATACTAAACTTCTGATTAAGCTTAGAAACCCTAGGGCCAAACGTTATCGGCCTAGTAAGGTTAGGGATTGGGTTGGGTAAGAAGACACCCTAAATACTAATCTTGACTAAACATACTTCTTGACCAAGGAATGTCATTGATGGGAGACTGATCCCACAAGTTAGATGCGACTCCTATGCAACAAGTTGCAACGTCGCATGGCCTTGTGTTTAAGTCACAAGATCGATTTGCCACTCTTTAGAACAAGGGTTGGTAGGATCTAAGTACAAGATAATTTGCAAGGGGATGAGTAGTCATCCTGCTACATCACCCTTCTTGGGTAGAGTTGCCAAGTTAGGGTAACTATGAATTGCCTAGCAAGTTGACAAATCAAGTTAGAGCAACAAAGTTGCCAGGATCTACTGTCTTAGTTATGGTACCTAAGGTGTTTGCTAATTTGGATTAATAGGGTATAAACCCTAACCCAAGGATAAAAGGGGTAAGCAAGCAATGAAACCCTTGGGATCTTGCCAAGTCACAATTGATCCCAGATCGAATGCTGGATGCATTCGGAAATAAGGAATATACCTTAGCAGTTGGCCAAATAAACGACCACTAGATTGATTGTGTTTGTATAGTTTAGAAGCACTGTCTGTATTGCTTTGCTCAAGGAACTAACATATGGAAAAATAATTAATGCTTCAGCTTGAAGGCCTAGAGGGAGAGGCAACATCAGTTACCCCCGACTGTCTGCTTGACCCTAACCAAGGGGGTTGTTAGCCGCGATGGGAACGTGGATCGAACCCGCCGCGAGAGGTCTCTCCGTTGGACGCTACTTGGAGCAGGAGGATGATTGGGTGCTAGGGGGGGCTCTGGCTGTAAATCCCTTGCCTTCGAGGTCCTGCTGCACAAGAGATCGACATGACTCGAGATTGGATCTTGAGGCCCGCATACTAGTCTACGGGCGAAAACTTGGATTAGTAATCCCTAAGGATTGTTGGATTGCCTTCGGGCGGATTATGGATTGTCTTTGGGTGGATTTATGGAATAGCATACGGGCTAGATTATTATATGATGTATTCCAAAGATTGATTAATAAGATAACTTGTTGAAAAGGAACCTGTTTGACATTGTTTTTCTATGTCAAGTGCTAAGATTATGTCAAGGAACCAGTGACTAAAAGGCTAATTAAGGAAGCTGGTTTTTGCATGTCAAACTAAATGTGGTAGATAATTAGACAACTAAAAAAACCTTCAGGAAAGTGCGAGGATGTGGCCATGGGTCCGTCCTACGGATGGGTGGTCCCGATTGGCTAGGAACTTTTCTTGAAGGAAATGAACATCAAGGAATGTTGATCTAGAGTCTAGGTTACTAGAATCCCGATTTATGCTGTTTTAGGGGAACGGAATGAGACTATGCCTTATGGGCAGAGAGGTTGAGCTTTGCATCCCTCTCGTTTCCCATTCTCCTTGAACCAAGTGCAGCATGAATCCACTTCAACCCTGACGTTTCTGCATGAAGTAGTTCACCTGGGGTTCGACGCTAGTTACTCTCTAGGAATTTGACCATTAGGAAAACCCTGATTCAGGTCGGTCCTAAGTGGGAACGACTGGAATGCTTCTACTTCGTGGCAGACTCGGGAGGACCTAGATCGCAAACCCCGTGACATTCCGTGGGAGTGCCGGGCGGTGCTTTCTAGACTCTCTTCCCGATGGGCTGCTAAGACGTGTCCTACAAGTGAACACGTGGACACGTTACACTTCTGCTTTATGTTCAAGAGAATGTTAGCTTGAACTTAGTTTGGATTGATGTCCTCAATAGAATATTAGGCTAAACTTAATTTGAATTCCCTTAAAGAAGTTAACTAAAAAAGACACTAGGTCTGTTACATTAATTGTGAAAGGACATTTGGTTATCTTGAAGATAAAACTAATAAGCTAAGTACTACCTAATTTTACCTAAGTGAAAGAAGAATGATAGTTTCAACTAGGCTAAAGAAATTTGAATGTTGTTTATATATCCATTTTATCAAGGGCTGGTTATAAAAGAGTTATTTAAGGAAAGTTAGTACATTCTAACCAAGGGGATGCCATTTCCTTATACTAGTATGGAGTAAATCTTACTACAAAACTTAAGATAAATGATACATAAGTAGACCAATTTGATAAAGATATAGGCCTAGATTGTACATGCCTAAAGGATTCTTTGCAAAGATCCTCACTAAGCTTGGATACTAGTGTTTTTAAACAGTACTGATCAATCTATTGATCATTGCTTGTTGGTTAATCTCAGCAATTTGAATGTTTTTAGGCCTTAAGAATATTAATTAAGTGCTTAATAGTCATCATCTTTCTTAACCATTGTAAGACTATGTGTCATAAACACAGAGACCATTTTCATCTCTTCATCAAATTGTTCTAAATCAATTTCAGCCTACTATCTAAGCATCATTTCACTACTTCCACTTTTATTGCCCACCTTCTAAAGGATTAGACTCTGCCATTGCCATGTGCAATTGCTAAGACTTTCCTATCATGGCCTATGTTGATGTAAAGCCTCAAATCCGCAAGTTTCATGAGAGGGACTTTCACCCATGGCAGGTATTAGTGAAATATAAAATGATGGAGTGGGGTTACTGGCCATTCATCAAAGGGACTAAATTCATTGACCCATCCAACCCTATAGATGTGGAAGACGATGAAAAAACCCTTGCCATAATAATGTTGCACTTGGATGAATCCTTAATCCACCACATTGATCAACTTGCAATTGCAAAGGAGAAGTGGGATGACAATAAGTAATTCTATGGTGTAAAAGTAAAGAACTCTAAAATCTTTCTCAAAATAGAATTCTTCAACTTGGAATACAAGGAGAAGACTTGGGAAAGTTCATTTCTCACATGAAAGGACTGATGGCCCAATTAGCTTAGTTTGCTGAAGCTAATTGGAATACAAGGAGAAGACTTGGGAAAGTTCATTTCTCACATGAAAGGAGTGATGGCCCAAGTTCCAGTTTGCTGAAGAAGATGCCATTGCAATACTTTTAAAAGTTGTAAGGAAAGTTTTTTCAACTCTTGTAACTACCCTAACGAAGGTATCAAATCCTACATTTAAAGGTGTCATTCAGTCTTGTCTAGATGAGGAGAAAAGAAATCAAAAGATAGCACTAGCTTAGCATCTACCTCAATAACCCGTGATCAACTCTTAGTCCATACAGTTGCTACTAAATGTTCCTTTTACAATAAAAAGGTACATATTGTAAGCAACTAAAAGAAAAAATATGCCAACAAGATGTAGTGCAACAAATGTAAGTAAACATGATATATTACTACTAAATGTCCTAACTCCCCTGAAGCACCAAAATAATTGGAGGCTAACTGTGTCTCCAAAGAACTTGGCAATCAATATTTGGTGTATCATCTTTCCATAAACATCCTTGTAGCCTGATTTACAAAGGCATCCCACTAATTCATTGAGGGGGAAATCATTTCCATGTTATGTAATCCAATGCCATATTTGCAATGATGCTTGCATCCATACTAACTTTGATTGGTTGAAGTGATAGAGACACTTTAGTAGATTTAGAGGCTAGAATAATTCATCTTCATTACAATGATACAATTCATACATGCTAATGCTCATCACATCCAAACCAATTGTCACAATTTTGCTCATGGTACTCATATCATTGGTCATATTGTTGGTCATAGTACTCATACCATTGGTCAAGTTCGTTACAATCCATACCTACTCAACCATTGCCCTATTTTCTTACTCAGCCCTTTGAAGTGCAATCCAGTGAGCCATTTTGGATATCATTTTAGCATTATCAACCAATTTTTTAATAGCAATCTCTTTTTGTATCTAAGACTAAGAAAAAAAGTTGGAGCTATGAGCCATGACTAAGTTCATCTCATATATTTCTTGACCTAGCCCTTCTTTACACTAGTTCTCCTGCTTAAGTTGGCCAAAGGTCTAAATCAAATGCCAAGCATTAACATATGAAGAAATTGTGGCTATTCTAAGCATTTAAACAAGCTTGAAGCACACAAACTACCAGTCCAATTGCACTTCTTTTGTCCTACTTAGCTTTCTCAACAATAAACTTGGCTTTCGTACTTCTTGGAATTTAATGCATCCATAGTCAATCCTCAATCAACAAAACCTAGATTGGGCAAGGATGTGGTTTCAATGCATAAGGGATAGAAAGGGCTTGATAGATGAGCTACAAAGTCCATCTCTATGAGTGGATTCACCAATTAGGAAGAAATGCAATGTTCATGTTGTGAGTAATGTCCTCAAAAAGCAATGTAATGCTCTTGATGTGGTTCCATTTTGCAAAGAGGCTGAATCTTTTTTATCTATTTTGATGTCAATGCTACTCCATGGTATTCTTATATTATTTATAATGGTGATGACAATGATGTTCCCTATGTAAAGAGAGATCTTCTTTAAATTTATTTTTTGTGTGAAAAAGAACTTCTACTATGTATCATGTTGTTAGTAACTCTCAAAATGCTCCTAAGATGAATGTAGCAAAGGTAGAGTGGATCTCCAAATATAGTGTTTTAAGAGCTTCTATCAATGTTGACTATTGTTGCTGCCCCTACCCTTACACCTCTTTGGTTTCTCTTTCATATGAAACAAGTTCTTTAACTTTGATTCTAGAGAAATACAATAAGTGGCAGTGTGAGGAAAACTTGCGAGGAAACCTATGCCTAGCCGCCCACGTTTACTCATTATACACTATACCCACACAACTATACACTATAGGTGGCAAGTGTCCATCGATGTCACTTTATTCATTATCTTTTTAGTGACAATAGAATAAGGGGGAGGCTGGCTACACATTATGACTATTGGAGCTCCTGTATATTCTCTCTCTCTCTCTCTCTCTCTCTCTCTCTCTCTCTCTCTCTCTCTCTCTCTGCCATAACTCTTGCTTCACTCTTGCTTCCATTTGTATGCTTCCACGTAGGCTCTATCTTTCAAGTGGTATTAGAGCCTACAATTTGAGGACTATCTTCATTAGTTTTTCTTCAGCCTATGAAGACCTACAACTTAAAGGTTGGCAACTCAACCTTCTTCTTCCCAAGGTAAACATTGAGACTCATCTCCCTTCTACCTTCTATTTGCTTGTCCAAGATCTCAATGGGGATACATTGAGCACTATAGTGTGCTCCTTAAGCTTGACTCCACCATCCAACAAGTCCCTCAACTAAATCTAGCGTGATTGTGCTTGCAACCTCCCCCCTTTTTTCTAATCGACTTTTGTCATGGATCACGTGGTAAGGGGACTTGCTTGAGCTGTTGCACTAAATAGACACCATATACATAAGAGGAGGCTCACTCAAAAACACAAGAAGAGAGGATGGAGGCCAAAATGTTTTCTTCCTAGTTTTTTCTTCTTCTTTCACATGCAATACAATGTACACAAAGTATAAATAAGATACAACATAAAGGAAAATAGCCTACTAAGTTAAAAAATGCCTGACTAATTATACTAATTGATTGGTGCTATAACTATACCAACTATAGGTAGGTGAAACAAACCAAATATAATAAGTGATAAGTCAGTGATCATATGAGGATCGTAATGACCACTAATTGCTAAGTGTAGACATGCGGACCCATGTAACTAGGCGTTCCATCATCAATGTGTGCATATGTTGAGCTTGCCATGTCAAAACTCCCCCTCAAGCTCAAAGGTATATATACAACTCCAAGTAAGCTTCAAATTGTGGAAGCTTCTCTGCACCCAATGCCTTTGTGAAAATATCGGCTATCTAATCCTATGTGCTAATGTATGCCAAGTCAATCTCTGCTATAAGTACCTTCTCTCTCACAAATAATGCATCTTAATGTGTTTTGTCCTAGCCTGGAATACTAGCTTCCTAGCTAGCTATATGTTGCTCATGTTGTCATAGTGAATGATAACTAGACCATCTCCTTACACATGTAAATCACCCAATACCTTTTGCAGCCATACCACCTCACATGTTGCCATACCTCTATACTTGGCCTCTGTACTTGATAAAGTATGATTAATTTTTGCTACTCCAAGTAACCACTACACTACTAAGGAAAAAAATGAATCCATTGATAGATCTTCCATCAGAGACGTGCTACTAGCCCAATTTGCACATGTATATCCAAACACCTATATATCCTTACTGCCTCATAAAAAAGTCCATAATGCAAAGTGAACTTCACATACCTAAATATGCATCTAAACGCATCCAAATGAGGCCATAAACTGATTGATAAGGTCACCAACATAACTTGTCTAGCCTTATAATAGTCATATAAATTGGAGTCCCTACTAACCTCGTGAACATAGTAGGGTCTTCTATGTCATCCCCAATAACACAAAAGCATCCTTAAGCATGTGATATGGTTTAGAAACCATATTCTCAAATTTCCTAGCCATAACCTACCAAGTATTTTTGACATAAGTAATCAAAGCATGCTGAATCTCATGAAATTCAGACTTCAATACTACAAAAGCATCAATATCCACTTCCAAATTTTGCAATATCTGTTGTTCAACATTTTTAAGAGGCTTAAACCTCTCCATCAGCATCTTATGTTCAACTTGCAACCCAACATGCATATCCACAAAATTCTTCAATTCTTGCATACATTTATCCTTCAATTCATGAGTCCATATTTCAAACAATGCTGTTGACATCTTTTGCTTATCCACTAACTACTGCAAATTTGCAAATTTTGCAAGGTACTATGTTTGCAGTGAATCATATTCAACTTGCTTCACCTGCAAGTGTCTGGACAACTCATCAAACCTCTTCTGCTAAATATCCAACTGAAACTTTACCTGTTTAAGTTCAATTATTGTTTGAACATTATTATTTTTAGTTTGCTCAAAATATATCATCACTTTCTTCACCATATTCAATGCATCTGACAAATTGTTGATTGCAGCATCATCAACCTAAGAGTGAGCTGAAACAAATGGAACATCTGTCTTATCAACACCCACATGGTCGCCAACAATCACAGATTCTGTAGGAACCTAAGTATCTTCAGAAATATCTTGCTACTTAACAATAGATCATGCATACTTCTTAGCCAAAATTTTCCAATTTTGTGTTTCTTTTTTGAATGCTCTTGGCCCTCAAATTTAACAGTACCTGCATGTTCCTGGTTCCCATGAGCAATGACATCATCCAAATACACATTTTGATGATATTTTTTAACAAATTCCAATGCAACCTTGCAAGCATATTCTTTTTCATATCCAACATGCACTAAATCCTTGTAAATAAGTTTTCTTCTAGAGATATTCTCCTTACCTCAAGGCAATTTGGCATGGCACATCAAAGGCTAGGACTAGGTGACATGGAGGGCAACATTGTAGCAAACACAGAAAACAGTGTAGATCTGCAAGTGACATCTCCTAGAGCTCAGTCGACCTGTAGACAAAGTAATCCTCCCAGCCACTATGGGCTTTCATAGCCCCCCTAGTGGGCCATCGCCCTTTAAGAGGGTTTGAAGAAATTCCTCCTATGCTGGTGGCTATGAGCCAAACCCTAATTGTGGGTTTCTGGCAGCCATAGCCAGGGAGCTTCAAGCTCACTCATTTTCAAAATTTCTCAACTTGGGCATTATCAACAATGATTTTAATAATTGAAAAACACTTGTCAATATTGGTTCCTGCCCTATGGAGCTTAAATGCAGAGTGCTTCTCAATCCATGGGCAATATTAAGCTTGTAAAGATCAACCTACATTATGAGTACTAGAATGGATGTTGGTAAGAGTGCTTCTTAGCACTATTGATGCATTCAACTGATGCTCCATACTATTTGCTATTGGTAAATCAGAGATATGAGTGTTATTGTACTCTCGTTTGATTCATCCCATATCATAGAGTTGATTGATAAGCCATGCTCCACCAAGAACTCCTCTAATAGGCCACATTATTAGGAGGAGCCTGAAGTCCAGTCAAAGCTCACCTCACTGAAATCTAGGAAAACAATAAAGCTGAAATCAAGGGTTGTTCGAAGAACAAGACCTCCTAAATCCTATCTTAAGATATTGCATATGTATGATTTCCAACCTTTTTCAACTCTACAACTTTAAAAGTTGGTTATAATTTGTAAGGCTATCAGTTCTGCTATTCGGTTGTAGTTGGCCACTTGTAAAGGACTAGACACTGCCATTGCTTAAGGCAATAGGTAAGACCTTCCTATAATGGCCATGGCCTATGCAGATGTAAGGCCTCAAATTCACAAGTTCAGTGGAAAATATTTCCATCCTTGGCAAGTTCTGTTAAAATATAAAATGATGGAATGAGGCTACTGGCCCTTCATGAAAGGGACCAAAATAATTGACCCATCCAATCCCCTTGATGCAGAAGATGATGAAAGAGCTCATGCCATCATCATGCTTCATTTAGATGAATATTTAATTCATCATATTGACAGACTCTCCACTACCAAGGAGAAGTGGGATGAACTTGAAAGGCTCTATGGTGCTATAGGGAAGAACTCCAAGATCTTTCTAAAGATTGAGTTTTTTAGCTTGGAGTATAAACATGGAGAAGATCTCAGCAAGTTTGTTTCACATATGAAGGGGCTTATGGCACAGCTAGCCTCCATTCAAGCACCCATTCATGATGAAGATGCCATTTCCATCCTTCTAAAGTCTATGAAGAAGGTCTTTCCAACCCTTGTGACTACCCTAACTAATATCCCAAACCCAACCTTGGCAAGTACCATTCAGCCATGCCTGGATGAAGAGAAGAGAAACCATATTGAAGGGACTTCAGCACTTACTTCCCGTGAACAAATGTTAGTCCATATAGCTTCTACTAAGTGTTCCTTTTGTCACAAAAAATGGCATATTGTAAGCAAGTGATGGAAGAAATATCCTGGCAAAATGAAGTGCAATAAGTGCAAAAAGACCAGGCATATCACTATTAAGTGTCCCAGTGTTCCAGAAGTACCTAAGGAATTGGATACCAACTTTTCCTCCCAATCCATAGAAGATCGACTCTTTTGAGTCTTGTAACACTCTCAACCTATAACCTTCTTTTGTAGCCTGATTGAGAAAGGCATCTCATTGTGGATTAAGGGGGGGCATCCTATCATGCTTTATTCAATGCCACCTGGCATTGAGGGGGAGTGTTGAGAAGTAAGCATGGGAACTCTCCTTATACTGGAGATGATAAGGGTAGCTAGGTGTAAATGGACTAGAGGACAGGAGCAAGGGGAAACCCTAACCCTAACTCCTCCAGAGGCTATATAAACAGCCTAAAGTACACACTCAATGATGAGGAGAGTGTACTAGTTGTACCTTGAACAACTGACTAAACAAGATCTTATTCTTGTACTTGAGCTCTCTCACTCCCTCTTGTGCACACTCTCTCATGCTTCCAACTCTGATCTTCAACATTGATGAGCATCCTTTAACACAGTAGGCCACCATAGACCTGCATGTAGAATTTTCATGCCTGTAATTTCTCTAGAAAAGTGACCTCGTGATAGTCCGGAATAAGCTTCATGAAGAACTGCTGGTTGCTCAAATTCAGGAACACACCTCTGTAAAACATTATCAACTCCTCTTCTGTACAAAATATTCATAATAACCTGAAATGAACGACTCTTCAATGCCAATCTTTTCCTTTGATCTGATGTAAAGTGTACATGCATCACTCCATCCTGTGAGAAATGCAACATCTGATCATAATAGGAGTCAGGATCTATTACCTAAACTTCAAAAAGTTTAGCATCAGGAAGTTGATTAGGAACTCCTGCCTCCATATCATCATTGTCTAGTCTGTTGAGATAATAAGCTATAGCATGCTCTTTCCCAAGAGTATTAATAACTTTGAAATCAAATTCCTGCAACAACAACATCCATCTGGAAAATATTCCTGTTAACTGAGGGTTGTTGATCAGGAACATGAGTGCCTGATGGTCCACATGAAATATGACTTGATTCCCAAGAAAATAATGTCTGAATTTGAGAGCGGAGTTTTGAGTCCACAATGTGCCTAAAATTTGCCAAAAAATCCAGAATTTAGGGAAAAAATCTTCAACATCAAAGGCGGTGGCTGCAGCTAGGATGATTTTAAGCGTCAAGCGAAGAACAACTTTCAAAAAGCGCCTGAGCAACACTTGCGGATTTTTCTTAATTTTTCTGACTACCGTGTGGGATGTCGAGAGCTGCTAGTCAGTGTGAGATGCCGAGATGGATGCAGAGGAAGGTCGCATCGGAGCCCGGACTCTAAAGATGCCAAAAACCGGCCAAGAATGAAGAGGTGGACAAAATTAAGACCAAAGGGGGTGCCCTTTGGGAGGGGGAACCCCCCCATTTTTCTCAATGGCAGGCAGTAGCATATCGCCATCAACGTCGCGCAGAAAAACGCTGCCCCCCCCCACAAATCAAGCATGGAGCTTCAAAGTGACACATAGATCAGAGATCAGCTGGCAAATCCCCATTCTTTCCTGATCATATCGCCAGTCTTCATGCAAGATATGGCTGACCAAATGGAGAGATCAGAATCTAGTATTTATCTCTCCTCCCTCTCTCTCTCCTCTCTATGGGCTGTTCATGTGCACTATCTTGAAGGAGGAATTGGGAAGGAGATTAAATAAAACGATGATGGAGATTGATGGAGATGCTGAAGATTGATGTGCAATATTGGATTGAGAGCAATGGAGGCACTGTCCACTGGTCACGTAGTCATTTAATGCGTCTTGGGTTTTGTAAAAACACGGTATGACTATTTTTTATGAAGGAAATGAAGGTTTTTTTTTGCATTTTATGATGGAAATGACGTTTTTATTTGATGAAAATTTGTTTGAGTGCTGGTTGCATCATGTTTAGTTGTTTTTTATCAAAAAATTATGATTTTGCAATGATTTACATACGCTATTTAAATTCTCGCAAAACCTGAAATGCGGTTTTTAAGTGGTAAAATGATAGTTTTGTCATTTTGGATGGGTGAAATGTGTTCCTATGGGGAAAAAATGAAAAATAAATTGAATGATAGTACATTGAAGTGATTGGAATAAGAAAAATAAAAAAATAGCATATTTTATTGACCAATAAATCAATAAAATGGGAAAAAATAAGGAGAAAAATAGAAATACGTCTCATAAAAATAAGAAAAAATATAATGAGTGTTTGTGGATGTATGGTAGTGGCAAAGCATGAGGTTTAGCCTCAGTTTGCCCTATCTCTTTGTCAAAGTTTGTGATTTATCGCTTTTCATACATCAAAACATGACAAAATGAACCTCTACACCTATGCAATGAAAGCAATACCTAAACGTAGGGGGTGGGATGTTTGAATGGTGCGATTTGCGTGCTGATTATTGCTGATTTTCTGATGCATATCATGATATAGAGTTTGTCGTATTTTAATTAAGAGGATAGTAGCACGGGCGTTGTCTTGGTGCTATCCTTACATCATCGCAACGAGTTAGTGAACGAGCATTGGAAAGCCTGGTTGTGCACAACACGTTTTTGATTGAAAATTATGTTTGAGCACTTTAGGATAATCCATTTTTGCACATGCATGTTAACCATGGTATCAGAATACAAAGAACTGGTTGCATAGCACCTGTTTTTGATTACGATGACCCATGTTTGAGTGTGGAAAGGCAACCTAAGCCATAGGACAGACGTTCATTTCTTGGGGAATTATTTGGTAAGGACACATGGTATCTCTTGGAATACGTTCAAAATGAAAGAGTGGAGTTTGTTTGTTTGTTCTATATGTTGAGCAGCGCATCAAGGGGCCAATCCCTGCAATGTAGGAGAGTTGCAGTGGGACCCCGGTGATTCCATCGAGAGGTTGCCTCCCACGTATGTGATTATCATGGCATTTATTGCCAATGTGTATGGGTTCTCCCTCTGTGGAGTTTATAGAAAGGGAAACGTTGGACTACAAAACTATAAATGCATAGATTAGGCTTTAGGACAGTTCGTCCTTTGGCAGAGCAGATAGACACTCCTGGCCCGCGAGGCCATGTTGGTGGGTTTGTTTGTTATGAGTATGAGGTCCAACTAGTGCCATAGCCAGTGTCAGTCCATTTGAGGTCCCTTTAGTGGTGCATCTGCCGGAAGACGCCTCAAAGTGGTGGTTCTCGAATTTAGGGTCTCTAGGGACCAAATAGTCGGTGTATGTTTCCCGAGAGGGGCCGTCAAGCCGAGTTACAAAAAGAAGAACGTGCTGAGAGGGCTAGACGGAGGGTTGAAATTCTTAGAAAATATTCTTCTCAAAGGAGCAACCCGATATGCATAAAAGGCAGTGGTCTTAGTAACCCAATTGCTGCACATAGTCCTTTAGGAGTAGGAGGAAGTGCAAGTTCTTCCTCTCTTCCACCAAGTCAACCCACTTCAAGTGGGGGTGTGATCCCATCAGTCCAAACTCCTATTGTCAATCCAATTGTCGTCATGGCACAACCCATTGCAATTCCTGCAGGGATGTCGGATTTGCCAGCTTTAGGAGTTCCTTTGCCCATTTTTAATGGGTTAGCTAAAGAAGATGTGGAGTTTCACATTTGTGAATTCCAAAGATTAATGTTTAATTACTACATCCAAGATGAGGGACATCTTATGATGTTCTTTAATATGACGTTAAAAGGAAGGGTTACAATATGGTATCATAGCATAGAGATTGGAACCATAACTACAATCAACCAATTTTATGCAGCTTTCCGAGGAGAATATGCCCCTGAAAGAGGTGGCAAACACTGGTTGCTTGTTTTGAATGTAACACACCAAGAACCCCATGAGAATGTGAAAGCCTATGCCAAGAAGCTTAAGGAAGTGTTTCGTAAGTTACAAACTTACATTCCTATTCCGTCGGGTGCCCAATTGCAATACTTCTTGCATTGATTGGATTTCAATATTCAGGTACAATTGAGCAGTGTGGCTTTGACTGATATAGACACCGCCATCACGCGGGCAGAAGGAGTAGAGTCACAATTACAAACGGCCTACTCCTCTTGAATAAATCTTAATGCGGGTCTAGTACCTGGAGGCAATTTACCATTGATAAATGGAATTCAAGGGATGCCTATGAATAACCCTAATGGGAGAGGAAGCATGGTTCAAAATGTGCCTTTGCTGCCAGCTCCTCCCAGTGTGACTATGTCTATGGCTAGTCAGTTGGATCCACCACATGTTGGAGGCCAAGCTTCGAACCCTAATGTTGTTCCTGTGAGTCAACAACCAATGCCCAATCAAATTGTTAGGCGAATGGAACGACGGATAGACGATCAATGCTATGAGTCAAGTGCCTCTAATGTCCTTGGTGAAGTTAAGGATATGATGAAGCACTACACTAACATGATTTCTGAACAATATCGGCAAATAGCTGTTGATGTCAATTTCCTAAAGAAGCAGTGGAATCTGATAGGGAGTCGACGCCCCCTGAAGAGGATAGTCCCTCAAGATTCAGCTGTAAGTGGTGTGACGGACAACATCTCCCTAGAAACTGTCCAAATGTTAAATGTGATATTTGTGGGAAGTCGGGCCACTTAGCCGCTACCTGTTGGAGTAAGATTAGTTCCCTCCAACAAGGGAGTAAACAACCAGGTCCAGTTAATCATAGAGCGCAAGATAATAACCTCTAGCAAAATGATGGACCAAGACAAATACTGCAAAGGGGAAAGGCCACTATCGAGGAGTTGCCACAAGGCAATGGAGTTAGCCTTATCGAGGCTGTACACGTCAATGGCGCTGAAACCTCTAACCTAGGAGCCGTGACAAGAGGCCAAAAGGATAAAGAGGGTGATAAAGATAATGCAAAACCGGTCGAGGAAAATCCTAAGCAAGGGGATACAGGGATGCAAGTCCTGAATCCTAGCGTGGAAGGTGGACCGCTAAGGCCTATTGATAGAAAAGTCGATCCTAAGAAGGATGAGGAAGTGCCAAGAAAGAAGGCAAGAACTAAAAAAGAAGCACCAAATCTGATCCCGAGACCAAAAGAGAGAATGGTTTGGTGAGAAAAGAGAGCTTTGGCTACCTATCATGATTTTGATTTAGCAAAGTTCTCTTTGCGAAGTCAAACCAGATGTAAACCTCTTACAGTTGATTAAATTATCTCCAGGAGTATGCAAGGAATTCAAGAAGATCCTGCGTATTGGGTATATTGAAGAACCTTTGGGCATAGCATGAGTAGGGGAAGATTGGTTTGATCATGCTAAAAAGAATTGCCCTAGGGTTCCAACATACGTGGATGGAATATTAGTGGAGCATGCTATCGTAGACACTGGGTCCTCCGTCAATATCATGAGTTCAGAGTTGATGGAGAGGTTGGGTCTAGGCATCCAAAAAGATAGCTCCACCCTTCTTAGAATGGCTGATGATAGTCTAAGGCAACCAAAAGGTTGCGTTACTAAAGTCCATGTTACAGTTACAAGTGTAGAATGCTTCTTGGACTTTAGGGTGATAAGATTTGCAGGATGTCCTAGCTATCAAGTCTTGCTTAGGCAGGCCTTGGATCTTACGAACAGACTATCAAGTCAATATACCCGCCGGTCGAGTGGTTCTAGGTAGAGGTGCTAATCGAGTAATAGTCGATGCTTACCCTGAGTCTCCTCAGAGTGAGAGAGCTCCTTTATCCTCTACTGAATTAGAAACAACAGATGATCCATCTGATAGTGAGACAACAGATATTTATCAGATAACTCTAAATGAGCTGATAGAGCCTCAAGATAGGATAAGAGACGAGGATGTGATTGAGTTGGACCTTGGCATGCCAAATGATTCGCGACCAATTAAATTAGATTCCATGCTTAGTTTAGCAGAAAGGGAAGACTATGTGTCCTTGATTCAAGAATTTCGCGACATCTTTTCTTGGAGTTATGACGAGCTGAGAGGCATTCCTCGCAGCCTGGCTATTCATACTATTCCTGTAAAAGAAGGCAGTTGTCCTGTGCGTCAGAAAGTAAGGCGTATGCCTTTTGAATTGAGGGACATGCTGTTTGAGGAGTTATAGAAGTTACGAAAAGCTGGTTTAATCTTCCCTGTACAGCACACAGAATGGTGTTCACCAATTATCATCAGGAAGAAGAAAAAAAACCAGATCCGACTATGTGTAGATTTTAGAGAGCTGAATAAGCAGACGGTTAAGGATTACTACCCATTACCATTTATTAACCAAATTTTGGATCAATTAGCATGTAGGGAAATTTATTCGTTTATGGATTGCTTTGAAGGATACAACCAGATGGCAATTGCAGAAAAGGACAAGTTGAAAACAACTTTCATTACTGTCTTTGGTACTTTTGTGTACCATGTGATGGCCTTTGGTTTGTGCAATTCACCTGGATCATGGCAACGAACAGCAGACAAGACCTTTGGTGACATCTCCCCAGATGAGTTGAAAGTATTTATCGATAACCTGGGGGTAGCCACTGTAAGGGAAAGGATGTTGATTATCTTAGGAAAGTGCTTTGAGCACTACAAATAATTTTGTATCGCTCTTAACCCACGGAAGTGTGTCTTTGGAGTGCCTTATGGGCTATTGCTAGGCCATGTGGTCAGTTTAGTAGGGATCGCAACTGACCCTGAAAAGATCAAGGTTATAGTCGCTATGAGTTCACCACGCACTCCGAAAGAGGTACATAGCTTTCTGTCATCGATAGGGTACTATCAGAGGTTTATAAATGCCTTGGTAGAAAGGACGTTGCCACTAACAAACTTATTATCCTTTAGCTGTCTATTTGTATGGAGCGACCCTTGTAAGGTAGCTTTCGAGGATGTGAAACAGGAGCTAGTAAAAGCACCAGTTTTAAAAGCACCTAAGAGGAGCAAGGTATTCTACATATTTTCAGCAGCCACCATGCATAGTATCAGCTGTTATTTAGCCCAAATTTGGGAGAAAAAGTGGTATCATTCGATAGCTTTTGCTAGTCGAAAATTGGGCATATTAGAAATTAACTACACCTACATGGAGAAGTTGTGCCTTGCGATGGTCTTTGCGACTAAAAAATTCAGGCACTACATCCTCTATGAGAAGGTAGTTTTCTATACGAAGGCGGAAGGAACTAGATTTCTTATGAACAAGCTACAACCGCCTGATCATCTGCCAAAGTGGTTAATCACTTTGCAAGAGTTTGATTATGAGATTAAGAGTAAGCCACCAAGGTTGCAGGGTATTGTGGAATGCCTTGTGGATTTCGGGGAGCTGAAAAAGACTTTGGCTGAAGGAAGTGATATTGAAGAAATGTTTAAAATTGATACAGATTCTATCCCATCTTGGTATGCTGCTATCACGCATTATCTATCAATGGGAGAGACTGGAGCTGGTTTATCAAAATCTGAAAAGGGGAAAATTAGACAACATGCTTTGAAGTTTTCCTTGATTGCAAGAACACTATATCGGCAGGGTGTTGATGATATCTATCGCCGATGTGTGATGCTTGATGAGGTTTCTTTCATCTTGGAAGAGTGCCATGACTCTGCGTGTGGAGGGCACTTCGCTAGGCAGTTGACGGCACAGAAAGATTTAAGAGCTAGATATTGGTAGCTGTCCATCTTCCAAGATTCCTTTGAGTACGTTAAGAGATGTGATACCTGTCAAAGACATGACAACAGAGAGAATAGAAAACGCCCAATTATGCCTATCATGGCTATCCTTCCATTTGAGAAGTGTGGCATTGACTTTGTGGGTCCTATCACCCTGTCGTCTACTACTCAGAAGAGATACATTATAGTAGCAACTGATTATTTTACAAAATGGTCAGAAGCACGGGTGACGAGGCAGGACAATGCAAAAGAGACTGCAGGTTTCCTTTTGGAGCAAATTATCTGCCGTTTTGGACCATCGAAGGAACTAGTGTCGGACCGTGGAACCCACTTTTTGAATAAAGTGATCAAAAGCCTGACTGAAGCTTGGAAAATCAAGAACAACAAAACAACCCCCTATAATCTGCAAGCAAACGGACAAGTTGAAAGTACTAATAATCAGCTTGTGGGTATCTTGTCTAAAATAGTCTCTGAGAAGAAACGAGATTGGGACAAGAAGTTGTATGTGGCAGTATGGGCGTACAATACAACGTTCAAGCAAGCTACCAGCCATACTCCATTTAAATTAGTTTATGGGAAAGAGTGTGTGTTACCCCTTGAAATCGAGTTGCCAACCATACGGTTTGCAATTAACCACTCTTTGGGAGACGAGGATGCACTTTTTGAACGTTTCACGACCATAGCCCACCTGGATGAGCTGAAATTGCAGAGCTTATTACACCAGGAGATAGCTAAATGTCGGATGAAGCAGTTGTACAACCTTAAAGCAAAGAAGTATACCTTTAAAAAAGGGCAATTAGTTCTGTACTACGATGCGCGTAGGGAGTTGTTTCTAGGGAAGCTGGAACCTAGATGGGATGGCCCCTTTTTGAACGTTTCACGACCATAGCCCACCTGGATGAGCTGAAATTGCAAAGATTATTACACCAGGAGATAGCTAAACGTCGGATGAAGCAGTTGTACGACCTTAAAGCAAAGAAGTATACCTTTAAAAAAGGACAATTAGTTCTGTACTACGATGCGCGTAGGGAGTTGTTTCTAGGGAAGCTGGAACCTAGATGGGATGGCCCCTATAAGATTTTCAGGATAGGGAAAAATAGGTCTACGGCTCTACTAGCTGATCTGCAGGGAGTAGAATTTAAAAATAAGTTAATCTTAATAAGATTAAACCTTATTATTTCTAAGTATGCTAATGTGGAAAAAATGCATTGCAGGTCCAGGCTGGGGCTAATTGGAGACTTGCAAAAGAAGCTTAAGCTGGTTGATGGGGCGGTTAATCCCTTATTTGGAGCACCCATATCTAGAGCAGAGATACCATCAGGGGAAGATTATCTGGTGGAGCAAAGGATACAAAGTGATTGAGCAAGAAGGTGAAACCTTTGTGTGGGAGATCAAAGTCTTCTCCCATCACTGCTTATGAATGTTGACAAGTATGCCTGTTGAGTTTAATGAAGAAGGTGGGATGGAGCCGTCAGTTCATCCTCTAAACATGCTAAATTTTGACTATCATAATTACGAATAGAGGAGTTCAGTATGGTAGGTTGTGTAAACCCATTGTGGACGTACACATTATATTTTGACGGAGCGTCCAGGGGCCCTAATAAAAAAGGGAGTGTTGGAGTAGTAATCCGAGATCCTCGACGTAGAGTTACGATGAAGCTAGCTGCTTATCTCGGGGTAGGATTCACTAACAACATGGCAGAGTGTAAAGCCTTGATTATGGGACTGCATATTGCTAAGCAAGGTGGCATTCGACAGTTGTTAGTAAAAGGGGATTCCTAGTTGATCTTGAATCAGCTAGATGGGACATACACAGTGTGGAACCCCATCCTTTGTATCTATCATCGAACTGCCATGACCCTACTTGAGGAGTTTGAGAGAGTGTCTCTTCAGCTGATTCCATGTTACTAGAATAATTTTGTGGATTCACTGGCAAACCTTGCTTATGAAGAAGACCTTTTCTTCAACTGTGGTCCTAGTTTGGATATTGCTATCAATAATGAGATAGGACCCGGTCGCTTGTGGGGAATGTTATCAGAGCATGCAATATATGGCAGGTGATGGTTGATATGGGTGATGCAAAGAGTAGCCGAGACCCATCTACCGTTGTTATCCTGGACCTATAGGCTGATTAGCCAACATGTTATGCGTACGCCTCTTACCATATATGTAGGAGGGATGGGTCACAATCTTATGCATTTAGCTTAGGGCTGCGAGCCCTATTTATCCTCCTTGGAAGGGAGCATATTATTATATATCTATACTATTTCGGGGAGGGATGTGTAGGTGCTATTATGTTTGATTGTTAGGCCAAGAGGGCCAGTTTTGCGAGGTTTTAGTGTTTTATTTCATTAGGCCAAGAGGGCCGATCAGTTTTTGTAATGGAATGCTTTATTTCATTAGGCCAAGAGGGCCAATCGTCTGTTTAGTACAGGTGCGGTTAATGGTTTCTTGTTTTAGTCCTATGCTAGATAGGTTCAAAGAAGAGCTTGGAAGGAGCCTATGTCGCGCGGAAGCTTCTAGTGGCCCTATCCAGGTGATATCTCTCTTTTACGAGTACCATGTTTTTTATGCTGTATGTGTCTATGTACTTGTAGGGGATTTTCTTTTCTTGTTGGGGACTGGCATCCAAGGCATGAAGTCCCAGGTTTAGGTTAGGTATGTCTGAGGGAGGTCTCAGTAGTCGTTGCCTCCTGTAAAGACATTGCCAGGCATTGAAAGACCTATTTTAGAAGGCAATTCTAGTGACCCTGTTATGCTAGCCTGCTAGACAGCCGTTCTAGGAGTTCTTGTTAGTTGTGAGGCAGTTAGAGAAGCCTACCAGAGGAAAAAATGATGATGATAAAGAGAAGAAAATGAAAAAAAAAACCCTGAATATTTCAAAGGAAAAAAAAATATACAAAGGTGTGTAAAAAGGGGTTCTAACCCCTATACAAAAATAGCAAAAGAAAAAAATCTTAGAAGTAGTTGATCATTGCCTTGCGAAGGCCTGGTAGGTTCCTGGGGACGAGTCAGACCCGAGGCCGATGCCTTGCCCTTCCTTGGGATGACATCTTGCCATAAGAAAAAGAAAGTTGGAGCAAAAATAAAAGTGAGCGTTCGAAAAGGATTAAGTGTCGCCTCGCGAGGGCTTGGTAGGTTCTTGGATACCAAGACAGAACCCAAAGCCGATGCCCTATTCTCCTTGGGTCACTACGCTCAGCTCCCTCCTTTTTATATGCCCGAGTATGGAAAAATAAAAACCTAAAAGAAGAAATGTGCTAAAAGGAAATAATTCTTGATCACGCTATAGGAGTCCTCGCCTAGTAGGAGATTTTGGGTGTGTTGTCCTTAGTTAGGTAGGTAGTTCAGACCACCACTTAGGGCGACCTCTTTGATAGTTCCTTTTAGTTTGGCCGTGTTGGAGCAGTCGGTTAGTGACTAACTTTGGACCTTCTCTCAGATTATGCTAGGCCTACTCCTTGTGGATTTCATGCCTTGGTTTTGTTAGGGGTAGGGTGAGCATTGTGCTGTGTTTTAGTACGGTTAGTGACTAACTTCAGACCTTCTATCAGATTATGCTAGGCCTACTCCTTGTGGATTTCATGCCTTGGTTTTGTCAGGGGTAGGGTGAGCATTGTGCTGTGTTTTAGTATGTATCTATTTTGTATCAGCTTGATGCTTTCTTTGGTTGTTTTGTGCAGATCTGTTGTGGGATTCGATGGGCTAAGTCGCCCTATCCCATGATCGCCAATGAGAGTGGAGTTTTGAGCTCGGAATGTGTCTAAATTTGCCAAAAAATTTGAAATTTAGGGGAAAAATCTTCAACATCGAAGGTGGCGGCTGCAGCTAGGACGATTTTAAGCATCAAGCAAAGGGCGGCTTTCAAAAGGCACCCGAGCGACACTTGCGGATTTTGCATAATTTTTTCGACTGCCATGTGGGATGCCGGGAGCTGCTAGTCAGTGCAGGACGCCGAGACGGACGCGCAGGATTTTTCAGAGAGGCCGAATCGGAGTCCGGACTCGAAAGATGCTAGAAACCGACCAAGAATGAAGTGGTGGACAAAATTAAGACCAAAGGGGGTGCTCTTTGGGAGGGGGCACCCCCCCCCCCCCCCACAAATCAAGCATGGAGCTTCAAAGTGACACATAGATCGGAGATCAGCCGGCAAATCCCCATTATTTCCTGATCATATCACCGGTCTTCGTGCGAGATATGGCTGACCGAATGGAGAGATCAGAATCTAGTCTTTCTCTCTCCTCCCTCTCTCTCCTCTTTATGGGCTGTTCATGCGCACTATCTTGAAGGAGGAATCGGGAAGGAGATTAAAGAAAACAATGATGGAGATTGATGGAGATGCTGAAGATTGATGTGTAGTATTGGATTGAGAACAATGGAGGCTCCGTCTGCTGGTCACGAGTCATTTAATGCGTCTCGGGTTTCGTAAAAACATGGTATGACTATTTTTTATGAAGGAAATGAAGGTTTTTTTTCTTATTTTATGATGGAAATGATGTTTTTATTTGATGAAAATTTGTTTGAGTGCTGGTTGCATCATGTTTAATTGCAGTTTATCAAAAAATTCTGATTTTTCAATGATTTACATACGCTATTTAAATTCTCGCAAAACCCGAAATGTGGTTTTTAAGCTGTAAAATGATAGTTTTGTCGTTTTGGGTGGGTGAAATGTGTTCCTATGGGGAAAAAATAAAAAATAAATTAAATGTTAGTATGCTGAAGTGATTGGAATAAGAAAAATAAAAAAATAGCATATTTTATTGACCAATAAATTAAGAAAATGGAAAAAAATAGGAAAAATAGAAATACGCCTCACAAAAAGAAGGAATAATATAATGAGTGTTTGTGGATGTATGGTAGTGGCAAAGCATGAGGTTTAGCCTCAGTTTGACCTATCTCTTTGTCAAAGTTTGTGATTTACCGCTTTTCATACATCAAAACATGACAAAATGAACCTCTACACTATGCAACGAAAGCAATACCTAAACGAAGGGGGTGGGATGTTTGACTGGTGCGATTTGCGTGCTAATTATTGCTGATTTTCTAATGCATATCATGATATAGAGTTTGTTGTATTTTAATTAAGAGGATAGTAGCACGGGCGTTGTCTCGGTGCTATCCTTACATCGCCGCAATGAGTTAGTGAATGAGCATTGGAAAGCCTGGTTGTGCACAACACGTTTTTGATTGAAAATTATGTTTGAGCACTTTAGGATCATCCACTTTTGCATGTGCATGTTAACCATGGTATCAAAATACAAAGAACTGGATGCATAGCACCTGTTTTCGATTACGATGACCCATGCTTGAGTGTGGAAAGGCAACCTAAGCCATAGGATAGATGTTCATTTCTTGGGAAATTATTTGGTAAGGACACATGGTATCTCCTGGAATACGTTCAAAATGAAAGAGTGGAGTTTGTTCGTTTGTTCTATATGTTGAGCAGCACATCGAGGGGCCAATCCTTGCGATGTAGGAGAGCTGCAGTGGGGCCGCGGTGATTCCACCGAGAGGTTGCCTCCCACATATGTGATTATCATGGAATTTATTGCCAATGTGTATGGGTTCTTCCTCTGTGGAGTTTATAGAAAGGGAAACGTTGGATTACAAAACTATAAACGCATAGATTAGGCTTTAGGACAGTTCGTCCTTTGGCAGTAGATAGACGCTCTTGGCTCGCAAGGCCTTGCTGGTGTGTTTTTTTGTTATGAGCATGAGGTCCGGCTAGTGCCATAGCCAGTGTCGGCCCATTTAAGGTCCCTTCAGAATTTCTGAATTGAATACACTATATGGACTCATGCTCCCCACTCAATGATGAAGGCTGCCTTATCCATATCTTTTGGATGCATCCTTGGTTGATTGTAGCGTGAAAAAACATCTAGAAAACTATACATTTTATGGCCAGCCACATCATCAAGAAGAGAATCGAAAAAAGGGATAGAGAAAGGATCAGTAATAGTGGCTGCATTCAAGTTCCTATAATCCACACAAACCCTGATCTTTCCATTCTTTTTAGGCACCACCACTATAGGGGATAACCAAGTGACCTCATTTACTAGTTTGATGAATCCAATCCTCATCAATTTCATCCTTCACTTGCTTAGCATCATTCAAATTCATCTTATACCTTTTCTGAATAATTGGCTTGGCATCTTTTTAATGATTTATTCTATGTTGACAAACAACTGGATCAAATCCCTTCATATCTGTGTAATCCCAAGCAAAGATATCCTTAAATTCTTTGCATAACTAGATGAGGTTTTGCTTGAACTCTTCTTCCACAAGATATTGACCTTAATGGGTTTAACCTCCCCTTCAAGATTCAAGTTGACTTCCTGAACCTCATCTTCAACAACCCTTGCAGACGTTCTCATGGTGTGCTCATATCTCAACTTAGGCTGTTGAATAATTGCTTTTTGACCCTCTGCATATCCAGTACTTCAGGACTATCTCTACAGTTATCCAAATCAATAAGTTGATTTCCAAGCGTTTCTTGCTGAAATTCTTTAGGATAATTGTTGCCCCGGTCCTAAACCCTTTTATGGGTCTCATTTTTTGATCTCTCCTGAACATCAATCTGCTCCTAACCTTTAGGAAAACCTTCAAGTTGCTATCATGACTAGTTTCTACTTGCAATTTGAACAACCTAGTGGTCCAAAACTTCATGTCCTGTAGTTATTGAAGAATCTTGATACTTTTGAATAATATTGTCCGCATTAATTTCAAACGCTGGAACTACAAAAGGATTTTCTTGAAGAAAAATAGAGAATGACAATCATGTCCATACAGCTTGGAAAGGTGTCATTTGAATGCTTTGCTAGAAGGAAGCATTATAGGTGAACTCCACCAAGGGTAGATATTGGATCCACTTCTTGGGTTCGTGACATCAATATGCTCTAAGCATATCTTCAATCACGTGATTGACACTTTCTATTTGGCCATTAGTTAGGATGATAGGCTGTACTAAAACAGAGCTACGTCCCAATAGCTTCAAATATCCCTCTCTAGAAATGAGATGTGAAAAGGGAGTCTTGATCACTGATGATCCTTTTGGGTAGACCATGGAGTTTGAATATCTCCTTAATGAACAATATGGCAATATCTGAAGCCTTATAATTTGTCTTTATCGGGATGAGATGTGCAACCTTGGTGAGCATATCTACTACAACCATAATTGAGTTGTACCCAGTTGGAACTAGAGGTAACCCAACAACAAATTCCATGATGATAAATTCCCACTTCATCTAAGGGATGTCGAGGGGCTTTGCCTTGATGCTTTGGAAAGATAAACATTTCGTGACATATTTGAGTACATCTCCCTTAAGTCTTTCCCAACGATAGCTCTTCCTGACCATGTTGAGGGTCTTCGCATATCCTGGATGACCAAAGAAAGGGGAATCATGTGCTTCCTAGAGTATTCATTGTTTAAGTCTTTGACTCAAAGGAATACACAGTCTTGTCCTAAAGTAGACTAGGCCTTCATAGACAGAGTACTCTTGGTATTTAACTTTGAGTTTGGGACATTGGTCCTTTTCTAGGATCTCCTTTATCATTTTATGATATTGTGGGTCATGTTTGGGGTCCTCCCTAGCCAAATCAAGGATAGGGTTGCTTGTCATTGACACCATGGTGGCTAGTGATCCAGTCGTCAAATCAAGGATAGGGTTGCTTGTCATCGACACCATGGTGGCTAGTGATCCAGCCGTCAAAGGTTCCTTCTTAATGAGAGAGTTGAGGAATGCTTTACAACTTAAGGCATCATTGACCACATTTTCCTTGCCAGGTCTATATCTGATTTCAAAGTCATACTCTTGTAGCACCTTGATCTAGTGGCGTTGCCTCATTGTTAGGTCAGTCGAGGAGAAGATCCATTTGAGGCTCTTGTGGTCCATGACCAAGGAGAATTTGTTGCTAAGCAAGTAGTGTCTCCAGAGTTTGAGGGCAAGAATGATAGCCAACAGGTCCAAGTCACGAGTAGCATAATTTTTCTCATGGGTTTTTAACTTGAGGAATATGCCATGCGATGACCTTCTTGCATTAGTACACAGCCTAGTGCAAATGAGTTGGCATCTGTAACAACTTTGAACTCCTTGCTCAAGGCTGGGAGCTTCAAAATTGGCATTGTCACTAAGCTATGTTTGAGTTGGTGCTACAACTAAGGTGTAATCTTTGATGAAGATTCTATACCATCCTGTTAGACCAATAAAGCTACGCACTTCCTCAATAGTGGTTGGTGGGGGCCATTCTTGTACATGTTGAACCTTTGCAGGATCCACAGAGATTCCCTTTTTTGATACAATGAAGTCTAGATACTCAATTTGTCATTTGAGGAAGGCACACTTCTTCTTTTGGCATAAAGCTTGTGCGTCCTCATGATTTCACGGACAATGCAAAGTTGAGGTTCATGGTCTTTTTCTTCCTTGGAGTAGACCAAGGTGTCATCAAAGAAAACAAGTACAAAACTCATCAAGGTATGGTCTAAAGTTATACTGCACTAGCCTATTGAATGTAGTAGGAGCATTGGTTAATCCAAAGGACATTACTATGAACTCAAAATGATCATATCTGGTGTTGAAAGCTATCTTTGGAATATCCTCATCCTTGATGCAGATTTGGTAATACCCTGACCTTAAATCAAATTTTGAGAAGATTTTTACCCCTTGTAGGTGATTGAGTAACTCATCTGTCCTTGGGACAGGATATTAATTCTTGACGGCTACTTGATTCAGCCCTCTGTAGTAGTCGATACATAGGCGGAGCGTTTCATCCTTCTTCTTTTGAAACAACACAAGAGCTCCCCATGGCAAACTACTAGGCTGAATGAACCCTTGATCTAAAAGTTATTTGAGCTACTCCTTTAATTTGATAGCTTTGGGAATAGACATTTTGTAAGGTCTTTTTGCAACTGGATCGGTGCCTAGTATGAGTTTGATCTCATGATCAATCTCCCTTGGGGGCGGTAGCTCCGTCAAGTCTTTGGGGAACACATTTGCATACTCCTTTAGCCATGAAGGTTCTTCTTCAGACTCCTTGCTTTCTCTAGCTTATTCAACTTGATTAAGTAAATGGGTAAAATTCCCTTGACTATCCGTGATGCCTTTGCTAATTGGATTTTGGGTTTACTAGCCTCCCCTTGATTTGTGACTAGTTCCCCTTTAGAACTTCTGAAGGAAATTTTTTCCCTTCCATAGTGAATGTGGGCATCACTGGGTATTAACCAATCCATGCCAAGTAAGCATTCATGAGCCCCTAAATTCATTACTATGAATTTTACAATTATTGGCTTTCCACCGGTAGGAATCTCACTTTGGCAATTTGTCTAGTACAATTGATTTCATGCCCATTTGCTAATTCCACAAGTAAAGTGGATGCAATTATTGTGGTTATTCCTAGCTTTCTTGCATAAGTAGGACAAATAAAAGAATGCGTACTTCCACAGTCAATCAATGTTTTGAAATTCTTACCTTGGTAGTGTGAAGGGATTTTGATAATCGAGAATTGGCAATTCAGGCCCATTTTATGGAGAACGGCATGGATTGTTGCCTTTTCAATCTCTGCTTCCATAGTTAGTTCTTCCTCTTCATTTACTTCCTTGATGGTGATATTGGAAGTCCTTGCCCTCCCCATTGCTGCTTGACCCCGACCACGCGCAGCTCTGGTTTGCCCACGGAATTGTCCTTAATGATGGTCCTCACCAAGTTTGGGACACTCTCTTTTGAAGTGCTCGGGTTCCTTGCAAGAGAAGCATCCCAGGTTTTGGTCATTTCTCTGTGTAGGAACAAAGTCACTGATTTCATTTGTCTTTGGTTTCTTCCACTGTCCTTGTACTCTTATCTTGCTTATGTTGTTTATTGGTTTTTTGCTCTGATACCAACTGTAATGTGCCTAGGTCACGACAGAAAAGACGCTGCCTGGCACTCCCACGGAATGTCATAGGATTTGTCAGTTAGTGAATCCCGAGTCTACCCTGCAACAAAACATATTGGCCAACCCTGTTAGGATCGACCTGAATCTTTCTATGTTTCTAACAGTCAAGTCATTCTATAGCCTTCTAGCATACAATCTACTTTGCACAGCATCTAAATTGAGGCGAACTCATATTGCACTTGGTTCAAAGAGAATGGAAAACAAGAGGGATGCATGGCTCGACCTCTCTACCCGTAGGGTAAAGTCCCATTCTGGTCCCCTAAAATGATATGAGCCAGGGTTCTACCCTACATTATCTAAGGTTAATATGTCATCATGATTTGAATGTTGAGAAGCCTCCTAGTTCTCTAGGACCACCCTGCCATAGGATGGACCTGTCAGGGTGTTTCACCCACCCATTTCCCTTGATAGCTTTAGTTTCCTACTTACCTAAGGGCACATTAGTGGTAACATATAGAAGCAGCTTCCTTAATTAACCCGTTAGTCACATGTCCCTTTACATAATTTTATGCACTCACACGAAAAAAGATCAGAAAAATTCCTTGAAAGTAAACTTTATATTAAAATTTCAACTGTGATACAAATCCCATCCATAGGACGATTCCCACAATCCGTAAGGATGGATGTTATTTTTCTCCAATTTTCTACCCTTGCACTAGTAACAAGGCCTTGAGATTGTATAATATTACACGGCGCAGCGAACAGAATCTGAGAAAGAGATAGAGAGTACACAACAGATAAGAGGAGAATGAGTAAATTCTTTAACTCCAAACAATTGATACAAAGATGGCTCTGTCCACCCGTGCGCTTCCACTGTGTGAAGCTTAGATGGCGATCTAGACAGAAGATAGGTGAAGAGCTTAAGGCTAGCTGGAACAACAACTCTGACTGGGTGAAAGATGAGTGAGTGATGGCTGCGAAGGGGTTTAGCTTTTATAGCCTGCGAAGGTCGTTAGGTCGGCCTGTTGAGTGACCTACCATATGAGCCTCCACTAGTCGGCCAGGGAATATTCCAGGGAATATTCCCTTTACCATCGCCAAGGGCCGCTTCCACGGCCCCCGGACCCCACAATAGGGGCCCCTTTTAACTCCCTTACACCGCAACTCGATGCAATGCGCCTCGAGTTGCTACCAGCTTAACCACTCCGTCTAACCCAAAGATTAGACCCACAATGGTCACCTTTTTGCCATCCGGTCACATAGACCTCATTTGATATACAAGTCAGGACTCCACCAATGTCCGGGCTCACACTTGGCTTCTCCTCATAATGGGGGCCTTACAACTTTGAGCACCATGGATCATTGGTAGCACCTAATGAGGGTGGGGCATTGATCATATCTAACACCCCCCCTCAATGTCCACCCATAGGTGAACTATCTCCTCGGCCCAATGCCGAGTCTCTGAAGATGAACTTGAAGCAAATCCTTCGTAAGTGCTTTGGTGAAGATATCTGCTCCATTCTCCTCTGTTGGACAATAGACCAATTCCACTATCCCATCCTCCATCAAATCACGCACATAGTGATACTGGATCTCTATATGTTTGGTGCGTGCATGAAACACTGGATTTTTGGCAATGGCGATGCAACTCTGATTGTCACATCTCAGCACAGTTGGTTCTTCATCTTGCACTCCCATATGCCATAGAATCCTTCTCAACCATATGGCCTCACATGCAGCAAAACAAGCTGCCTTGTACTCTGCTTCGGTAGAAGACAATGCCACTGTTCGTTGCTTCTTACTAATCCAAGAGAAAATTCCTGAACCAAAAGAGAAACAATAACCAGAAACTGACTTCCTGGAATCATTGTCTCCTGCCCAATCTGAGTCACAGTTCCCCATAAGAGAAGTTTCGAAACTGTATGTGATACCATAGTCAAGAGTTTTCTTCAAGTATCTGAGCATCCGCATCCCAGCCTTCCAATGACTCTCATGAGGTTTGTTTGAGAACCTACTCAAAACACCAACAGCAAAACTGATATCTGGTCTGGTGTTGCACAAGTAGATCAGACTGCCGACCAACCTCCAATACCTCCCAATGTCTGCTAGTGCTGATGTATCCTCAATGGATAACTTTACATTCACCTCCATAGGTGTAGCTATCTCCTTGCACTCGGTCATGCCAAATGCCTTCAAGATCTCCCATGCATACTTCTTCTGAGAGATGAAGATCTTTCCTGGCTCTTGCCAGACTTCAATCCCCAAACAATAGTGCAGCAAGCCCAAGTCTGTCATTTCAAACTCAGAACTCAAAGCCTTTCGAGTTTGGTTGATCATATCTTCATAGTCACTTGTAATAAGAAGGTCGTCCACATATAGGACAATCACTACAGACTTTTTACCATCCCTGTAAACATACAAGTTAGCATCTGAGGCACATCTTTTGAAGTTTAGGTTTAAAAAGAACCTATCTATCTGCTGGTACCATGCTCTGGGGGCTTGTTTCAGCCCATACAATGCCTTCCTCAGTTTACACACTTTGTTCTCAAATTGGGGGCCTCAAACCCTGGTGGCTGAGCCACGTACACCTCCTCCTTGAGGTCACCATTTAAGAACGCTGACTTAACATCCATTTGGTACACTGGCCACTTCTTGTGGGCAGCCACTGCAAGTACCGTGCGAATAGTGGTCATTCTGGCAGTTGGGGAAAATGACTCTTGAAAATCAAACCCTTCAACTTGTGAAAATCCTTGGGCAACCAGTCTAGCTTTGTACTTTTCTAAGGTACCATCAACCTTGTACTTTACCTTCCAGATCCACTTGGTGCCAATAACCTTCCGCTTTGCTGGTCGATCCACTAGCTCCCAAGTGTCATTCTTCATTATGCTGTCATACTCCGCCTGCATAGCAACCTTCCATGATGGATTTGCAAGTGCTTCTTCTAAGTCAGTTGGCTCCTTTACTTCTCTCATAATCTCAACCATCAAGGCCATATTGACTATGTGAGCATAAGCCCTCCTTTGCTCCTCTATTCTCTGAGACCTCCTTGGTCCATCTGCCTTCTCCTCAACAGATGCAGGCATAGGATTATTGTGGTCATAGAGCTGCTTCACCCAGCGCGGCAATGGGTTTTCTGGTGGGGTGATGTCAGGTTGGTGAACTTTTTCCTCATCATCTGAAGATGATGCTTCCTCCTCCTTAAGGATAGGGATAGCTCTCGGGACAGGTTCATAGTGGACTACTTCTTCGCTTGATGATAAAGTGGAAGAACTTGCCTTCTCCTCCTCCACTGTATGCGGCTTCTCCTTGAACACCACATCACGGCTCGCGATGATCTTCTTTGCCTCTTGGTCATATAATTTGTAAGCCTTCTGCTCATCACTATAACCCAAGAAGATACATTTTCTGCTTTTTGGTTGTAACTTGTTTCTTTTCTCATCTGGAACATGTGCATAACATTCACATCCGAAAATTCTGAAATGTGAGACAGATGGTTTCTTACCAGTGTAAGCCTCATGAGGTGTTTTTCCCTTGAGAGCCTTTGTATAGCTCCGATTTAGAATGTAGACTGCAGTATTAACAGCTTCAGCCCAAAAATGGTTAGGCAATCCCTTGCCCTTTAGGATGCATCTTGCCATCTCCACAATGGTGCAATTCCTGCATTCCACAACACCGTTCTGCTGAGGTGTGTGAGGCGTCGTCAATTGACGCTTGATCCCTTTGCTCTTGCAAAAGCCTTCAAACTCCTTTGAGTTGAACTCACCACCACCATCTGTTCTAAATTTCTTCACACTTTTCCCTGTTTCATTCTCAACAAGTATTAGACATTCTTTAAACTTACCAAAAGCTTGAGCCTTATCACGAAGGAAGTACACCCACATCTTCCTACTGTATTCGTCTACAATCAACATAAAATAAGAAGATCCCCCCAAGGCCTGTGTAGGCATCTTACCACACAAGTCAGCATGCACCAACTCTAGAGGAGCCTGTGCTCTATTCTTGATTTCTTGTGGAAATGCCTTTCTCTGTTGCTTGCCCATCATACAAGCTTCACATGGTTCCTTCAATTCAGTTATTGTAGGTAGGTGAGCAACCATACCTTGCTTTTGCATCTCCTTCAAAACTGCAAATCCGATGTGTCCAAACCTTTCATGTCAAAGCTTACTTGTGCCCACTCCAGCGGTGGCTGTAAGAGCACTTAGCTCATACAGGTTGTTCCTTCTTTCTCCTTTGCCAACAATTGTGCTAGCACTATCAATAATTTTTGCACCTGTCTTCTTGAACCTCACTTCATGACCAAGATCAGTTATGGCAGCAACTGATAAAAGATTTCTCCTGATTTCGGGAACATACAGCACATTTGAAAGCTTTTTGACTTCACCATTTGCAGCAACAAAAGAAATAGTACCTGTGCCTGCAGTAGGGCATTTAGCATCATTTCCAACCGTCACAGTGATGGATTCTTGTAGAGGCTGCATAGAACTGTATAGACCTTTCTTGTTGGTCATGTGACGGGAGGCCCCAATATCCAACACCCATGAGTCAGTGGTAGATTCTTCTTGCGTTGAGGAGCACAGTTCCTCAATGGTCGCCATGAATAATTCCAACTCTGCTTCAGCCGTATTGGCTGTCTCTTTCCCTTTACTTTTAAGGGTACCATTCTTTTCATCTGCCTTCTTGACACGACAATCTGCAATTGCATGTCCTTTCTTCTTACAGTAGAAGCACTCTCCTTGAAACTTCTTCTTGTCGCCCTTCTTCTTTTTGTCACCATCATTTTTGGTGGAGGAAACACCTTTGCCTTTTGCATTGGCAGAGAATGCAGCATCTCCATTGTTGCTTCCTTCTCGGGCTTTCAGCCTCAACTCCTCCTCCATTAATAATGCACAAACCTCCTCAAAAGTCAAAGCTTGAGGTCTCACCTGAGTATTAAGGGCAGTTACTAGTCCATCAAACTTTTGTGGACAAATCCGAAGACACCTCCGAGCTAGCTCGTCGCTAGTCTTTTGTATCCCAGCACCAGCCATCTGGTCGCGCAGATTCTTAATCCGAGTGATGAATGCTTCAACCGTCTCTCCTTCAGCAAACTTCTCCGCTGCTAGTTGATTCTCCAAGTTTTGAATCCTTGTTTGGTTTCCTATTTCATACTGACTCCTTAGTACATTCCAAGCCTCTGACGCTTTGGTTGTATGCTGAATCAAAGTCAAAACACTGTCAGAATAGCTTGTAACTAAGGCACACAATGCATCTGCATTCCTTCATTTTCAAGCTCGTAGAAGATCTGCATTAAGAGGAATCATCACACTAGGATTTGATGGGTCGGGGGTAGGCTGTGGTTCTGCGTCAGTCTCCATCATAGTCTCCAGAAGCTCATAAGAATCAAGGATAGTTGTAATTTTGAACTTCCACAGGGTGTAGTTTGTACCATCTAACTTGCCTTCGCTGAAGGTTGGTGGACGAATCCTCAGTGTTTGAATAGCCGGTACAGTAGCACCACCTCCTGCACCGCTTCATGATGTGCCAAAACCGCTTCCCAGAGTTGACATAGTTTCTCTTTGCTGTTGAAGCCTTTGCCTCTTGCACGCTCTCGGATCTCTAGAGCCCCCTAGGCTCTGATACCATGTAAAATATTACACGGCGCAGCGAACAGAATCTGAGAAAGAGATAGAGAGTACACAACAGATAAGAGGAGAATGAGTAAATTCTTTAACTCCAAACAACTGATACAAAGATGGCTCTGTCCACCCGTGCGCTTCCACTGTGTGAAGCTTAGATGGCGATCTAGACAGAAGATAGGTGAAGAGCTTAAGGCTAGCTGGAACAACAACTCTGACTGGGTGAAAGATGAGTGAGTGATGGCTGCGAAGGGGTTTAGCTTTTATAGCTTGCGAAGGTCGTTAGGTCGGCCTGTTGAGTGACCTACCATATGAGCCTCCACTAGTTGGCCAGGGAATATTCCAGGGAATATTTCCTTTACCATTGCCAAGGGCCGCTTCCGCGGCCCCCGGACCCCACAATAGGGGCCCCTTTTAACTCCCTTACACCGCAACTCGATGCAATGCGCCTCGAGTTGCTACCAGCTTAACCACTCCGTCTAACCCAAAGATTAGACCCACAATGGTCACCTTTTTGCCATCCGGTCACATAGACCTCATTTGATATACAAGTCAGGACTCCACCAATGTCCGGGCTCACACTTGGCTTCTCCTCATAATGGGGGCCTTACAACTTTGAGCACCATGGATCATTGGTAGCACCTAATGAGGGTGGGGCATTGATCATATCTAACAGAGATTCCTTCCCAAGTCACGTGGACCATTTGAGTAGGACTCGGTGGTAGGGGATTTACAGCCAGAGCCCCCCCTAGCACCCAAGCATTCTCCTACTAACAGACATTTCTACCAAGAGACCTCTCACGACAGGTTCGGTCCACATTCCCGACATGGCTATCAAAAACCCCCTTGTATAGGGTTGGCGGCTACTGGGGGTGCTCAACACACCTTTCCTAGGTGTTTCAACTTGAATCCAATTTGAAAAATTTTCTTTGTATCAATCCCTTTGTTAGATGCTCCTTTTCCAAATAGGTATTCCTAAGTACAAATACAAGTAGAAGTGCACAATATGTATTAGACAATTCTTTGTTCTCTTTGCCAAAGGAAATTCCAATTTGATGCAATAGTATCTAATCTCAGCTTTATCCCCATTATCGTCCGAGATTTATAGAGATAACCTAATTTAATTTCCTCATTCTTTTGAATGAAGGAGTATCCTTGCAATGTTGATTGCAAATTGGGACATTGGTTTCCCTACAAGGAAACCCTACGTATTCATTTGAACTAGGATTTATTGCATAATTCATAAAGTTACTTAAGGCCTTTGAATTCCTTTCAGTTTCAAGCAAGATGGGCCTTGAGAAGAATCCTTTCAGCTTCTAACACTTTAGGGTTTGAAATTCTTTCAATTTCCTAGGAACCCTACGTATTCTATCACAAGTTCAATCTATGTTTTGTGAGATGTAATAGGATTTCCTATTATTTCAACCAAGAAAATTGATGTGGATGCATAAAATCTATTTGGCTTAATTGCAATTTAATGCGTATTCTTGAAAATTTTCATACATATATTAGCATGAAATTTCCATGCAATTTATGTGCAATTTAACGGCTTCTAAGTGCAATTTCAATTGATTCACCGAAGATGAATGCGATGAATTTTTTTTTCCTAGTACGCTCATTATCTCAAAACATGCTCAATTAAGTTGCAATAATTAATGTAACGTTCTTTTCTCCCAATTTCTTTTCCCCAATAGAATGGGGCACACCTGATTCATAAGAGATGCATTTCCCATAGTTGCGGTCGCTTGGTTCGTGGTCCCATTAGCTGTAGTGTAATGAAGCAAATTATCAACAAGAGAGTTGAAGCCTATTCCAACTATAAAATTTGTACATACTTGAGCCATGAGAAAAGAGGACTTTAGAAATTAGTATAAAAGGCAAGAAGTGCTAATGTAGCATCATTCTTTGGCATTATCACAATTTTATCCTTCTTGTCTTTTATCTTCTTGTACTTGGTTAACAGCTCATGGCTACATTGTGCTATAGTAATAGAAGATGTTCCATGGCATGGCTATGCTTGTAATTCAATTTGTTACATTTCTTGCTGTGATTAGCTTAGAATAATTTGATTTCATGTTCATTTCCATTGTTAGATTAATCCTTCTTTATATTGGTATCAGAGCATTAGTTTAGATCCTGTCAGAAGTCATCTTCATGCATTAGATCTAGTTGCAGTGACTAGGGAATGAAAATCGTAGTTAAAAATTAGTCACAACAATCAGTTCTTCCATAACCATGGTTTGACATGGAAATCTGTCACAAACTATGACAAAGATGGAGGTTCTTGGCATGAACTAGTGGATAATGGTATGCTCCAATCAAATTTAGCAGGCAATGGCTCAATTTTGGCCCAAAAATAAAGAGAGATGGACAAAATGAGGGCTACATGACTTAATATGGGTTAAACTTGAGTTACTTTTCAAGAACATGGGTTTTTCCCTTTCCTTTCAAGTTTTCCTCTTGAATCCATGGCCAAAGGTTGATCAAATCTCTTGCCCTTGATCTCTATCATGCCAATGGACTTCATAACCTTGATCTTCACCTCTTCAGCTTTCCATGGAGTAGTGGTTTGGCTGATTATGCCTCATTCTTTCCTTGAAAATCCAAGAGCAAGCAGCATCGTGAATTGCACCTGTAGTACATTCGGGCCTATTTTGTTTTAAAAATGAGCTAAGGAGCTCAAGTAATCCATGGATAATGCTCAAACACTAATGGCAACCGGTCTTCTTCAAGCTTGGGCGAGATTTCTTCCTATTCTTGGACTCTTCTCTCTCCCATGAAACCCTATTCTTGAGAGTTTTGGATAGCAACAAAGAATCTCGATTTTCTTGAAGCAAATGAGGGGAGTCTTGGTGGCAAATCACTCTTGGAGCTTGCTTATACATGTGGCTTCAATTTATTGACAACATTGAAGCAACATTGAAGAGACTTTAGGCATATATTGGTCTATGGAAACTTTGGACAGCATGCATCTTCAATGTCACTAAAATCCTTGATTATCTTCTCAATTTTTGGAGTTTTTAGTCTACATTGGAGTTGTTCATTATCATCTTTCAAGCCCTACATCAAATAGAATAAGATTGTACCTTCATCAACCATACTTGAAGCATTGGAGCAACAATATGGAGTTCATAGAAGAAGAGTATGAAGCTGAGAGCTTATTCCATATTGAAGCAAGCTTAAATTGGGACTTTCTTGGATCATTTGAAGCTGAAGACAAGTCATCCTTGTGAGAGGTTTCTTCATCAATTACACTCTTCACATACAAGCATAAGAGATACTTTCAATCATCTTTAATCTCTCCCTTTTGAATCCAATTGTTGAGGAGCTAATCCAATTGATGGAAGAGGGATTAAAATGATTAAGAATCCCAATCATTTTCTCAAATGCATTTCATGAATAATCCATAGAGCTACTTTAGTGATTAATCATTATTTAATCACTTTCTCAATGCTTCTAATTCTCATCCATTTTTCCCTAACTCTGACATTGAACTGTTTGCCTTTGGTTTCATTGCCATGAATGAAAAATTATACCCAATGGTAAGTGAAATAAAATTGTAAAGCAATGAGCCATTGTTGCATGTATTCCTTACCTATTCCCATTTCAATTTTCAGCCCAATTCCATCCAAGTTCTTGAATATCATGAAATGACAATCAAATTCCTTTTAATGCATGCATTTCATGCTTTCTTCTTAGCCTATCATTGATCTGCCATGTCTCTACCCATGAGGAAAAGTGGATGCCGGGTGAGTTGGTAGTAGGACAAAAGAGAGCTGACCCTCCCCTATTGATGAGGACCCTGAAGGGGAGCACAACCCGACTTTAGAGGGAAATTTGCACACCCTTCAAGTCTCAGATCCCACACATTTAAAGTTTGGGTGTAGGTACCACTTCAAAGGCACAAGAATTCAGTCTACAGCATGATGTAATTGGCATTGGTTTCATGATGCAATGGAAAATGCATGACAGTCATTTAAAAAATAAAAGCAAGTGTATGACAACATAATGCAATGCAATTGGCAAATTGGGACATAGCTATGTTGAGCAAGATGTATGCTATTTGTGGCATTTGTAATTTGGGTCAGCAATAAAGAGTTGGAACAGGGTATGCAAACAAGGTCCCATTGATTGGATCCTTATTTTGCAGCTTACAGTGGGATTATTCAATCCTTTGGTTACTTGCAAAGGTTAATCTTAGTTTTGCAGTTGTATGGAGTTCCTTTGCAGGTCTACATAGTTTGTACATGCATGAAATTGACGGTACAAGTCATTTAATGACCAAAATAGAGCATTCATAGGTTGCAAGAAATTCTAGATAGTTATAGTAAATTGTCTACAAAAATTTCTATAAATAATTTTCAATACTTGATACCTCAACTGAAAGGGGCCATCCTGAGCTTTATACAGAGCCAAAAAGTTAGTCGTTTGGATCATTGTAGCTTAATATATTTGAGTTTTTCTTCTACTGCACACCTAGGATAGGACATCACCTATGGCTAAAAATAAAAGAAAGGAACCCATTATGGATACCATCAATGAAGGTGTAAGGGACTATCAGCTGGATAAAGAGTGTGAAGCTTCACAAGAGGATATTTACATGAGAACCATGATAATGAGGAGCTAGAGATAAGTTCAACACATGCTGTAGTAAACAAACAAGTGAATGGGCTTGGCACTACTCATGTCTCTATTGATTCTAACAATTTTCAACAACTCTCCAATGACATAAAGGACATGAAGTTGGGCATCGACAAGCTTGTAGCTCTCTTGAGTGAGAGGATATTACCTACAACAATTCCAAATGCTCCCAGTCCTCCCATTGTTCAAGAACAACCAAAGACCACAACTTCCAAGGTTGTTGGACACTATGAAGTCAGAGAGCCATCAAGAGCTCAACCCTCTCATTTTCAGCCTTAATTCAACACCTAAATCAACAAGACCTACACTAGCCCTCATGGATAGGATTTGGAATATAAGACTCATGCTAACTCAAGGCTTGATGATGACAAACATGGATGCCATCCTTTTTACAAGTATTTTTATGGACATCAATCTACTATCCCTAAATCTACACATGAAGAGAAAGCTGAAGAACAAAGGTCTTATCATGGTCAAGCAAGTGGAGGTAATAATTTTCATGGGCAGCACCATTACAATGGATATGGTCATGTAAATTTAGCTCCAAATTCTTTTGGACGGCAACATCAAGTTAACAATAATCATGTAAATAATCAACCTTCTAAACAAGGTCCTCATTCAAATCAGTTTTGGCCTCATTAAATAAATGGACAACAACTACAAATGAATGCCACAACAAATATACACTCTCCAATGTACGGACATCAAGTCTATGGATAGCCTCATGTTGTTGGCAACTCTCTCTTTCCGCCACAAGGACAATTTAATCAGCCAAATGGGTATGTACATACTCATGGACAACAAAAACCATATGTTCATGGAGCATGGAGTAACAATGTTCAAAATAAAAATTCTTTTGGTCCAAACTTAAATGGATAGCAACACAATAATGGTCGAACTCGTCAATATGAGTAGGAATACAAGGAGAAAATAACAGTTTCTAATTTCAAGGGTGAAAATCCCCCTACTAGATTAGAAGAATGGTTTGACAAGCTTGAGATGTATTTTTCTTTGTATCCTAGACCGGAGAATGCCAATATTAAATTTGCAGCCCTACATTTGGAGGGTTATGCACACACTTGGTTACAGTACATGTCAAGGATTGGTAATGAATTCTTGACATGGGACACATTAAAGAGGGCAATGATTGAAGTTTTCGTATCTCCTATTGAAAAAGAGAAGTTAAAGAAGAAGTGGTATGCTCTTGAGCAAAGGGGATTAACAGCTAGAGATTATTCTAACCAATTCCTTAACCTCTCCATGTATGTGGATGGTGTATCCAACAATGCCAAGCCGAATAACTATATATTTGGGCTTGAATCTTCTCTATCTTTGGAAGTGGGAGCTATGAAACCATCATCTTTACAAGCTACCATACAATTGGCTGAAAGGTATGGTAAAAAATATAAGAGTTTCTAGCAAAGAACAGGGCAATATTTTTAGCCAAACCAATTCACTAGAATAGCTGCAAATTCTGGGCAAATAAAGACTAAATTTCAACAAGGAGGAAAGCCAACAAATACCTACATCAAGATTCCTACATTTTCTTTTGTTTATGGATCAAAATAGGGCAGTAATTTCAGATTTAATGCCAAAAATAAATTAGATGGAAAGAGGACTAAAATAGGTGGCAAAAACTCAGCTCTTATGGTTCAAGGAAAGGATGTGTCTAATGACAAGCTGAAGGACTTGTATGTGAAAGGTCTATGCTTCAAATGTGGGGAGAAATGGTCTCCAAACCACAAGACAAAATACAAAGCCAAGAATGTCAAAGTGAGCATGATCTTTGAAGAGGAATTGGATGTTGAGATAAATGAAAGCAATCTCTCAGCTTGAGTGCTTACCTACTCTTGAGCAGACAGATGACCATGATGATGATTGCCATGAAGAATTTTATGAACCTATGGATGATTTTCCATTCAACCCGGGTGGTTACTACATGGATGATCCTTGGACGAATTTGGATTCATTGAAGCTTTGTTCTATCTCCCGTGATGCATGGAATGGTTCCAAAGGGGAAAATACATGACATCTTAAAGGCTATATTAGTGGAAGAATTACCCATATTCTTATCGACATCAGGAGTGCACATAGCTTTGTTAATACACAGTCTCTTGATGGACTAAAGTTGTACACTCAAGAAATGTCTTCATCACTAAGAATCCAAGTGGCAAACGGAGCTTATGAGAGCAATAATTAGATTTGTTCTAATGTTCCCATCACTTTATCATCATCTTGTACCACTTCGGTGAGTCTTATTGCCTTAGAGATGGGTCCCATTGATGTTATACTTGGTTGCAATTGGCTAAAAAGTATTGGCAAGTTTGCCATGGATTTGAATAGACTACAAATGGAATTTCAATGGCATGGACATCAAGTTATTCTTCAAGGAATTGAGAAGAAGAAGCTAGAGGTGATCAGTCCCAAAAAGACTAAGAGAGAGATCAATGCAAAGGCATGTATGTTTCCTCTCCTCTTATCAAAGATTGATGAGGATCAGCCCTCTTTAAATTTGCCCTCTACTCCTTCAAAAGATATGGATCATTGTCTTTGTAAATTGTTGGAAGAGTATGCTGATTTATTTCAGCCACCTTCCTCTCTTCCTCCAAAGTGTGAAGTGGATCACCCCATCAAATTGCTTCCAAATACCAAGCCTATCAATAAGCCTCCATATCACCTTTCAAAGGTGGAAATAGAAGAAGTTGAGTGCCAAGTAAATGAGCTACTTGAAATGGGTCTTATACAACCAAGTCAATCTCCCTTTGCTTCTCTTGCTCTCTTAGTCAAGAAGAAGAATGGTTCATTCCACATGTGCATAGATTAAGGCCTCTATCAAAAATAGGTATCCAATATCAAGGATTGATGATGTCTTGGAAGAATGGAAGGATGCCAAGGTCTTTTCAAAGATTGATTTGTGATCGGGATACCACCAAATACGCATGGAGGGGGATGAATACAAGACTACATTTAGAATCGAGAGGGGATTGTATCATTTCATGGTTATGCCCTTTGGTCTTTCAAATGCTCTATCCACATTCCAAGCTTTAATGAACAAAATACTTTAGCCACTCAGTTTTCAAGATAGTTTTGGTGTTCTTTGATGACATATTGATATATAGCAAGGACAAAAAAAATCATTTACAGCATGTTAGAGAAGTTTTTGACATATTGAGGAGTCACAAGTTGTTTGCTAAAGCAACCAAATGTACATTCATGGTCAAAGAAGTAGAATAATTGGGACATATTGTTGGAGAAAATGGCATCAAGGTTGACTCGAAAAAGGTCCAATGTGTGAAATATTGGTTACTCCAATAAACACTACTTCATTGAGGGGTTTTCTTGGTTTGTCTTCTTTTTACCGAAGATTTATCAAGAACTATGCTCATGTGGCTGCACCATTGACTAATAGGTTAACGAAAGAAGATTTCTTTTGGGATGAAATAACTGAAAAAAGTTTCAATGAGTTGAAGCAACTCCTCATTTCAGCACCTATATTGGTTTGTCCCAACTTTTCTAAGGTCTTTTTGATCTACGTGGATGCTAGTGGGAGAGGATTAGGGGCTGTTTTAGCCCAAGAACGTGGTATCCTTGCATACAAGAGCAAAAAATTTGATGAAAAAGAGAGGTAAATGCATGTATATGAGCAAGAGATACTAGCTATACTACATGCAGTCAAAAAATGACATCATTATCTCTATGGAAGTTACTTTAAGGTGAAAAGTGATCATAAGGTGTTGAAGTATTTCCTTTCTCAGCCAAACTTGTCTCCTAAGCAAAGAAGGTGGTTGGCAACTCTCCAATCATATGATTTTGAGATAGCATACACGGTTGGAAAAGACATTGTAGTGGCGGATGTGCTCTCTAGGATGTGGGCATGTAGTGTATCTACCATCTCCACTATATATAAAGATTGGATAAATGACATACAAGAGGAATATATGATGGAGAAGCATGCTACCATAATAATGCAGAAATTATAGCAAGGGGTAAATGAAGAATATCCAAATTTCAAATGGCATAATGGACTTTTATGGTACACGGGAAATGTCTATTTGAATCCTTAAAGTAACTTTAAGCTGAAAGTCCTTCAAGAAATGCATTCTTCACCCTTGGCTAGCCATCTTGGTCTCTTTAAGACTTTTGACAAAGTGGACAAGAGTTTCTATTGGAAAGGCCTATGGCGGGATGTGAAGGAGTATGTCTCTCATTACTTGGAATGCCAACAAAATAAAGATTCATCTTTATTACTAGCTAGTCTCCTTCGGCCCTCGCCCATCCCACAAGGAAAATGGATTGACATTTCAATGGACTTCATTATGAGACTCCCTACCACAAGGCACAATTGGAATAGCATTTTTGTTGTGGTGGACAGACTTACCAAATTAGCCCATTTTATTTCAACCAAGACATAATATTCAGCAAAGCAAGTAGCTAACCAATTCATGGAAGGAAGTATTCAAGCTACATGGTATGCTCTTGAGGATAGTGTTGGATAGAGACACTAGATTCATGGGAAATTTTTGGAAGGGTTTGTTTACTTCCATGGGTATTACTCTTGCCCCAAGTACCACTTGCCACCCTCAAATTGATGGTCAAACTGAAAGAGTTAACCGATGGGTGGAAGTATACTTAAGATATTATTGTCATGACACGTAATCATCTTGGGATAATTGGTTGCACCTTGTTGAATTTTGTTACAATAATACGTATCATATGAGCATTGGGATGGCTCCTTTTGAAGCACTCTATGGATACAAGGTTCAAATTCCTTTAGCCATGTTTCATGAAGATGTGAATCCACAAGCGAAGGATAAGTTAGAAAGAATGGAGATGCTTATGAAGCAGTGTAGAGAAAACATACGAAAGGCACAAGATGTCATGAAGTCCTATGCTAATGATAGAAGGAGGTATATAGAGTTTGATATTGGAGATTGGGTCTTTTTAAAGGTGACCAAGACTCATTATGCATCCCTTAAGGGTGGAAATAACAAGTTGGCTGTAATATTTCCATGCAATAAAAGTTAGTTGGTTAGTTCAAAAGTTAGTTAGTCAATTAATAAGTTAGTAAGGTTACTAACTAAAGTAAAAAAGTTAACTAACATTAAAAATAAATAAATAAATAAAATTGAGAGTCGTAATCCCATATTTTTCTCGGATTGACAAGGACCGTAGCTACCCTCCATAGAAGTTACAATGTGAACGACAGTTATGAGCTATATTAATCACTAATATTAATGTGTATAGTATGGATGGTCTAAAAATATTAGATTTTTGGACAAGACTAGTATATTTTAGATATTTTAGATATTATCCTAAAAAGATATAGAGATTTCTAGAACTAGATGTCATTAAAAAAAAAGAAGAGAGATGTTTTAGTTAGTTTTGGATATTTTATAAAAAGAAAAAGAGAGAGAGAGAGAGATTGGTAAAATTGCGCGCGCGCCCCGATCGTAGTCTATAAATAGAAAACAACACTTCAAACAGGGAGAAGAAGAAGGAGTGCACTAAAAGATTTCTAATTAAGTATCTTGGGGTTTTACCCCCCTTCGGAGCAGATGGAATCATCATATTTATGATTTGAGCATCAGATCACTACTTTTTCCAAGATTCCCTCCACAAAGAGCTCTACTTCTCAATCACAACCCTTCTTCTCTAATTCACTATAAATAAGAGGCATGGAGAGTAGTTAGGAGACACAAGAAGACCTTGAGAGGCTACAAGAGAGAGAGAGAGAGAGAGAGAGAGAGAGAGAGAGAGAGAGAGAGAGAGAGAGAGAGTAGTTAGGAGACACAAGGAGACCTTGAGAGGCTACGAGAGAGAGAGAGAGAGAGAGAGAGAGAGAGAGAGAGATATTACCCTAAGAGGCTACGAGGGAGCAAGTTAGCTCAATTCCTCTATCTCTGTTTTTGACTAAGTCATCTTCTCTTACACTCTCTCATCTCGAATCTATTCTGCCTTCCCTATCTCTCGAACTACTCATGGACCATGGCTCCAAACTGACGAAGTGGAAATACCATGGGGACCACCGCAACAAGTCAACCAATAGATATTGCCAAAGATACAGGAGTGCTCGAGGTTGCCAGAGTTGCCACTACCAATGGAACATCGGGTGTGGCTGACGCGAGCACGAGTAAAGACAAAATTCCTAATGTCTTCATGCTTTCAAACCAGGTTATTCATTACTAGATTATTATTTTGCTATTAAAAATAATTACATAAAATATTAGCTTTCATATTTTTCACTTACACGAATTGATAACTTCATCTAGAAAGCATACTAGTACAAGCATAAATGATTATTCGTTATGAATTACAGCTAGGTTAATTGAGATTCTAAATCATAGAATCATGTTAGAAATAATTGATAAATGTTATTGTACATATGTCTTTATGCACATTCGATATAATTATAGTCAAATGCAACAGGGTTAATTGTTCACTAACACTTGTTATGAAAACTGAATGTCTATTTAAGAGTCCTATAAGTCATCTCGCTTTGTTGTTGGCACAATATATTTCTTTAAAGAATTTCACTTATGTTGGGTAAGATAGACCAAATGGGAAATTCATGCCTTGCTTAACATGTTATAAGAGATGTACTCAACACTTCTTTATGGGGAGGAGAATTCTCATTAGAATGTAAGGTTACCTTAGGATAAGGTCTACCTTGGCTATGTGAAGCTGTGAGCTACACGATGATGTGATTGCCATTGCATCATTTGATATATGTTTGAAAGGACTATTTGTGTTTGCAAGAATCTAGATCTCTGATTGAAATTATTGACAAACAGAATAAAAGGAAGGATCACACTAGGCTACCCCCAAGCTAGCGGCGAGACCCTACTCCAAAGGGGTCATCGTTATCACTTCGAGAGGCTTAGACCAGCTCCATTAGCAAAAGGTTTGTCAATAGGGATAGTCTTGGCAATAGGAAATGTGGGTGCCAAGGGGGGCTCTAGTTGTAAATCCTACATTGTTCCTAGAACCTGACGAGCCCTTTCATGACCCAAGATGGGATCCTGGAACCCTAAATACTAGTTAGAAGGGTGGAATCTTGGTGGGTAGAATACCCTCGTGGAATTGTGTGTATCTTCCACAGGGTCTGAAAGATGGAAATTGTAATGAGCTTCCAATATAATAAAGAAGTTTTCTTTATTCAAGGATTGTTTGAATTGTATGCGTATCTGTGAGATAAATTACGTGAAGGAACATGTGATTTAACGAACTAATTAAGGAAGCTAGTTGTATATGTTCCAAAAAATGTGCTATAGGTAATTAAAAAACTAAAGATGATCCTATCATCAAAGGAAAGCGGGTGGGCGTAACCCCTGACGGGTCTGTCCAATGGTAGGTTGGTCCCGGTTAGCTGGGAGCTTTTCTAAATCGGCAATAGAAATAGGAATATGATTAAATTGACCAACTAATTGTTAGGTAGAACCCACTTATATTGTTTTAGGGGACTGGAATGGGATTTTGCCTTATGGGCAGGAGGTTTGACGTACTGCACTCCCCTCCATCTTCCATTCTCTTTGAACAAAGTGCAATGGCAAGTACACTTTAGATCGAGTAATCTTGTAAAAGTGGAAAATTGAAATAATTGATGCTAGCTAACTGTTAGGAGATCCATCTGATTTTAGGAACCCAAAAATTCAGGTCGATCCTAGTGGGTTCAACTTGAGCTCTCTTGTTGAGAAGTAGGTTGAGTAGGGCCTAAGTGACAAACCCCGTGATGTTCCAAGGGATCGTTGGGCGGCATCATTTTTGGAAAAATCTACTGATGGACTACTAAAAGGTGTGATGTGGATTGTGGCTGGCAGACACCTCACAGTTGGTATCAGAGCACACGTTAGTATAGAATACAACGTAAGCTTAAGAAAAATATTTTTTAAATATAACCTAGGACATGTTTTCTTCTCTTTATTAATGTATGTTTTTGAATTATGGCAGAGTAACAAATCTTGAAAACGATTCTTGATCTTCTGAGTAATGTTTATGTTAGCTATGCATTCATCCAGTTTTACTTGATGGAGAATTCAGATGATTTAGGTACTAGATCAGTTGTACAACCCCTCATCTCTATATCGTAAAAGACGGTGGATGATTAGCGAAGGGTATTGCTATATTGATGCAAGCCGTCTAGCTTATCTTCAGAGTAATCTGAAAGGGGTAAAATGAATGGAAGATCTTAAAGTTGTCAAGATCTATCTATTTTATAAGGCCAATGTAAACTCGACCCTGTATACTAGAGGCAAGAAGATCAAACTAAACCAGTATATCTATGAGGAAGTTACAAGGATCCTTCCAACTGACAGAATAAAAGTCGTAGGTGGCTATAGCCACCATGACTACAAAAAGGACGAATTTCCTGAACTCCCTCAAAAATATAGATTCCTAGATATCTACTCCCCGAGTCCAAGTTACTTCATAAAGGATGTATCAGAGTGGCATGCTTAGAATGTAGTAGGGAATCCTTTTCTAGAAGAAAATAAGATGAGCATGCGACCTATCTAAATAATGTATTTCTTTCCATTTGATTACTGCGTGTATATCCGTTGTAATAAAGATTGATTGATACTTTATCAATCAGAGGAATAATGCAACCTTATTTTCCCTTGAAATCTCTGAAATTGCATTTCAACTTTAGCAATGGGAAGAAAGTTTTATTTGAAAATTGTTTCAATAAACTAAGAGAGAAATAATTTGAGTATTGAACTCTAATACTGAAACTATATAAATTTTGTAAAATTTAACTTGCGAATTTTTGAAAATTTCCTAGAATCTCACATCCACAATAATTCCCAATGAAGCTCAAGAGAAAAGGAATATTTTGAAGTAAGTCAAACCTCCGGAATTTGACAGGAAATGTGAGAATGTGGAAGTCAATGCAGAAATTAGGATTGAATCCATGGAGGATTATTTTACTACTGCTGGAACTATCCCAACCAACCAAGCCATGATAGCTAAGCTAAAATTAATTGGCGAAGCTCGACTTTGGTGGAAGTAGTGGTGTCTAGATCAAGGTGTCCCTGAAAATACCATTGCTTGGGATTTGCTGAAAGAAGTTGTAAGGGGAAGATATTTACCTCTAGCTTATTGCACCTAGAAGATGAATGAGTTCTTTAATTTGAAGCAAATGGGACTGACCTTGGAATTATATTACTCCAAGTTTTTTTCTCTTCTTAAATATGCACCCCCCATGGATACTGTTCAAAAAGTGTCCAAGTTTTGCAATGGGCTAAATTATCCTCTGAACACTCGTTTGGAATTAATGCACCCAATAGACCTCTAGGATACTTTGATTTGAGCTGCTCCTATTGTGCGGGAAGTACAAACAAAGCCTAACAATAATAAGTTCTAGAGCTACAATAACCAAAATAAAGGAGGATTCAAAGGTCAAGCAAAAAGAGCCCAAGGCCAATTTTACCAAGGTCAAAAGAAAAGGGAAAAATCCAACGCAGTTGGAAATTTTGTTCCTACCCAGGGAAACACGGATGGTCTTATGTGCTTTCACTATAATGAGACAAGACATTTCAGGAGAGACAGCTTGGTCAAAACCATCGCCAAGGCCAATTTTGAGATCAAGGTAGAACTGCCCAAGGTCGTGGTCAAGTAGCTATGGCAAGAGGAAGAACATCAAATATTACCCTAAACGAGACTAATAGGGAGGAAGACCCTACTATATGGAAGAAAATGTTGAAAGAGCGATTGTGTAACGTGTCCGCTTGTCCATTTGTGAAAAACGTCTTAGAAGCCCATCGGGAGGGGAGTCTAGAAAGCGCCACCTGGCACTCGCAAGGAATGTCACAAGGTTTGCGATCTAGGTCTTCTCGAGTCTACCCCGAAGCGGAAGTATCCGGCCGTTCCCACTTAGAACCGACCTGAAGTTAGGGTTTCTATTCTATCAGCCAAGTCTCTAGGAAGTAGCTAGCATTGAGCTCCAGATGAACCACTTTGCATAGGAACAACAAAGTCAAAGTAGATTTATGCTGCACTTGGTTCATGGAGAATGGGAAACGAGAGGGATGTGAAGCTCAACCTCTCTGCCCATAAGGCATAGTCCCATTCCGCTCCCCTAAAACAACATAAATCGGGATTCTAACTCTATTGACTCTAGGTCTACACAGCTTTGTTATTATGTCTTTTGAGAAAAGTTTCTAGCTAACTGGGACCACCCTTCCGTAGGATAGACCCAAGTCACGTCCACCACACTTTCCTCGATAGGTTTAGTTTTCTAATTAGATACTACCACATTTATGTGTGACATTTAAAATCAGCCTTATTAATTAAGCCTTTTAGGGCACATAGTTCATTCACGTAATTTACAACACATACACAAAAACAAAACAAGCAGTCCTTTTATCAAACAAGTTCCTTAACTTATCTTTAAGTTAATCTTTGTCTCTTGCCCATACAAGAGAATTATGTATCCCTTCTATCCAACAGAAGTACCCGGTCCAAATCTCATGGCACCGAAATTTCCATCCTTTATCTAGAATAGGATCTTCCAACATCCTAGATGTTGGGCTCATGGGGATCTCCAACTCCATTCTAGACAGGCAAGGGGTGTCCAGAGCTCCACCTGACCCACAAGCGGTCTAGGAGTGAGATGCCATTTCCATGGTTGGCCTTTTCACCACTCGACCATCGGCCTGTGAATCGAGCAGTGCCCTCTCGGGATAATCCGCGATGTGATCTTGGAGATGATCCACGCGTGCAAAATATCCTTCCTTAATTAATCCGATTAAAATTCAAGCACAATCAAAACAATTAGCCCTAATATCATATTCTAAAAAAACATTCCTTTATTCCCATGGCAACTTATCATTACAGACCCTTGCCATGCATTTGCCATCAACACAAGCCTTGGAATATTTATCCAAATCACAATGCAACAATCCCTTGATTGAAAGAAAAACATTTAGAGTGTTGTTCAATCAACCAACAAAACTAATTGTATTTTTTTTAAATAATATAATAATAGATGTGACAATAATTCCATCGCATATTCGCTCTCCCCCTTGGGGCCAAAGAGTAGAATTTACTTAATATTCCCTCCTTTAGCCTAAGGCATATGCTAAAGGTTCCAATACTATACATGACGTAAGTCCTATCATTCCAATGCAAATTAATCAATCTAGCAAGAGCATTTATGTCTCTTCTCTAAGTGACAATTATCTTTTAGCATTTCCCTACTATGTAATATTTTTTCTTGGCTTTATCTTCCTTTCTCCTAAGGCAAGGAGTCGCATGTCATTGATGTAAAGTTTACATAATTTCTTCCATTTAAAAAAATTCCCCAGATAATCTCTCCCATGTATGTACCATGTATATGCATTTGCGAACCTTAAACAATATTATCCTCAGTAAAGATTAATCAAAGACTCATCGATGCTCAATACTTTAGTGTCCCATATGTTGCTTATGCTATGCATGGATTCATCACATAGCAACTAGGTGCAATTTAACTCCCTTTGATACAAGCACTTCACAAACTTCATCTTTGAATATTTGAGATGCGATTTATCATTGTCAATAACCTATTCTAGCACCACAAGGTACAGAGCCTAATGTATCTCTTGTGAGCATTAAAACAAGCATCTATCAATTTGAAAATACATTACTTACGACCGGTACCGCAATTGGATTGATAGTGATGCCTTCGCCCGAAGCTCTATTATTTTGCTGGTTGTGGGATTGTCATCCGCATGCGACATTCTTTGCTTGGAGACCATCGTCCACAAGTAGAATCAAGAGATTAAGAAGGTGGAATAGATTCGAGATGGGAGAGCGAAAGAGAAGATGGTTAAATCGAGGATCGAGATAGAGGAAAATTGTGCAACCTCTTAGGGTAACTCCTCTCTCTCTCTCTCTCTCTCTCTCTCTCTCTCTCTCAAGCTCTCTCTCACAATCTCTTGGAGAGGTATACTCTCTCTCTCCCTCTCTCTTACAGCCTTTTGGGGTCTCCTTATGATCTCTTGTGCCTCCCCATGCCTCATATTTAAAATGAATTAGAGAGGAGGGGATAAGTCTGAGAACAAGAGTGGAGGGGCTCTTAGAAGACTCAGTGATTTGATGCTCAGATCATAAATCTGATGGTTGCATTGGCTCCAAAAGGGGGGTAAAACTCCAAGACACTTGCTTAGAAAGCTCTTAGTTTACTCATTCTTTTCTCTATTCGAAGTGCTGTCTATTGTATGTAAACTGCGATCGCGGTGCGCACGATTTCGCAAATCACTTTTCTTTATTTTTCTTTTTATAAATTCTCCAAAACTAACTAAAACATCACTTGCATTTTCTTTTAAATGACTTTTAGTTCTATCTTTTAAGGATAATATCTAAAATATAACAGTTTTTTTTTCTCCCAAGAATCTAATATTTTTGGACCATTCAAACTATACACATTAATACTAGTGATTAATATGGCTCATAAGTCCCGTTCACATTGTACTTTTTGTGAACGGTGGCTACGGTCCTTATCAATCTGAGAAAAATGTCAAATTTATGACTCTCGATTTTTTTAAATATATTTTTAATTGAATAAAAATTATTAGCTTTTAATGCTAGTCAGTTTTTACCTTAGTTAGTCTTTAGTTAGTAATCTTACTAACTTATTAATTGACTAACTAGCTTTTGAACTAACCAACTAACTTTTATTGTGCGGAGATATTACAAACTGTTCATGCTGCATTCTACAGGAAAGGTCCAAATCATCAATATTCGGTAATACAAACACTAGGTAGTCATCACCAAGGTAAATCATTTAAAGTTTTGATTGACTGTGGAAGTACACACTCATTTATTTCATGAAGTGTGTTAAGAAGTTAGGAATAGATACAATAAATGCATCAAAATTGCTTGTGGAATTAGCAAATGGAAAGGAAGTACTTTCTACACAGCAAACTGCCAAGGTAGAGTTTAACCTAGGAGAAAACCTTTCAAGTATGAGGTTCAGAGTAATGAACTTAGGAGCCTATGAATGTTTACTAGGAATGGATTGGCTGATTCCCAATGATGCTTATATCCATTGTGGAAAAGGTCAAGTCACATTTCAGGATTTGAATGGTGAAATAGCAACTACACAAGGTAAAACAGGGAAACCTAAAGTTCAATTAGCAAAAGCTTCTTAAATTGTGAAAGGCTTGAAGAAGGGATTACTTGTTTACTTGATCAAGCTTAACAAGATAAATCAAGATGGTCAGACAAAAGAAGAATCATCCTATTAAAAGAGTACACTGACATATTTCCTAAAGAGCTAACTGAGTTACCACCAGAAAGAGAAGTTGATCATGAGATCAAACTTGTTCCACGATGTCGTGCCACTACGCAGACACGGTGTGAAAAACTCTGGAATGCATCATCATTCGACTTCTTATTGATCAAGAGAGTCAATGTGATCTGAGCCATTAGTATTAGTGTGAGTTGCATGGATTATCCAAAAATACTAGATTTTTTTGATAATTTTAGCCTATTTCTGATATTATTTATTGTAAAAATCTAAAAAAGTTAGAAAATCTTCTAGATTAGGATGGCATGCAAAAAGCAAGTTACTTTTTTAGCTTGTTATGGGATTTTCATAAAAAAGATAGATTGACAAAATCGTGTGCATCGTGATCGCTGTAAACAGGCTAAAAATTGTAGTTTAAACTGAAAGAGGAAGAAAGAGTGATCTGGAAGATCCGTGAGCAGGTGTCTGGAAGTTTTACCCCCCTTTCAAAGCCAATGGAGCCATCAGATATGGGTTTCGAGTAGCAGAGAAGGAGCTATAATTTTGATGCGAAGAAGCTCCAGGAGATCTAATTTATGGAGAATGCTTGTAAGTAGTGCAAAGATTACAGGTTCTTTTAATACATATTGATTCAGCTCATTGTGCTTTGTCTTTCTCGTGTTTACCTCTTGTCTATTCTCTTTCTTCTCTTCCATCTCCTATCTCTACTTCCTTTTACATCTAATCCCTGGTGGATTCAACCTTTCGACAAAAACCCCTTCGACATTGGTGAACCCGACATGAAAGGTCGCCAGAAGAAGGAAAGACAAGATGGGAGAACCTTCGAACACAATCTCCAATGATGTTCTGCAATAGTTGGTGCAAAATATGAATATGCTTATGCAGATACAACAACAACAATAGGTGATGCAAGCTTTTTCTCAAACAGAAAGTATTGTGATGAATGCTTTGCAAGCAGTTGAGCATGAGGTGAAGTTATTCAATGGCAAGAATATATCTACATATGTACATACCTATGCTGAGAAGATGGAATTATTTGGGGTGGCTCAACCTGCATAGAGCCGATATTTTGTACGTGTTACTATACATGAACTAAAAGCACGGATGATTGAATTATACATGTTGGATGTTGATTGGGTAGCCTTCAAGAAGACACTTAGGGAAGAATTTTACATTGAAGATACTAGTTTGATTACGGGCAAGACTTTTCAAGAGTGGGTTTTACAACCCAATGAGGGTCTTGTGGCTATAGAATTGTTAAGAGAAGTTGAAAGTCGATTTGAGCAGTTGGATCTTGCAGAACAACAAGCTCTTGCAAGCCAAAAAATTGAATTGTTTCTACAGGCAGCTGATCCTGAGCTTCAAGAGAAGCTTGATGATTTTCTGGAGGATCAGACTATAGAGACAGGTTTGAAAATAGAGTGGAGACATGTCAAGGAAGCTGTTACTGCACTTGTGAAGAAGCATAGAAGAAGAGAAAGACTGCATGTCTCTAGCTTGCCCACTGTTACGGGCAAGACAGTTGATGTATCTAGTAAGCCACCTATTTTTGTGGCTAACCCTATGGCTGTACTTGCTATTGTTCCCCCTGTTAGGGAAGATGTCTTAGATGAATTGGTCAAAGGCATGCAAGATCTTCAATTGAAGGTTGCAAAATTGGATGAAAAAGAACAAGAGAAAAGGGGACGGGCAACAGCCCCTAAGCCAAGAAAAAGATGTTTGTGGTGTGATAGCTTGCAGCATGAGAGAAAGGATTGTGCTGCCTATTAGGAGGCCTTGGCACGACAACTCATCTTTTGGAAAGATGGCAAGATCCATGCACAAGAAATGGGATTGCCTTTTGCTTTGAATTTTGGGAAGGGAGGTATGTAGAAGTTATTGAAAGACTTGGTTGTCCAAAATGCTTATGCGGCAGTACACGCTTCTACTTTTGGTCTATAGTTGGATAGAATGCATGGCCGGTCCAAAGGGTGAAATATGGACACATGCTTTACATGCAGCTGAAAAGAGAAAGGTTACTGATTGTGAAATGTCTCTTGTAGGGCAAGACATTCGTGACATAATTGGTTGGGAATCATCGGTAGATGCATATTTAGTGTAGAGCATGTTATGGAAGAGGTCAGTTAGGAGCAAAAACAAGATAACAAACAAGAGGGCAAAAAGAAGGGCAAGCAGTCAGGATATAAGTCGCAGTCTGACACTGAGACAACCACAGATCTTAAGAAGGTTCTTGAAGAATGGATCCTAAACAGTCGGGTGGAATTTACCTTGGGAGAGGTGCTTGGTATTGCCAAGCGAGAATTTCACGATGAGATCATTGACATAATTAAGAGGAAGCGTCAGTTTCTTGGTGATACCACTAGTGCATTGCTGCAATTTGAAGAGGAAACTAGTTTGTTGGGTATTCGGGCTGAATATGAGCATGAAGTAAGTATAAGATTATCTATGCAGGATAATACTAATCAGCGGACATCATGTGGAAAAGAGAAGAAAGTGGCTGAAAATGCATTGTCTTGTAGCAATATGCATGGTGGAGTAAGGCAGATGCAACAATATGGGGAAGAGACTCTAGGATTTATTCCTTGAAGTCACTACACAAGAAATCATTGGGCTAGGGCTACCACTAAAATGGTAGTGAAAATAGGGGAATGTGAAACTCCTTGTGTTGCTTTACTTGACCATGGGTCTGAGGTAAATGCCATTGAGCGTGGATTGTATGAAAATGGTGCATGGCCTATAGACACTGATCATGGTTGGCATATGAGGGTTGCAAATAATTCTTCGGGAGAGCTTTATGTTGCATGTCCTAATGTGAAAGTGACGATTGGTGATGTACAAGAAGAGCAACACTTCTTTGTGCATGATAATTCCTCATATGCAGTGATTTTGGGACAGCCCTATATTACAAGGATACATATGGAAACAAAGGTGCTTGATGATGGTTCTGCTTATGCAAGAGTCAGAAGCATGGATGGGAAGAAAGCAGTCCAATTTCTTACTGTTTGTGTTAATCATCCTAGAAATTGGGATACGCTTCGAGAGTCTCCTTTGGCTCCAAATGTAAGGGAATTCAAAGACTTGGATTTTCATTAAGCACTGTTGTAATGCGGGGCTACAATAGTGCTATTCAAAGGATGTGCTTGCCTCTTGATGGAATGAAGCATGTATTTACTATTGGTTATTCTCAGTTTACAACAAAAAATTCATGCTGGTTTAAGACTATGGAAGCTATGTGCAAGGTTGAACGCATATCTATGAAACGGGCTACTAAGGAACTGAAAGCATTGGGACTATTAGCTGAAAATGAAGGCATATTAGGCATCTTTTATGGGATGAATATTAATGACACTATGATTGAAATTTCAGCAAACTATACATGTAGAAAATGAGTCTGAAAAGAAAGTGTTGTCAGTATGTTCTTTGGCTATGTATGATGTTATAGCATTGTTTGCTCAGCAGGAAGGATTACCTTGGGCTGAAGCACTTGTGGAGACAAAGTATAAGATAGTTGACAAAAAGGTGAAACCAATTGCTTTGCCACTTTCACCAGAGAGTGAGGGTTTGTATGAAAAAGTGTCAAGGCAACCAAGCTTATAGGATCCTAAAGAGATAGGTCATCAGTTTACATTTGAAACATTATATGAATTGAAAGTTGGTGTAGAAGGATTTCTTTTGCCCGCTGAGAGAGACTGTTTTATGCCGATGTTTGCTAGACATGGAAAGACATTCTCATTTCAGCCAAGTGAAATAGGTTGTGTGGATCCAAATGTTGTCTCTCCTATGGTCATATTTACTGTGCCACATGTACCATGGAACTTGAGGCCTATTCCAGTGCCTAAAGCTTACTTGCCAAAGTTGATGGATTTGCTAAATGAAAAGATTCGCATGAAGATCTTGGAGCCTTCTTCAGCCCTATACTCAAATCATTGGTTTATTGTGCCAAAAAATAATGGGGCTTTGAGATTATTCAAGACATGCAACGGGGAAATAAACTGACCATAAGAAATGTGGGTGCATGTCTTGTGGTTGATGAATTTGTAGAGGCTTTTGTAGGTAGAACAATCTATTCTTTGGGTGATCTTTACTCGAGGTATGATCAGTTTCAGCTTCAATTGAAAGCAGGGATATCACAACCATGAAGACTCCCTTGGGGTTAGTACGGATGTGTACTCTCCCATAGGGTGCAACAAACTCAGTGGCACACATGACAAATGCTATGAATAGGGTACTTAGGGATTTTATACCACAATTGACTATGCCCTTCTTGGATGATATTCCAATAAAAGGGTGTGCAGTGGATGAAAAGAATGAAGAGATGGATGCTCATGGGCGCAAACATTTTGTTGCAGACCATATTGTGGATTGTAAGAGGATTTTGACACGTCTAGAAGAGGTGCATTTAACTCTTTTTGGACAAAAGTTTGTCTTGGGAGTTGAAGAGGTTTTGATTGCTGGGCATATGTGTGGGCCCTATGGGCGAAGACCATCACCAGCAAAAATAGATGGGATTGATAGAATGCAAGTTGTATGCACGAATGTATCAGAGGTGCGTAGATTCTTGGGAGCATGCGTGTTCTATTTGATATGGATTCCTCACTTTGCACATGTAGCCGATGCTCTATATCAGCTTCTAAGGAAAGGTCATAAATTTCATTAGGAAAGGAAGCATCAAAACACACGAAGAATTTGAAGCATCTCTTAAAATCTACTCCTACATGTCAAGACTGTGGGAGAGAAGGAAGGAGTCTCGCTTGAAGCTTTCTTGCTTGCACAATGGGGGAAGACACACAAGGGTGGAGGCTGAAAACAGTTTTCCTCTTCTTAGTTGTGTAAGCCAAAAGAACTCAAGTACAAAGAAATAGAAGAACCCTAGATATGGGTCTCAAACCAAACTCAACTAACTAAGCTGGCATACTAACTGAGCCACGAACTAGAGTAGATAAGGATAGCTATCATGTAGCTATTATTCAGGGACGGTGTACCAACCGCATCTACAACTGACAAGTTGGTGACATAAATACACAACGGTCACCCTGGCGTATCACGAGTGGAGCTCGATATTTCAACACTCCCCCTCGAGCTCAATCCCAATTCCTGCACACCAAGCAGGTCTCTGAACTTGCGCAGCTTCTCTGCGCCCAATGCCTTCGTGAATATGTCAGCTACCTGATCCTCTGTGCTGACATAAACTAGATCAATAAGACCTAGTAAAACCCTCTCTCGCACATAGTGATAATGCACCTCAATGTGCTTTGTTCTAGCATGATAGACTGGGTTATTTGCCAAGTGTATACTACTCATGTTGTCACAATAAATGACAACTGGCCCATCTGTAGACTGATGCATATCGTAAAGTAGCTTATGCAACCAAGCTACCTCACATGCAGCCATTGCTGCACCCCTGTACTCAGCCTCTGTGCTCGACAAGGCAACTGTAGGCTGTTTCTTGCTGCTCCAAGTGACTGCAGCACTCCCAAAAGAGAACACATATCCACTGGTAGATCGTCTATCAGAAATACTACCAGCCCAATCAGCATCAGTGTATCCATGCAACTGTATCTGAACCCCAGTCTCATAAAATAGTCCATACTGCAATGTGGACTTCACATACCTGAGTATGCGTCTAGCCGCATCCAAATGCGGTTTCCTTGGAGCCTGCATAAATTGACTTACCAATCCAACAGCATAGCTCAAATCTGGCCTGGTAATAGTCATATAAATCAAACTTCCTACTATGCGTCTGTACATAGTAGGGTCTTCCAGAAGCTCACCAGCATCTGTGCTCAGCTTCACATTCTGCTCCAAAGGAATTGAAATAGGCTTACAGCCTGTCATCCCATATTTGGATAGCATGTCCAATCCATACTGCCTCTGCAAGAGCTGTATCCCACTTGGTGATCTAATCACCTCAATGCCCAAGAAATAACGCAGCTCTCCCAAATCCTTCATCTCAAACTTCTGCTTCAATAGCATTTTCACATGAAGGATATCTTCATCACTGTCACCTGTCATAATCAAATCATCAACATAAATGACAAGTAGCATAATACCTTTCTCTGTTTTTCTCACATAAAGTGAGAAATCTGCCTTGGAAATCTGAAAGCCAATAGTGACAAGATACTGTCCTATCTTGTCAGACCATGCTCTAGGTGCTTGCTTCAAGCCATACAAGGCTTTCTTCAACCTGCAAACAAACTCAGGATGAACAACATGCACATAACCTGGTGGCTGCTCCATATAGACCTCTTCTTGCAAATCACCATGCAAGAAGGCATTCTTTACATCCATCTGATGTAAAGACCATCCCTTTGATGCAGCCATAGCAATGACTGCTCTTACAGTTGCCATCCTTGCAACCGGACTGAATGTTTCTTCATAGTCAATGCCATATGTTTGTGCATACCCCTTGACTACTAATCTTGCCTTGTATCTATTCACAGAACCATCTGCATTGTGCTTCACCTTATAAACCCACTTACAGCCAATTGCATTTTTACCTTTAGGCAAAGGTACCAATTCCCATGTAGCATTTGCTTCCAAGGCATCCATTTCTTCATCCATGGCTTTCTCCCATTTTTCTTTTCCCATGGCTTGCTCAAAAGATGTGGGTTCTGGTTCCTGTATCACTTTGACCATATATGCATAGTGAATGGCTGTAAATCCATCATATTTCAGCCTATCCACAGGATACCTAGCTCTCGTAGACCTGCACAAAGTAGGTTCACTCCCAGGTGCTCTCAAAACATCCCTGGTTTTCCTTACTCCAGGTGTAACAATAGAAGGAATACCCAACTCATCATCAATGCTCTGTTCTGAGCCACTGGATTCACCATCCACATAAGAGTGACCTGCATTCACATCAAACATGGACTGATCAACCTTCTCTTTTCCTTTTTGTGATACCTGCATACCACTATCTGCATTACTTTGAGAAGATTCTCCTGATCTCAATCTGCCTGTCCATGGTGAAGAATGTGAACCACTACTAGAGGACGCTCCAGGTCCACTAATATTTTGTGACTGCTGCTGTGAATTTTGTGCAGCATTACCATTTTGTGCATCTACATCATCAATCACATTTACTGGTTTATACCAGCTACTCATCTCATAAAAAACAACATCTCTGCTCACTGTAAACTTATGAGTAGAAGGGTTATAGCATCTATACCCTTTTTGCTGCAGAGAGTAACCAATAAAGATGCACTTCTCAGCTTTTGGATCCAACTTGGATCTCAACTCATCTGGCACATGTACATAGGCAATGCAACCAAAAATTTTCAAATGAGAAATATCTGGTTTCCTACCAGTATACCTCTCCTCTGGAGTCATTCCATGTATTGCTGCAGTGGGAGTCCTGTTCATTATGTAGACTGCTGTAGCAATTGCTTCAGCCCAATAAAAATCTGGCAAGTCTTTTTCATTGAGCATGGCACAAGATACCTCTCCAATATGCCTGTTTTTCCTTTCTGTAATTCCATTCTGTTGTGGGGTATAACTGCATGAATATTGCTGCTTTATGCCATGCTCCTGCAGGAACCTTGCAAACTCATTTGAGAGGTACTCTCCCCCTCCATCTGACCTTAGGCATTTTATCTGCAAGCCTGTTTCTTTTTCAACCATAGCTTTAAGAGTTTTGAAATGCCCAAAAACTTCACTTTTCTTTTTCATAAAATACACCCAAACTTTTCTGCTATAGTCATCAATAAAACTGACAAAATAATGACAGCCTCCAAGAGATGCAGCTTTAGTTGTCTACACATCAGAGTGGATTAATTCCAATGGCTTCTCACTCTCTTGAACATGTCTAGGAAATGGTTTTCTTGCCTGTTTTCCAAACTGACAGGCTTCACATACCTTATGCATTTCTGCAACCTTGAATTTGGGCAATCCTGCAACAATATTTTGGGCCTGCATTGATTTAAGTCGCTGTACATTAACATGACCAATGCGTTTATGCCAGATATCAATATCTGCAACTACACCGGTCCCATGTGCAAACATTGCTGCACTCAATTCAGACATGTCTACATCCAATGTAAACATTCTGCCCTTCTTCTTTCCTTTTGCTATCAAGCGACCTTTATTTTTCATATCCTCAACAAAGCATCCATGAGGATTAAATCTGACCTGCAAGCCCTGTTCAACCATTTGACCAACTGAAACCAGATTCTTGGTGATATTCGGGACATGAAATACATCGGACAGGTATTTCTTTTTCCCACCCTGCATAGACAAGGGAATTTTTCCAATCTGCACAATAGGATGTGCAGTATCATCACCAGTCTCCACAAATCCTGGTTTTTCCATTTTCCTTGCATCCTCCATCCACTCTGCATGACCTGTCATATGGTTTGATGCACCTGAGTCAACATACCTTACATCATTGCTTTCTTCTGCACTTGTCATAGAATTGTTCATGTGCTGCACCATGAACAAATGCTCATTTCTGTCATCACCCTGTCTACTAGAAGATGCATAATTCCCTTGTTGCAGTTTTCCATTCATGATGTCATTCTGCTTTTTATAGCAGTCTTTAGCCATATGACCCATTTTACCACAGTAGTAGCATTCAACATTAATGTTTGCATTTTGGCCTCTTTGCCATCCACCACGACCTCTTTGGCTCCCCCTGCCTCTAGAGTTACCACGTCCTCCTCCATAGGACTGGTTTTCTTGAGTTTGCTGCATATTCTGATTTCTGCCACGGCCTCCAAATCGGCCTCCTCTACCTCTGCCTCTACCTCTTCCAGCATTTGAGTAGAAGACAGCTTCTTTTGAAGTTCCTCCTGAAGAAGATGCACCACCATTTCTCTGTTCCTCAGAAATTAGAAGAGCAATCAACTCCTCAAAATCAGGAAATCTTTCACGAACTGAAATGGATGTCCGAAACTGTGCATAATCCTTTCCTAGACCATTCAAGGTCACGGAAACTAAATCATCATCTTCCACTGGCGACCCAATGGAAGCAAGTGCATCTGCAATCTTCTTCACCTTCATGTGGTAGTCGTTGATGCTCATACCTTCTCTTTGCACATTATGCAACTCTTGCTTGAGCTGCATTTTCCTGGCTTGCGTATTTGTGCTATACATTTTTGACAAAGTATCCCATGCCTCCTTTGGCGTACTTGCATCCTGAATATGCACAATCATAGAGTCTGAAATACTGATAGACAGCCAATACATAACTTTCCTGGCTCTCTCATGCCATGTTTTGAATGCCTGCATTTGCTGTTGATTGGGAACATCAGGAAGAACTGGTTCTTCTTCATTTCCTGCAACAAATTCCCAATATCCTTTTCCCATAAGGAAATTCGTCATTCTAAACTTCCATGCTTGGAAGTTGTTCTTGTCAAGCTTTTCAGTGACAATCTGTGAAAGAGAATCAGATGCCATTACAGAAGACTGCAAAAAATTCTGTCACTGCAAAAACCACAGCTTCACCCTCACAAGGGAAAATCTGCAAAACTGGCGAAAGTGGTATTTGACCACACAGTCACTTCCTAGTGACGATTTTGCATCAACAGGCAACAGGGATGATTCTGTAACTCCCAATGTCTCTGCGCACAAGCATACAATGCAATTTTTACAGTAACTATTCACCGACCTGTAGAACAGTGGCTGCACAGCATAAAACTGGGCCTTTTCCTGAGTGCGTGCAGAAAACTTCCGTCTGCAAAACAGGCCCCGAAATGGCCTCAAATAAAAAAAACAAGGTCGCCAAGGGCTAAAGCCCTGTCCCGGAGCATATACTGCCCTCTTGCTTCACCGCGAAGGGCGTCTCAACCTGAGACAATGCACTCCTGCAATTTCCGGCTGTGCTACCTGTAGAGATCTGCTCCCAAAATAGAAAATGAAAGCAACACTGCTCCTCTTACCAGACCACCGCGAGCTTGGCTTGCTTTCTTGAGCTCCTTACCACGAACAAGGCTCTGATACCATGTCAAGATTGTGGGAGAGAAGGAAGGAGTCTCGCTTGAAGCTTTCTTGCTTGCACAATGGGGGAAGACACACAAGGGTGGAGGCTGAAAACAGTTTTCCTCTTCTTAGTTGTGTAAGCCAAAAGAACTCAAGTACAAAGAAATAGAAGAACCCTAGATATGGGTCTCAAACCAAACTCAACTAACTAAGCTGGCATACTAACTGAGCCACGAACTAGAGTAGATAAGGATAGCTATCATGTAGCTATTATTCAGGGACGGTGTACCAACCGCATCTGCAACTGACAAGTTGGTGACATAAATACACAACGGTCACCCTGGCGTATCACGAGTGGAGCTCGATATCTCAACACTACATTGAGAAAGACTGACTATTCACATGGAAAGCCTATCATTATTACTGTTGATATAAGCCCAATCGGGATTGGATGGGCAATTGAGCAAGATGATGAGAAAGGGCAAAGAATGCAATTCACTTTGGTGCTAAAGCATTGACTGAATGACAGAGAAGATATCCACATGTAAAAAGAGAATTATGGGGAATTATGACAACCCTTAAATGTGATAAGGACTATTTTATGGGTGCTCATGTAGTCATTGAGATCGGTATTGGGTGTGATTACTAGTTGTGCTACCTTGGACATTGATATGCTCTGGTGGATTGCATACATCAAATCTTTGAACCTTGAGTTCCAACATATTGCAGGAAGAGATAACCCAGTGGTAGACATGTTATCTCAGGCACGCTATGAGAATGAAGATGGGATAACGGATGAGGAGGAAGAAGATGACTTTCTTGCAGCTGAAAATGATGTTGCAAGAATGAATTTAGTAATGCAAGTGTTGCTACATCATTAACAGAAGCTTGGACAACAAAAAAAAGACACTTTAGATGTTTTGCATCTTGTGTAGAAGTGTTTCTTGAAGAAAAATATGTAGGAGAGTGGCTGAGAATTGGTCAATACCTCAATACATTAACAAAGAGAGATGATTGGTTAGATGAGGAGTTTAAGAAGATCAAGAGGAAAGCCTATGGGATTTTCTTAAAAGATGGATACTTATGGAAACATGCTAAAAAGAAACAGGGTATGCCATTGTGAGTTTTGGGTGATAGAGCTTTACAAGTAAATGTTATGCAAGAATTTCATGAAAGCTTGTGGGCTGTTCATAGAGGTGTTTGGGGTACTTTTCCAAAGATCAAAGAAAGATATTGGTGGCAGGGTATGTATAAGGATGTTGCTCACTTTGAGCAAACATGTACGACATGCCAAATGTATTCATCTATACATCGGGATGGATTGAAGCCCACATTTCCATTTTCTCTTCATTTTAAGTGGGTGGTGGATTTGGTCACAATGCCTATAGGTCTTTGGCAAATGAGGTATCTTGTGCTTGCCCATGAAGACTTGACTAATCAAGTGGAAGGGAGAGCTTTACATACTAAGACAACAAATGTTGTGCGTACTTTTCTCTTACAAGAGATTTTTTGTAGCTATGGCTATGTGGGAAAAATTACTACTGATAGGGGTGAGCTGGATGCAGATGAAGCTCATGATTTCTTGGCACGGTTGGGGATAAATCTTGCTTTAACTTCAACCTATAACCTTGAAGGAAATGGAAAAAGTGAAAGAGGTCATCCACCTATTGTAAAGGCATTGGCAAAAGCATGTGGAGAGAAGGTAAAATAGTGGCCACGATTGCTCCCTTATGCTTTGTGGGTTGATAGAATAACTCATAGTGCCATTACAAGATATATGCTTGCAGAATTGATGTATGGTCAAAAACCTATCATGCCAATAGAAGAGATGACAGTCACATGGAGTGTGCTACCTTGGGAGGAGGAGTTGAATTGAGAGGAGTTATTGGCCTTATGCATTAGACAGTTGGAAAGGAAGTCAGAAGACATAGAGGTAGCAGTTACAAAATTAAGGGCAGCAAGGATACAGAATAAGAAATTGTTTGACAAAAGACATAGACTGAGACCAAGAACCATATAAGATGGGGATTGGGTATCGGTTTAAGATAGCAGTTTAGATAACCAGCATAGTGCCATGGGTAAAGTTTCCAAAAGATGGTTTGGACCCTATGTGGTAAGATAGGTATTTGACAATGCTACTTATGCATTAAATGAGTTGGATGGAATAGCCATAAAACTTCCGATAGCAGGGAAAAGAATCAAATTATTCAGGAGGCAGGAGTCTACTGCCTATGAGTTGTTAGATTTCGTGGATGCAGGAAGGAGAGCAACACGGAGTGAAGCAACATACTTCCTCTCTCTATTCTTCTTACTATTCATTCAACACACACATAGTGCATATACAACCTAAGGTCATAAAGACCATTCACACTAGAAGTAGAACCGACTTATTTAATGTACCTAACTGATCTAGCTAGACTAGCTGTGTCCAGCTTATGTCGGTCAAACACACATGAACGAGCTTGATATTCTAACACTCCCCCTCAAGCTCAAGACAGCATATGTACTCCAAGCAGCTGTCTAAAACCATAGAACTTATCTTTACCCAAGGACTTGGTAAAGACATCCGCTACCTATTCATCAGTCTTCACATGCATAAGATCAACTTGTCCTGCAAGAACCATCTCTCTGATGAAATGGTAGTGTACCTCTATGTGTTTCATCCTGGCATGATAGACTGGATTCATAGCTAGGAGTACACTACTCAGATTGTCACATAGTAACTTCACTGGAGCATCTACATGTATGTCCAAATTAGCCATAAGCTTGAGCAGCCATGAAATCTCACATGCTGCCAATGCAGCACCCCTGTACTCTGCCTCAGTACTCAACAAAGAAACCGTAGGCTGCTTCTTGCTGCTCCAGCTAATCATGCCGCTACCAAATCCAAATGCATATCCACTCGTAGATCTATGATCATATGAGCAACCTGCCCAATCTACATTCGTGTATCCAGTCAATATCAAGGGCTTATCTTTGACATAGAATAACCCATACTCTACAGTGGACTTAACATATCTTGTAATGTGTCTAACTACATCCAAGTGTGGCTTTCTAGGCTTCTGCATAAACTGGCTTATGAGCCCTACAGCATAGCTCAAGTTAGGCCTAGTGATGGTCAAGTAAATCAAGCTACCAACCATATGCCTGTACATAGTCACATCATCTACTTCAGCCCCAATGTTCATGTCCAGCTTGACATTCTGATCAAGAGGTGTATCCAGCGGTTTGCATTCCGCCATGCCATATTTCTTCAGCATCTCTATGGCATAGTGCTTCTATATCAGCCATAACCTATTGTTAGTTGTAATTACCTCAATGCTTAAGAAATACTTTAGTTCTCCCAGGTCTTTCATGTCAAATTCAAATTTCAGCATCTTCATTACATGCTGTATGCCCAAGTCATCATCACCAGTGATTATCAAATCATCAACATATATGACCAGCACTACTAAACCAATGTCAGTCTTCTTTGTAAATAGGCTATGATCAGCCCTGCCAATAGCAAAACCCAATCTCTGCAAGTAGTTACTGATCCTAGCATGCCAAGCTCTCGGAGCCTGTTTCAACCCGTACAATGCCTTTTTCAGCCTTCATACATAATGCTGAAAATCAGGGTGAACATACCCTTCTGGCTGAACCATATAGACATCCTCTGCTAGGACACCGTTAAGAAATGCGTTCTTAATGTCCATCTATTGCAACTTCCATCCTTTAGCAACAGCCAAGGCAATCACAGTGCGTATAGTTGCCATCTTGGCAACAGGGCTGAATGTTTCCTCATAATCAAGTCCATACTGTTGGGCATACCCCTTTGCTACCAGCCTAGCTTTGTATCTCTCCACACTGCCATCTGACTTGCATTTGATTTTGTAGACCCATTTGCAACCAATGGTCTTTTTCCCTTCAGGCAGTGGTACTAAATCCCATGTTTTATTTGCAGCCAAGGCATTCATTTCTTCATCCATGGCTACACACCAATTCTCATCTTTCATTGCTTCACCATATGTACTTGGTTCTTTGACCTCCATCACTTTTGTCATGTACGCATAATGCTTTGCAGAGTAGCCACTGTATGTCAACCTGTCAACAGGGTATCTGACCCTCTGCGAGCGTCTAAGCTGTGGTGCACTACTCGATTCCCCTCTCTCATGAGGCGGAATATACCTGCTCTGCCTTGTGCCAGGCGTATAGACAGTCGGAATACCAAGTTCGCTGTCTAGAGTATCACTAGACTCATAGCCAAAAGTCATTCTGCCAAGTGTCATCATACCAGATGCATCCTCAATAAATTTCTCTTTTCCTTTGCTGTCCAAGACATCATGTCTCCCCCTCACTGACATACTAGTGTCAGTGGACGGCGAGCTCCTCAATCTCCCTGTCCATGGGGATACTGTCTGACTACGAGGTCCTGTCATAACAGTACTCTGCTGTAAATCAATTGTAGAGGCATGAGTGGAAGGAGTATCCGCCGCTGGCACTGCAACTGGTGATACATACCAAGAACCCATCTCATCAAAGATAACATCCCTGCTTACCAAAGTCTCCCTGGTAGAGGGATCATAGCATTTGATTGCCTTCTTCTCTTGCGAATATCCAATGAAAACACACTTATGTGCTTTGGGATCCAACTTCTTCCTTTTCTCATCTGGAATATGCACATAAGCAAGACAGCCAAAGACTTTCATGTGACTTACATCTGGCTTATAGCCATACAACTTCTCAAACGGTGTCATCTCATGAATACCTGCAGTGGGAGTCCTGTTCAAAATGTATATGGCCGTCATAACAGCCTCTGCCCAATAGTAAAGTGGCATATGCTTTTCATTTATCATAGCCCTAGCAGCTTCCATCAGAACCCTATTCTTCCTTTCAACTACTCCGTTTTGCTGCGGAGTGTAGCTGCAGGTGAGCTGCCTACGAATGCCATTTTCAGCCAAGAAATCATCAAATTCATTTGATACATACTCCCCACCATTATCAGATCTCAAGCAAGAGATGTAGCATTCACACTCCTTCTCAACCTGTGCTTTAAATTGCTGAAAAACAACAAAGACCTCATCCTTTGTTTTCAATATGTAAAGCTAGGTATAGCGACTGTAGTCGTCAATGAAGGATACATAATATCTGGAACCTCCCATAGATACATTATGAGCTGGCCCCCAAACATCAGAGTGCACTAACTGCAGTGGACGTGTACTCTATTGTACATGCCTGACAAATGGCAATCGTGACTACTTACCGAACTGGCAAGCCTCGCATACATGACCAATATCTGAATATTGGAACTTCGGTAAACCTGTAACCAATTGTTTCTTTTGCATAATTTGCAGCCTTTGCAAATTTGACATGCCCCACTCTCTTGTGTCATATTTCCAAATCCCTAACAGTGCCAGAACCATGGGCAAACATAGCTGAATTCAACTCTAGCAAAGAAGCATCAAGAGTAAACATTATGCCATTCCTATGACCACGAGCTATCAACTTGCGGCCATTACTAAACTCTTCAATAAAGCAGCCATGCTTATTGAATCTAACCTGCAAGTTTTGCTCCGTCATCTGACCAACAGATAACAAGTTCTTCGTAATTGAAGGGACATGCAATACATCATGCAAATTTTTCTTTGTGCCATTATGGACCACAAGAGGCACTTTGCCTTTATGCTCAATGCTATGCTGCATGTCATCACCTGTGCATACATAGCCATGCTTTTCAGCCACCATATCCGTGAACCAATCACCGTGAGGGGTCATGTGATTCGACGCCCCCGAGTCAATGTACCACACTGCATCATCAGATGATTTTTTAGCAGCCTTATCTTTGACATACTACATGGTAAATAGTCTATCACCAGAGTCATCTGCCTGATTGGACGTAGCATAATGTCCATGCTGCTTCCATATGCCCATACTTTGCAGTCCTTTGCAATATGCCCATACTTTCCGCAGTAGTGACAATCCTTATCTTTATTTGGATTGTCTAATTGACGCTGCTACTGCCATGAGCCTCTGCCACGGGAGTTAGATCTCCCCCTGTCTCGAAAGTTTCCACCACCTCTTGCATTTGATGACTGCTAATTGCTATTACTATAGGATGCATTCTGCTGGCCTCCTCTGCTAGATCCATAGCCTCTACCACGGCTACCACGTGTCAAGGTTGTGGGAGAGAAGGAAGGAGTCTCGCTTGAAGCTTTCTTGCTTGCACAATGGGGGAAGACACACAAGGGTGGAGGCTGAAAACAGTTTTCCTCTTCTTAGTTGTGTAAGCCAAAAGAACTCAAGTACAAAGAAATAGAAGAACCCTATATATGGGTCTCAAACCAAACTCAACTAACTAAGGTGGCATACTAACTGAGCCACGAACTAGAGTAGATAAGGATAGCTATCATGTAGCTATTATTCATGGGTGGTGTACCAACCGCGTCTGCAACTGACAAGTCGGTGACATAAATACACAACGGTCACCCTGGCGTATCACGAGTGGAGCTCGATATCTCAACACTCCCCCTCGAGCTCAATCCCAATTCCTGCACACCAAGCAGGTCTCTGAACTTGTGTAGCTTCTCTGCGCCCAATGCCTTCGTGAATATGTCAGCTACCTGATCCTCTGTGCTGACATAAACTAGATCAATAAGACCTAGTAAAACCCTCTCTCGCACATAGTGATAATGCATCTCAATGTGCTTTGTTCTAGCATGATAGACTGGGTTATTTGCCAAGTGTATACTACTCATGTTGTCACAATAAATGACAACTGGCCCATCTGTAGACTGATGCATATCATAAAGTAGCTTATGCAACCAAGCTACCTCACATGTAGCCATTGCTGCACCCCTGTACTCAGCCTCTGTGCTCGACAAGGCAACTGTAGGCTTTTTCTTGCTGCTCCAAGTGACTGCAGCACTCCCAAAAGAGAACACATATCCACTGGTAGATCGTCTATCAAAAATACTACCAGCCCAATCAGCATCAGTGTATCCATGCAACTGTATCTGAACTCCAGTCTCATCAAATAATCCATACTGCAATGTGGACTTCACATACATGAGTATGCGTCTAGTCGCATCCAAATGTGATTTCCTTGGAGCCTGCATAAACTGACTTACCAATCCAATAGCATAGCTCAAATCTGGCTTGGTAATAGTCATGTAAATCAAACTTCCTACTATGCGTCTGTACATAGTAGGGTCTTCTAGAAGCTCACCTGCATCTGTGCTCAGCTTCACATTCTGCTCCAAAGGAACTGAAATAGGCTTACAGCCTGTCATCCCATATTTGGACAGCATGTCCAATCCATACTGCCTCTGCAAGAGCTGTATCCCACTTGGTGATCTAATCACCTCAATGCCCAAGAAATAACGCAGCTCTCCCAAATCCTTCATCTCAAACTTCTGCTTCAATAGCATTTTCACATGAAGGATATCTTCATCACTGTCACCTGTCATAATCAAATCATCAACATAAATGACAAGTAGCATAATACCTTTCTCTGTTTTTCTCACATAAAGTGAGAAATCTGCCTTGGAAATCTGAAAGCCAATAGTGACAAGATACTGTCCTATCTTGTCAGACCATGTTCTAGGTGCTTGCTTCAAGCCATACAAGGCTTTCTTCAACCTGCAAACAAACTCAGGATGAACAGCATGCACATAACCTGGTGGCTGCTCCATATAGACCTCTTCTTGCAAATCACCATGCAAGAAGGCATTCTTTACATCCATCTGATGTAAAGACCATCCCTTTGATGTAGCCATAGCAATGACTGCTCTTACGGTTTCCATCCTTGCAACCGGACTGAATGTTTCTTCATAGTCAATGCCATATGTTTGTGCATACCCCTTGACTACTAATCTTGCCTTGTATCTGTTCACAGAACCATCTGCATTGTGCTTCACCTTATAAACCCACTTACAGCCAATTGCATTTTTACCTTTAGGCAAAGGTACCAATTCCCATGTAGCATTTGCTTCCAAGGCATCCATTTCTTCATCCATGGCTTTCTCCCATTTTTCTTTTCCCATGGCTTCCTCAAAAGAAGTGGGTTCTGGTTCCTGTATCACTTTAACCATATATGCATAGTGAATGGCTGTAAATCCATCATATTTCAGCCTATCCATAGGATACCTAGCTCTCGTAGACTTGCGCAAAGTAGGTTCACTCCCAGGTGCTCTCAAAACATCCCTGGTCTTCCTTACTCCAGGTGTAACAATAGAAGGAATACCCAACTCATCATCAATGCTCTGTTCTGAGCCACTGGATTCACCATCCACATAAGAGTGACCTGCATTCACATCAAACATGGGCTGATCAACCTTCTCTTTTCCTTTTCGTGATACCTGCATACCACTATCTGCATTACTTTGAGAAGATTCTCCTGATCTCAATCTGCCTGTCCATGGCGAAGAATGTGAACCACTACTAGAGGACGCTCCAGGTCCACTAATATTTTGTGGCTGCTGCTGTGAATTTTGTGCAGCATTACCATTTTGTGCATCTACATCATCAATCACATTTACTGGTTTATACCAGCTACTCATCTCATCAAAAACAACATCTCTGTTCACTGTAAACTTACGAGTAGAAGGGTTATAGCATCTATACCCTTTTTGCTGCAGAGAATAACCAATAAAGATGCACTTCTTAGCTTTTGGATCCAACTTGGATCTCAACTCATCTGGCACATGTACATAGGCAATGCAACCAAAAATTTTCAAATGAGAAATATCTGGTTTCCTACCAGTATACCTCTCCTCTGGAGTCATTCCATGTATTGCTGCAGTGGGAGTCCTGTTCATTATGTAGACTGCTGTAGCAACTGCTTCAACCCAATAAAAATCTGGCAAGTCTTTTTCATTGAGCATGGCACGAGATACCTCTCCAATATGCCTGCTTTTCCTTTCTGCAATTTCATTTTGTTGTGGGGTATAACTGCATGAATATTGCTGCTTTATGCCATGCTCCTGCAAGAACTTTGTAAACTCATTTGAGAGGTACTCTCCCCCTCCATCTGACCTTAGGCATTTTATTTGCAGACTTGTTTCTTTTTCAGCCATAGCTTTAAGGGTTTTGAAATGCCCAAAAACTTCACTTTTCTTTTTCATAAAATACACCCAAACTTTTCTGCTATAGTCATCAATAAAAGTGACAAAATAATGACAGCCTCCAAGAGATGCAGCTTTAGTAGTCCATACATCAGAGTGGATTAATTCCAATGGCTTCTCACTCTCTTGAACATGTCTAGGAAATGGTTTCCTTGCTTGTTTTCCAAACTGACAGGCTTCACATACCTTATGCATTTCTGCAACCTTGAATTTTGGCAATCCTGCAACAATATTTTGGGCCTGCATTGATTTAAGTCGCTGTACATTAACATGACCAATGCGTTTATGCCAGATATCAATATCTGCAACTACACCGGTCCCATGTGCAAACATTGCTGCACTCAATTCAGACATGTCTGCATCCAACGTAAACATTCTGCCCTTCTTCTTTCCTTTTGCTATCAAGCGACCTTTATTTTTCATATCCTCAACAAAGCATCCATGAGGATTAAATTTGACCTGCAAGCCCTGCTCAACCATTTGACCGACAGAAACCAGATTCTTGGTGATATTCGGGACATGAAATACATCGGACAGGTATTTCTTTTTCCCATCTTGCATAGACAAGGGAATTTTTCCAATCTGCACAATAGGATGTGCAGTATCATCACCAGTCTCCACAAATCCTGGTTTTTCCATTTTCCTTGCATCCTCCATCCATTCTGCATGACCTGTCATGTGGTTTGATGCACCTGAGTCAACATACCATACATCATTGCTTTCTTCTGCACTTGTCACAGAATTATTCATGTGCTGCACCATAAATAGATGCTCATTTCTGTCATCACCCTGTCTACTAGAGGATGCATAATTTCCTTGTTGCAGTTTTCCATTCATGATATCATTCTGCTTTTTATAGCAGTCTTTAGCCATATGACCCATTTTACCACAATAGTAGCATTCAACATTACTGTTTGCATTTTGGCCTCTTTGCCATCCACCACGACCTCTTTGGCTTCCCCTGCCTCTAGAGTTACCACGTCCTCCTCCATAGGACTGGTTTTCTTGAGTTTGCTGCATATTCTGATTTCTACCACGACCTCCATATCGGCCTCCTCTACCTCTGCCTCTACCTCTTCCAGCATTTGAGTAGAAGACAACTTCTTTTGAAGTTCCTCCTGAAGAAGATGCACCACCATTTCTTTGCTCCTCAGAAATTAGAAGAGCAATCAGCTCCTCAAAATCAGGAAATCTTTCACGAACTGAAATGGATGTCCGAAACCGTGCATAATCCTTTCCTAGACCATTCAAGGTTACAGAAACTAAATCATCATCTTCCACTGGTGACCCAATGGAAGCAAGTGCATCTGCAATCTTCTTCACCTTCATGTGGTAGTCGTTGATGCTCATATTTTCTATTTGCACATTGTGCAACTCTTGCTTGAGCTGCATTTTCCTGGCTTGTGTATTTGTGCTATACATTTTTGACAAAGTATCCCATGCCTCCTTTGGCGTACTTGCATCCTGAATATGCACAATCATAGAGTCTGAATTGCTGATAGACAGCCAATACATAACTTTCCTGGCTCTCTCATGCCATGCTTTAAATGCCTGCATTTGCTGTTGATTGGGAACATCAGGAAGAACTGGTTCTTCTTCATTTCCTGCAACAAATTCCCAATATCCTTTTCCCATAAGGAAATTCGTCATTCTAAACTTCCATGCTTGGAAGTTGTTCTTGTCAAGCTTTTCAGTGACAATCTGTGAAAGAGAATCAGATGCCATTACAGAAGACTGCAAAAAAATATGTCACTGCAAAAACCACAGCTTCACCCTCACAAGGGAAAATCTGCAAAACTAGCGAAAGTGGTATTTGACCACACAGTCACTTCCTAGTGACGATTTTGCATCAACAGGCAACAGGGATGATTCTGTAACTCCCAATGTCTCTGCGCACAAGCATACAATGCAATTTTTACAGTAACTATTCACCGACCTGTAGAACAGTGGCTGCACAGCATAAAACTGAGCCTTTTCCTGAGTGCGTGCAGAAAACTTCCGCCTCCAAAACAGGCCCCGAAATGGCCTCAAATCAAAAAAACAAGGTCGCAATCTTGGCTTGCTTTCTTGAGCTCCTTACCATGAACAAGGCTGTGATACCATGTCAAGGTTGTGGGAGAGAAGGAAGGAGTCTCGCTTGAAGCTTTCTTGCTTGCACAATGGGGGAAGACACACAAGGGTGGAGGCTGAAAACAATTTTCCTCTTCTTAGTTGTGTAAGCCAAAAGAACTCAAGTACAAAGAAATAGAAGAACCCTATATATGGGTCTCAAACCAAACTCAACTAACTAAGGTGGCATACTAACTGAGCCACGAACTAGAGTAGATAAGGATAGCTATCATGTAGCTATTATTCATGGGCGGTGTACCAACCGCGTCTGCAACTGGCAAGTTGGTGACATAAATACACAACGGTCACCCTGGCGTATCACGAGTGGAGCTCGATATCTCAACACCACGACCACGCTGATTCGAGTAAAAAACTACATCCTTATTCTTTGAGCTGCTTGACCCTATAGCTAAGCCAAGCTTCACCTCTTCGTGAATCAATAATGCAACCAGCTCATTAAAGTCAGGCATTTCAGCCTGCACAGATACTGAAGTGTCAAAAGACTTGTACTCTAGACCTAAGCCATTTAAGGTCACTGCAACCATATCCTCATCTTCAACCTGTGAGCCAACAGATGCCAGCTGATCTGCTATGGTCTTAACCTCTGTGACATAATCTTGTATGGATCTGTTCTTCCTCTCCATGTTATTGAATTTTTGCTTCAGTTGTATCTTCCTTGCACTTGTAGTTGTGCCATAGTATTTGACCAATATATTCCATGCATCTGCTGGGGATTTACAGTTCATGATCTGCATCACCATAGCATTCGAGATACATAATGACAACCAATGTAAAACCCTGCGAGCTCTTTCCGTCCAGGCTCGATGCACTCGTCTTTGATCAGCTGTAGGATTCCTTTGTGGAACTTCAGGTTCAGCCTCAACACCTGTCATTAAGTCCCAGTATCCTTTGCCTATCAGAAAGTTCTCCATGCGGAACTTCCATATTGCATAATTGTTGCTATCAAGCTTTTCTCCCACAATCTGGGTTACATTATCAGTTCTATCAGCATTTGCCATATTGTAAACCTTGCCTGACTACCTGCAAACCAAGATCTTCTTAACAGTTCGACTTCAGCCCGGAACTGTTTATGACAGTTTTCTGCAATTAATTGCAGTAAAAAAATAGGGTATTTCAGCCCACTAACAGTCCAAAACAGCTCACAACCAAGTGGCTTAATTTGTGAGTAAAGCACTCAGTGCAAATACAATGTATTCACTTCGGTTTGAACTTTTGCAACCTCACTGCCAGGGTACATATATGCAGTCTGAAAACTGTAATTCTGTGAGTGACCAGCAGTGATTTCAAGCCCAAAACTGAGTAGTATACATGTCATACATGTCCCAAACTTCCATAGATAGTTGCTAGTACATGTGTCAAGCCATGCATAGGCATAGAACCACAAAACAGTATATAACCAGCATATATGACTGTCGTAAATAAATTCCCAGATTTCAAACAGCCAATGCACTGGCAACAAGGATTAATTTCAGTCCCAAAAAACCATAAACCATTTGCATCACTTCCGTTTCCAATGCTCAAGCATTCAATAAACAGACCAAGTCTTCAAGTACCTGTGGGACTAACCAAATCAACTAGTTCTTCAGAAATAACCAATTAGTGCTTTATGTCTGCAATTTTTTTTTCAGTTTTTAGCCTGTCACAAGCTCTCAGATCAGGCCAATCCAAGCTCCAAGTTTATGTCAGAATACCCAAGAAATATGACATGTCTTCTACCAAGCATCAAGTGCTACATTCAACTTCAATGTACATGCCAAAGAGCATCCAAAATGCAGACATCACAAGTGTATAATATCTCTGTAACTTCAATGATAGTTTAGCCCTGTGTATTCAGATCTGTACACCTCTATTACAGCTCACACATGAGCTCCCACAAGAGCAATAGCAAGGTATACCCTTCAAGAACCTTCCTTGGTATGCATCCAAGCTCTATGCCACTTGACAAGTGCTATACTTCTTGAATCTCAGACAACGAGAGTAGCCTGTTCATAGGCACAGTCCACACAGACTGTTCAGAGTATATTCAAATCAGATTTGCCCACTTGTTGATGCTCAATGGAGCTTTGGTGAGTCTCCAGACAAGCTACACTCTTGTTGATGCTCAATGGAGCCTTGGTGAGCAGTCCATGTACTGAATCTCAGCCATGGAGTTCAGCCTGAAAATAGGCGCAAACACGCTGGCTGGCCTGACCTCTGCTGCTGCCCATTTTGCTGATTATTATTATAATAAGACACTCACTGCTGCTCAACCAATCCTTGGGAGACTCCTCAGCAAGCCACAGCTCCTGCTTCAAGCAATGAGACTCCAATGCTTTACAGTACATACCTCTGTGTGACCATTGATGAAAATGACTATCAATCCTTTTCCTTTTCCAGCTCTTCAGGTCACTCTTCAAGTCTTCTTCTTGAGTGCATTCCACCAGTGAGCCCATTCATGGCTCTGATACCATGTTAGATTTCGTGGATGGAGGAAGGATAGCAACACGGAGTGAAGCAACATACTTCCTCTCTCTATTCTTCTTACTATTCATTCAACACACACATAGTGCATATACAACCTAAGGTCATAAAGACCATTCACACTAGAAGTAGAATTGACTTATTTAATGTACCTAATTGATCTAGCCAGACTACCTGTGTCCAGCTCATGTCGGTCAAACACACATGAACGAGCTTGATATTCTAACATGAGTTGCCAAAATTGGAAGAAAATAGTGGTCATGAGACAGGGGATAGAAAAGAAGATATTGACGTTGAAGAAGCAAATGATATGGTTGCAGAGGATGAGGAGGACTCAGAATCTTGTGACAACTAGGCTTTTGGCACATACCGGAGGATGTGCAGATTCAGAGGGGGTGGATGTCATGCCACTACACAAACACAGTGTGAAAAACTCTGGAATGCATCATCATCCGACTTCTTATTGATCAAGAGAGTCAATGTGATCCGAGTCATTAGTATTAGTGTGAGTTGCATGGATTATCCAAAAATACTAGATTTTTTGGATAATTTTAGCCTATTTTTGATATTATTTATTGTAAAAATCCAAAAAAGTTAGAAAAGCTTCTAGATTAGGATGGCATGCAAAAAGTAAGTTGTTTTTTCAACCAGTTATGGGATTTTCATAAAAAAGACAGATTGACAAAATTGCGCGCATCGCGATCGCTGTAAACAGGCTGAAAACTACAGTTTGAACTAAAAGAGGAAGAAAGAGTAATCTGGGAGATTTGTGATTAGGTATCCTAGGATTTTACCCCCCCTTTTGGAGCCAACGGAGCCATCAGATTTGGGTTCCAAGCAGCAGAGAAGGAGCTGTAATTTTGATGCACGTTTTGTTCTACGAAGAAGCTCTAGGAGATCTAATGCCTGGAGATTGCTTCTGAGTAGTGCAAAGATTCCAGGTTCTTTTAATACATATTGATTCAGTTCATTGTGTTTTTTATTTGTTGTATTTATCTCTTGTCTATTCTCTTTCTTCTCTTCCATCTCCTATCTCTACTTCCTTCTACATCTGATCCCCGATGGATTCAACCTTTCTACAAAAACCGCTCTGACAACGAGTCGCTTTAGTGGCAAACAGACATTACAAAATGTCTATTCTTGGAGCCATTGAGCTAAAAGAGAAACTCAAGAAACTACTAGAACAAGGGTATATTCGGTCAAGTAGTTCACCATGGGGAGCCCCAGTATTATTCCAAAAGAAGAAAGATGGAACTCTTTGTCTTTGTATCGACTACCGAGGGCTAAACCAGATAATAGTAAAGAATAAGTACCTGATATTGAGAATAGATGAGCTTCTTGATCGTCTACAAGGAGCAAAGATATTTTCTAATATCGTATCATATTAGAGTCAAGAATGAAGATATTCCAAAGACCGCCTTCAAACAAGATACAGTCATTTTGAATTCATCATGATGTCATTTGGGTTGACAAATGCTCCAGCTACCTTCAATAGGTTAATGCAAGATATTTTTAGACCTCATCTTGATGATTTTATTCTTCTATTCTTTGATGACATCCTAACTTATTCTAAGGAGGAAGAAGATCATGAACCACATCTTTGCATTGTCCTAGAGACAATGAGAACACACAAGTTGTGTGCCAAGAAGAAGAAGAAGTGTGCCTTCTTCAAAAGAAAGATTGAGTACTTGGGATTCATAGTGTCTACTGAAGGTATATCAGTAGATTCTGCCAGGGTCAAAGATATTCAAGATTGGCCATCCCCAACCACTATCAAGGAAGTGAGAAGTTTTCTAGGTCTAACAGGATGGTATAGGGTATTCATAAAAAACTATGCTCAAATTGTAGCACCTCTTACAGACCTACTGAGCAACTAAAGCACAGTTTGATAACTACTCCTATGTTAGGGCTACCTAACTTAAGCAAGGAATTTGAAGTTGTCACAAATGCCAGCTCTCTTACATTGGGATGCTTACTAATGCAGGAAGGACATCCTGTAGTTTATTCTTCAAGAAAACTGAAAACCCATGAAAAGAGAAGCTACTCACGACCTGCAGTTGTTAGCTGTGATTCATGCTCTCAAATTACGGAGACATTACTTTCTTAGACATAAGTTTTCCTTAGTAATCACAGATCATAAAAGTATTAAGTGGATTTTTACTCAGCCTGATCTTAATATGAGGCAATGACATTGGATTGAAATTCTATAGGAGTATGACTTTGAAATTAAGTTCAAACCTGGTAAAGAAAATGTAGTAGCAGATGCACTTAGTCTTAAATCCTTCCTTAATGCTTTTATCACTGAAGAATCATCTAGGGCAAAAACTCTAGCTACAATGGTATCAATGCCAACTAATCCTATCATCGAGTTGACCAAGGATGAAGCAAATAAGGATCTAGACTATCAACAATTGTTTTGGGAAGTTCAAAATAAGAAACAAGATCCCAAACTCAAGATAAGTATCAAGAATTCTCTACAAATGAAGACGAAGGACTTGTTTATTTCAGAATGAGACTATGCATTCCTTTAAGTCAAACTCTCAAGAGAAGGATACTTTGGGAAGCACATGATTCTCCTTTTTCAGGACACCCGAGGTATGCAAAAACCCTTAATGCTATCAGGAAAAGCTATTACTTGAAAAAACTCAAGGGTGATGTACTTAAGTATGTCATTGAATGTCTAAATTTCCAAAGGGTAAAATCTGAACTTGTCAAGTTACTAGGAAAGCTCCAGCCACTTGACATTCCCTAGATGAAATGGAAATTTATTAGCATGGACTTTGTAGTTGGGTTACCTTTTGTACAAGGAGGATATAACTCAATAATGGTGATAGTAGACATGCTAACAAAGATCCCTCATCTTATTCCAACAAAAACCAATTACAAAGCTTCAGATATTGCTAGAATTTTAGTAAAAGAGATTTTTAGGTTACATGATTACCTAAAAGGATCATCGGTGATTTTCATTCTCTTTTCACACCACACTTTTGGAAAAGTTTATTTGAAGCCATTGGAATCCAACTTTATTTCAGTACTGCTTATCATCCACAAACTGATGGGCAGATAGAATGAGTTAATCAAGTAATTGAGGATATTCTATGTGCATATTGTAGCAAGGAACCTAAAAGGTGGATTCAATATCTATCCTTAGTGGAAATTTCTTATTATGCCTCTTATCATCAAAGTATTTAGATGACTCCATCTCAGGCACTATATGGTCAAGATTGTCATATGCCACTTAATTTTTCCGATCCTACTCTAAGGGTAGAAGCCTTGAGAAAAATGTTAGAATAAATAGATAATCAAATCAAGACTATTAGACATGATATTCAAGCTACCAAGGACTGACAAAAGGCATATGCTGATCTGAAAAGGCAAAAACGAATCTTCAAAGAGGGAGACATGGTCTTCATCCGTGTCCATCCAAGGAAGAGTTCTCTGTCTTTAGGAGAATTTAAGAAGCTAAGTCCAAGATATTGTGGGCCCTATAAGATTCCTTGAGAATATAAAATCTCCAATGTATTTTATGTTAGCTTATTGAAAGCATATGTAGCTAACCTTAACCATATCCTTGATGATCAACAAGTTGTAATACCTAGCCAAGGAGTCCTCGAGCTACAACCTGATAGAGTAATTGATGTAAGGGAGAAAGAAATTGAGGAGTAGAACCCTTAGAGAATACCTTGTCTAGTGGAAGGATTATCCTGAAGAAGATGATACATGGATAGATGAGAATGCTCTTCATCAACAATACCCATGGTTTCTCTTGAGATGAGGTCATATCGATTTCTCTAAGTGGAGGAGGCTGTAATATTTCCACGCAATAAATCTAGTTGGTTAGTTCAAAAGTTAGTTTGTCAATTAATAAGTTAGTAAGGTTACTAACAAAAGAAAAAAAATAACTAATATTAAAAATAAATAAATAAATAAATAAAAATAAAAAGAGAGATTGGTAAAATCGCGCATGCCGCAATTGCAGTCTACATACAAAAAACAACACTTCAAATAGGGAGAAGAAGGAGTGAACTGAAAGATTTCTAATCAAGTTTATTGGGGTTTTACCCCCCCTTCGAAGCCAATGGAACCGTCAAATTTATGATTTGAGCATAGATCACTAATTTTTCCAAGATTCCCTCCACAAAGAGCTCTACTTCTCAGTCACAACCCTTTTTCTCTAATTCACTATAAATAAGAGACATGGGGAGCAATTATGGAGACATAAGGAGAGAGAGAGAGAGAGAGAGAGAGAGAGAGAGAGAGAGAGAGAGAGAGAGAAAGAGAGATTACCTTGAGAAACTACGAGGGAGGAAGTTAGCTCAATTGCCATGTCTCGATTTTCGACTAAGCCATCTTCTTTTATGCTCTCTCATCTCGAATCTATTCTGTCTTCCCTATCTCTCGAACCACTCATGGACGATGACTCCAAAGCAATGAAGTGGAAAGACCATGGGGACCACGATAACCATTCAAGCAACGGATATTGCCAAAGATACAGGAGTGCTCGAGGTTTCCAGAGCTGCCACTACCAACGAAACATTGGGTATGGCTAATGCAAGCGCGAGCAAAGACAAAATTCCTAATGTTGTCATGCTTCCAAACCAAGTTATTCATTACTAGATTATTATTTTGCTACATAAAATAAATACATATAAATTGATAACTTCATCTAGAAAGCATACTAGTACAAGCATAAATGATTGTTCGTTATGAATTGCAACTAGATTAATTGAGATTTTAAATCATAGAATCATGTTAGAAATAATTGATGAAGGTTATTGTACATATGTCTTTATGTGCATTCGATGATATAGTCATGGTCAAATGCGACAAGGTTAAGTGTTGAATAATGCTTGTTATGAAAATTGAATGTCTATTTATGAGTCCTATAAGTCATCTCGTTGAGTTGTTGACACACTATATTTCTTTAAATAATTTTGCTTATGTTGGGTAAGATAGGCCAAATGGAAAATTCATGCCTTACTTAACATGTTATAAGATATGTACTCAACACTTCTTTATGGGGAGGAGAATCATCATTAGAATGTAAGGTTACCTTAGGATAAGGTCTACCTTGGCTATGTGAAGCTATGAGCTGCACGATGGTGTGATTGTCATTGCATCATTTGATAAATGTTTGAAAGGACTATTTGTGTTTGCAAGAATCTAGATCTCTGATTGAAATTATTGACAAATAGAATAAAAGAAAGGATCGTGCTAGGCTATCCCCAAGCTAGCAGCGAGACCCTACTCCAAGGGGATCATGTTTATTGCTTTGAGAGGCTTAGACTGGCTCCGTTAGCGAAAGGTCTGTTATCAGTAAGGATAGTCTCGGCAATAGGAAATGTGGGTGCTAGGGGTGGCTCTGGCTGTAAATCTTGCATTGTTCCTAGAACCTCTGATGAGCCCCTTCGTGACCCAAGATGGGATCCTAGAACCCTAAATACTAGTTATAAGGGTGGAATCTTGGTGGGCAGAATACCTTCATGGAATTCTGTGTATCTTCCGCAAGGTTGGAAAGATGGAAATCATAATGAGATTCCAATATAATAAAGAAGTTTACTTTATTCAAGAATTGTTTGAATTGTATGCGTGTCTGTGAGATAAATTACGTGAAGGAACATGTGATTTAATGGACTAATTAAGGAAGCTGGTTATATATGTTCCAAAAAATGTGATGTAGGTAATTAAAAAACTAAAGATGATCCCATCATTAAAGAAAAATGGGTGGACATAACCCCTGATGGGTTTGTCCAATGGTAGGGTGGTCCTGATTAGTTGGGAGCTTTTCTAAATCGGCAATAGAAATAAGAAGATGATAAATTGACCAACTAGTTGATAGGTAGAACCGACTAACATTGTTTTAGGGGGCTAGAATGGGATTTTGCCTTATGGGCAGAAGGGTTGACGTACTGCACTCTCCTTCATCTCCCATTCTCTTTGAATCAAGTGCAATGGCAAGTCTACTTTAGATCAAGTAACCCTGTAAAAGTGAGAACTTGAAATTACTGACGCTAGCTAGCTACTAGGAGACCCATCTAATTTTAGGAACCCAAAAATTTAGGTCGATCCTAGTGGGTTCTGGCCAGAACTCTCCCGTTGTGAAGTAGAATCAGTAGGGCCTAAATGAAAAACCCCGTGATGTTCTAAGGGAGCACCGGCCAGTGTCATTTTTGGAAAAACCTACTAATGGACTACTAAAAGGTGTGCCGTGGATTGAGACTGGTGGACACCTCACAATGGCTCATAAATTTTATGGCCTATATTTTGTGTTGGAAAAGATTGGAGAGCTTGCATATAAGCTCCAATTGCCTTCAACTACTCGCATACATGATGTTTTTCACGTATCGCAATTGAAGAAGTATATTGGACAATATGTGCAAGTTATTGAAGAGCTTCCACCACTTGATGAAGATGGATTGATTGTCTATGTGATGGGACCAAAAATAGGCCGGCACTGGCTATGACACTAGCCGGACCTCATGCACACAACAGACAACTCCACCACCATAGGGCCTCGAGGGCCAAGAGCATCTATAATAACTAAATACACACTAGATACATCTCATATTGCGTTTGTAGCTAGATAAGAGTCCAATGGCACCTTTCCCAAAACCCCTCAAGGGGGTATCCCACACATATTGACAATAAGTGCCATGTATCACAGACATATAAGGCACCCCATTGGCTGATTGCCATGGCCCCACTGCAACTCTCCTACATCTTGGGGATTGGCCCCTCGATCTGCTACTTTTACATATAAACACATTTGCACAAGACTCCTCTTTTTTTCAATGAAATTCAAGAGATACCATGTTTCCTCACCAATAATTTCCCCCAAGAAACGGACAACTAACAGCAAGGGGAACCTCACCCACCGTCTCAAGCGTGGGTCAACTATAATTCAAACAATTGTTATGCATTTCCAGGAGTTGATACCACATATATGATCAATGCAATAGTGGATGTCTCATTGTGCACAAACAGTTATGTTTCGAAATCAGCCTATGTGCTAATATATAAACAATCTTTTCATGAATTCCAACTAATACATATAAGCTTTGTTGCAAGAATCTAGCACCAAGGCAAACCTTGTACTACTAGATCCCTTATTCCCAAATAGGCCATTTCCTAAATGCTACGCATAGAAAAAACAATCAGAATTTGTATTATTTTAGCCCTCAAACTATTGCACAAAATCCTCCTCCCCCTCACCATTTAAGTTTTGCTTCGTTGCATAGGCGTATAGAAGTTGTTTTGTCATGGTTTAATGTATAAAAATAAATAAATCACACACTGTGATAAAAAGATAGGGCAAATTGAGGGCAAACCTCATGCTTTGCCACTACCATACATTCACAACCACTTATTATATTTCTATGTATTTTTCTAAGGCGTATTCCTATTTTTAATCTTATTTTCTCCCATTTTTCTCTATTTTTCTAATAAAAAATTGATATATTTTCAGAGCTGTGGCTCTTGATTCTTAGAACAATAGAAATATAGATTTTATTGGCATTTTATCCCATGTGTATGGGTTTATCCTACCTGAAAACACCAAAAATCCCATTTTTCTCATAAAAACCATGTTTTACGGGTTTCTAAAAATTATTTCCAGTATTTTGACTTTAAGTTTTCTTATTTTTTCATTATGCAAGTATAGAACAAAAAATAAACAACATTTCTACCAATTTTCACTCCATAAGAACAACATTAGCTCAATCAAATATAAAAAACAAGCAAATTTCCTTTGTAAAATAGAGTTACTAGTTTTTTCCTTCTTTGTGGGTTTTAAAATATGATGCAGGACCACAAGTCATCCCTCATTCAAGGATCATCCCACCTCCAAATAGCCAATTCTCGCCCTCCATCGACGCCCTCCATCGATCTAGGAGTGATCCGGTACCATGTCGGACAAGCATCCTTCAACCAATTCTCTTCTTGATTCTTCCCACATGAATTGCCTCTTGGAAGAGAGAGAGAGGGAAGAGAGAGAAAGACTAATTTTCATCCTCCATATCCAGGCAGCCATCTCATAGGCGAAGACTGGCAATAGGGAGCATAGAGAAGAGGGAGATCAGGTATGTAATTTGTTGGGGGGTGCTTTGAAGCTCTACAACCCCCCTCCCACAAATCATCACCATCCATGGCATTTTCTTACTGCTTTGAGCCGAAAAAAACGGCCCCCCCCATGAAAATCAGAAATTAAGGGGCCCCCAAAAGTCACATCCTTTGGCTCTTCCAAAGTCCATTTCCACTTGGCCATTTCAGCCCTTGGCCTCCCGAGCACGCCATTTCCGCGTCCGGTGTCCGAATTACGATCTGAAAATTCTTGGGCATCCATCTTGAAGTCCCACACTGCCGAGCATCTCCAGAAGTCCCAATCGTCACTCGGTGGGTCTTTAAAGCACTTTTGGCATTGCCACTTAAAATCATACTGATTGTAGCTACCGCCTTTGACGAAGTCTATTTTTTCACTGAAATTCAGAATTTTTGGCTATTTTTAAGCACTTCTCGACGTCAAAAATCATCTATCACTATGAACCTGAGAAAATTATTGGGAAGTGTAAAAAGGTTCTTAGGAACCGAACTCTCACTTAATTTTTGATCAAATGGAAGGGGCTACCTATGGAAGAGTCCACTTGGCAACCCTCTTCTTATTTTGACACTTTTCCATGGCTTTTGAAATATGAATGATGATAGTCTATATAGGGACGGCTTGTTGTTTTAAAATACTATTATTAATTAAATTGCCTTAATGATATCAAAATGTGGACTTGATGGTATGGGATGATGCCTCAGGTTGTGTATTTCATCTCTACACTTCAAACACTGAATTTGGACTCTCTAATCAAAAGTTATGGCAATTTTACTGAGGCAGTTCTGTTTGGACAACAAGTAGTCAATTCATTGTTTCAGGTTCATAATGATGTTTCTTCACATAAAGTACTTCCATATGCTTATGAATCTTCATCGACATAATTTTCTTCATTAACAACTTGCCTATTACCTCATTATCTTCAGTTTTGAGGACAAAACATCTCTAGGAGGGGATGATTTGTAATGAAGCAAATTATTAACAGGAGAGTTGAAGCCTATTCCAAGTATAAACTTTATAAATACTTGAGTCAAGAGAAATGAAGACTTTAGGAATTAGTATAAAAGGCAAGAAGTGATAATGTAGCATCACTCTTTGGCATTATCACAATTTTATCCTTGTCTTTCATCTTCTTATACTTGGTTTTAACAACTCATGGCTACATTGTGCTATAGTAATAGAAGATGTTACATGGCATGGCCATGCTTGTAATTAAATTTGTTACATTTCTTGCTGTGAGTAGCTTAGAACAATTTGATTTCCTGTTCATTTCTATTGTTAGATTGGTCCTTCTTTACATATAGTGGAAGTTTTAGCATTCAGAGAGATCTTTTGCTTGGGTGCCATCATCCACAAGTGGATTCGAGAGATAAAGAAGGATGAATGAATTTGAGATAAGAAAGTGTAAGAGAAGATGGCTTAGTTAAAGATTGAGATAGGGAGAATTAAGCTAACTCTCTCCCTTGCAGCCTCTCGGGAACTCCTCTCTCTCTCTCTCTCTCTCTCTCTCTCTCTCTCTCTCTCTCTCTCTCTCTCTCTCTCTCTCTCTCTCTCTCTCTCTCTCTCTCTCTCTCTCTCTCTCTCTCTCTCTCTCTCTCTCTCTCTCTCTCTCTCTCTCTCTCTCAAGCTCCTTCTCGCAATCTCTTGGAGGGGTATCCTTCTACCTCCCTCTCTCTACCTCTCTCTCATAGCCTCTTGGGGTCTCCTTGTGCTTCTCTAACTACTCCCCATGCCTCATATTTATAGTAAACAAGAGAATAAGGGTTGTGGCTGAGAAGAAGAGCTCTTTATGGAGGGGATCTTGGAAAAATCAGCAATCTGATGATCAAATCAATATTTTGATAGTTTCGTTGGCTCTGAAAGGGGGGTAAAACTCCAAGATATGTGCTTAGAAATCTTCCAAATCACTCCTTCTTCTCCCTGTTCGAAGTGTTGTTTACTGCATGTAAACTGCGATCGCGATGCGCACGATTTTGCCAATCCTTCTTTTTTTGTATTAAATCTCCAAAACAAGTTGAAAAAACTACTTGTTTTTTTCATGGTATCCTATTCTAGAAATCTCCATAGCTTTTTAGGATATCTACAATAAGTAATATCTAAAATATCTAAAATATGCTAATTTTGCCCAAAAATCTAATATTTTTGGACCATCCATACCATACACATTAACACTAGTGAATGATTAATATGGCTCATAACTCTCATTCATATTGTAACTTCCGTGAAGGGCGGCTACAGTCCTTGGCAATCTCGAAAAAATATTGAATTATGACTCTTAGTTTTTTTAATATTTTTAATTTAATTAAAAATTTTATTTATTAATGTTAGTTAGTTTTTACTTTAGTTAGTCTTTGGTTAGTACTCTTACTAACATATTAATTGACTAACTAACTTTCGAACTAACCAACTAATTTTTTAATTGCGTGGAAGTATTACAAATATGACCTGTTTTGTCACAATTATGAAAAACAATATGAGAATTGCCACAATCTCTCTTCTTCCATCAACCTCTTTCTCTAGAGCTCCCCCTATCTCTAAAGTTTCCACAGCCTCCTAAAACCTAAATTTCACTGAATTGCTAATTCAACCTATTTTGCTAGTTATCACCAACACATCCCATACCATGACCTCTTAAAGAGGATATTCCACCTCCCCTTCCTAAACTTGAGTAAAAACCTTGGACCTATTTACCACTTATTTTAAATGACTTACCCTGCATATTGATCTCTTCGGTGATCATGAGAAACACCAACTCATTAAAAATGGAAAATTTCAGCACATACACAAAAGTGACAAAGGATTTCCATACCTTCTCATTATTAAGGCCACCCAAAGTGGATGAAACCAAATCCTTATCAACATCACGCATTGCATCAATAGCTGTTAAGGAATTTGCAATGCTTCTCACCTTCAAAACATACTCATTTACAGACATCTTTCCTTTCTTCAAGGTATTTAGCTCTTGCTTGAGTTGAATCCTCCGTGCCTTTGTATTTACTAAAAACAAAATCTCAAAGATTATCCAAGATGCATGTAAAGTTTTGACATTTTTTATATGACCCAACATATTCTTATCAATGACTACAAATAGCCAATGTATCATATTTTTATATTTTGCATTCCATTCTTTTGACACCTTTAATTCTTCTGCAGTTGCAAGGTCACTCAGGTCTGGCTCCTTTTCTTCATCTAAAACAAAATCGAAGAGGCCTTTACCAATAAGGAAGCTTGTCATATAGAACTTCCATGATGGGTAGTTGTTCTTGTCCAGCTTCTCAATGATGGGGTTTTCACTATCTTTGCCATTATCACAAAATTGATACAAACAGTAAGCAAGTCTTCTACAACCTTTCACAACAATTGCACAACAATGCACAAGTAGTCTTTTTCACTAAGACTACTCAACAATATATGTAATTTGTAACGTATTTACACATGAAACTTGTGTTTGCTTCTTGACAAATACCTCAGAAATTACAAATATTCAAAATCTATAACCTGTGCACCCACTTTTGGTCAACACAATCGAAATCACAATATACCTTGAAATTGTTATCTACAACAATCTTGTAGGTTTTAAATAGGGCCTAAAATGGCCTCAGCCAAAAAAAGCACCATGACTACTCTAAAGGGCTAATTTATAAAATATGTAGTACTCTGCTAGCATACCAAATCTTAGTTTAGCCTCTATAGGCACTATTCAAGAGAAAGAGTGGGAGAATGGGAGAGCTTCTTAACCATTGCTTGCTTGCCCAAATCCTTACTTCTTTTGCTTCACTTCAGCCTTCAAAACTAGCCTCTCTCAATGGCATCGCAAATCGCGTGGTGGGGGGGACTTGCTTGAGTTGCTGTGCAAACACACATCATACACACAAGAAGAAGCTCACTTAAAAACACAAGAAGAGAGATGTAGGCCAAAAGTTTTTCTTGTCAGTTTCTTCTTCTTCTTTCACACACAATAAAATGTACATAAAGTATAGATAAGATACAACATAAAGGAAAGTGGCCTACTAAGTCAAATAGTGCATAATTGACTATACTAAGCATCTGGTGCTATAACTATGCCAAATGTAGGTAGATGCAACAAATCAAATATAATAAGTGATAAATCACTTGCCATGTGAGGATCATAATGACCACTTATGTGCTAAGTATAGACATGTGGATCCATCTAACCAGGAGGTTCCTCCTTAATGCTCACAAGTGTTGAGCTTTCCATCTCAATAGCTTTTACAATTTGCTACAACTCTTAGACCTCTTGAGCACTTGGATAAACACTTGAAACTCATCTCTACATTTATTGGTTGCATTTGGTCATTTCTTGAAAGTGAAATACTTTATCAGTTGACTGTGAAATAGGGCAGACATGTTGTGAACACTCCAAGATAGCATGTATTGAGCCCTCCATTGCTTATGTGATGCCTCTGGAGCTTGGCTTTGATACTTGGTGTTATGGTAATGCCTTGAGGTGCTTATGGATTACTTTGAGCTCAAATAGCTTAGTTTGTGCAGGGTTTTACTATTGTACATTGTTTGGGTAGAAAGCATTCAACTAGGAAAGTTCTATGTATTGAAGGCCTACATGCTTCTTGGGTATGTCACATGCTTATATGAATACTTGGCACTAATGTATGTGCTTGGATATGTCTATAATGACATTTTAGGCTTGACTTGGAGTTGCATTGGATGTATTTGTGACTTGCCTCTAGATTCAATGCTTGTTTGCAAGTTTGACACCTAGTAGATTACATGCTCCCCAATGTACACATAGTGTATCTTGATTGCCTAGGTATGATGTACTTAATGCATTGAGCCTTGTTGTGATCTTTTATATTCTGGATTCAGCACAAACATGACTATTTAGGAAAGACCCCACAATATACTTAATCAAGCAAGCTTATCACAGTACTTTTGGACTGAAATAGTCACTACTACCATTCATTTGATAAATATATCCCCATGGACTACTATTGGTTGTCAAATTATAGAGTAGGTATGGTTTAAAAACCGATATAATTATTTGAGGGTAGTTGGATGTGGGAATTTTAGCCATGTCCCAAGAACGAGTGCAACAAGATGGATTTGAAGTCCATCAAACGCATCTTTCTTGGACATGGTGATATAGGTGAGGTAAACTATCATCTTTGGGATTCGTATTCTCAAAAGGTTATCCCACACAGTAGCCATGATGCTATGTTTCATGAAGAGAAGATGCATAAGTAACCTGACCAGGTAGTTGAGGTACACATGGTGATCTTTTACAAGGAGCCTCTCATTACAGTACAACTAGTTGGACAGCCTACAATTGATAATATAGTGGCCCATGATCCACCTATTTTGTAGGATCATAATGTTAGAAAGAGAGAACATGTTGCACAAGCCCCATTGTCAATTTTGAGATGCTCTACTAGAGCTTCATGTTCTCCTGATCACTATGAGCATTGTATGGATTATGCCATGGTGACAAACTTTGTTGAGCCACTTACCTATGAGGACGATATACATATAGATTATTCTCATTCTTGGAAGAGGGCTGTGTAATCTAAGTTTGATTTGATGTAAAAGAACCATACATGGGATTTAGTTTCCTTGCTTGATGGAAAGTGTGCATTGCCATGCAAGTGGATGTACAAGTTGAAGAGTACCTTTGGTCACCCTAAGCCAATATGTAAGGCTAGATTGGCAAAAGGTTTTAAGCACGAGCATGATGTTGGATTCAATGAAGCCTTTTCTCCTATAGTCAAGATGACTATCCTATGCTTGTTGATATCGGCCTTGGTTGCTCAATTAGATCTAGAGCTTTATCAACTAGATGTTAAGACAGCTTTCTTACATGGAGACTTGCATGATGAGCCTCATATGCAATAATCTAAGGGGTTTGTGGAGAAAGGCAAGAAACGCTTAATGTGCAAATTGAAGAAGAGTTTTATGGGCTTAAACAAGCACCTAGGGAGTGGTACCATAAGTTTGATGCATTTATGCATTCATAGGAGTATTTCCATAGTGATACAGATCCGTGTTTATATATAAAGAAAGCCCATGATGATAGCTTTATTATTTTGGTACTTTACATTGATGATATTCTTATAGTAGCTAGGAGTTCTCATGTTGAGCTAGATGCTTTAAATACTTGGATCAAGAAGACCTTTAATACAAAGGAAATGGGATAGGCCTCATATATATTCGGTACATGCATTATGCGCAATTGCTCTAAGAGACTTCTCCACTTGTCCCAAAAGGAGTACATTCACAGAGTACTTAATTCCATATGGAAAATGGTAAGCCTATTGACTATCCTTTATCTTCTCATGTGAAGGTTATCCAGGTCGATTGTCCATAGTCACATGATGAGAGGGCTGAGATGACCAAGGTTTTTTATGCATCTTTTCATGAATCGCATGGTGGGAGGACTTACTTGAGTTGTTGCACCAAACGCATATCACTCCCATGAGAAAAAACTCACTCAAGAATACAAGAAGAGAGATGGATGCCAAAACATTCTTGTTGGTTTCTTCTTCTTCTTTTATACAAATAAAATATACGTAAAGTATACATAAGATATAGCATAAAGGAATTTGGCCTACTAAGTCAAATAGTGTATAATTGACTATACTAATTGCCTCATGCCATAAAAGTGCCAATTGTAGGTAGGTGCAACAAACTAAATATAATAAGTGATAAGTCACTAGCCATGAGAGGATCTTAATGACCAATGACATGCTAAGTGTAGATGTGCAAACCTATCTAACAAGGTAGGCCATCATCAATGTTTGTGTAAGTTGAGCTTGCCATCTCAACACTCCCCCTCAAGTTGAACTATATCTATGTAATTCCAAGCTTCGAAATTTTTGAAGCTTCTCTACAAACCAATGCCTTTGTGAAAATGTCAGCTATTTGATCTTGTGTGCTAATGTATACCAAGAAAATCTCTTCTGTAAGTACCTTCTCTATCACAAGGTAGTAATGAACCTCAATGTATTTTGTCATAGTATGGAACACTAGGTTCCTAGCTAGCTATATGCTGCTTATGTTGTTACAGTGAATGACAACCGGATTATCTCCGTACACATCTAGATTACCCAATAACTTTTGCAACCATACCATCTCACATGCTACCATAGCAGCACCTTTGCACTCAGTCTTGTACTCAATAAAGCAACCATAGGTTTCTTTTTGTTGCTCCATCTAACTGCTACACTACTAAGGAAAAACATGAATTTGTTGTGCTAGTAGATCTTTTGTTAGCTCAATCTGTATACTCAAATGCCTATATATCCTTACTACCTCATAAAGAACCCCATAATGCAAAGTGGATTTAACATACCTCAATATGCATATAACTGCATCCAAATGAGGCTTTCTAGGCATTTTCATAGTCTGACTAACAAGTCCAACGACATAACTCAAGTTTGGCCTTGTGATAGTCATGTAAATCAAACTTCCCACTATCCTCTTGAACATAGTAGGGTCTTCTATCTTATTTCCAACATCGGTGTTCAACTCTATATTATTCTCCAATGGCACTAAAAGAGGCTTACACACTGTCATACCATACTTGGACAATATATCCAAGCCATAGGATAGCCATATACCATCATCACATCCAATCACCTCAATACTAAGAAAGTATCTTAGCTCACCCAAATCCTTCATCTCAAACTTATTCTTCAAATGGTCCTTGGCTTCTAGAATCCAACTATCACTATCATCTATAATAATCAAGTCATCCACATAGATGACTATCATAACCAAACCTGCAACTCCCTTTCTCACATGAAGTGAGTGATCAATATTAGAAACATAAAAGCCAATGTTGACAAGATACTCCTTGATCTTGTCAGACCATACTCTAGGTGCTCGCTTCAACCCATAGAGTGCCTTCTTTAGCTTGCACACATATGTGGGATGCTCTAAATCCTCATAACATGTTGGATGCTCTATATATACCTCTTCTGTCAATTCACCATGGAAGAATGTATTCTTGATATCCATTTGTTGTAAACTCCAACCTTTGACTACTACGAAAATAATCACACATCTAACAATTGCTATTCTAGCAATTGGAGTGAATGTCTCTTCATAATCTATGCTATATATTTGAGCATAGCCTTTTGATACTATCCTAGCCCTATATCTGCTAATAGAACCATTTGCATTATGCTTGATTTTGTAAACCCACTTACAACCAATAGCTTTCTTGTTGCCCTTAGGCAGCAATGGTATTAGATCCCAAGTCTTATTGGCTTCTAATACAACCATCTCATCATCCATTGCTACATCCCAATGAGCATGACTAAAAACATTCTCAAAACAAGTGGGCTCAACATCCTCAACCACCTTTACCATATAGCATAATGGTAAGTTGCATAACCTTCAAAACTAAATCTTTAAATAGGGTATTTGACCCTATTAGACCTCCATACCACTTGATCACTCAGTGGAGCCTTTACATTACCATGTGCTCTTTGTACACTAGTGTCCTGACTAAAGGAATACCAAACTCATCATCCAAACTCTCTAAACCACTAGAATTGCAACACTTATAGATGAAACTGAAGATTGGAGCTACTCTTTAGTCTCCCAAACCAAGGGCTAACTATAGATGTAGTACCAAAGGACATTTTTGGTAGCTAGCGCGTCTCACTGCTAGCTCGAGTTTCGTGCCAAGGCTTTATAAAGCTCCTCATTTCATATTCCACTGATGAATACCATCGACATTGCTCTTTCAGTCGGTCATTCACCCATTGAGATTCTCTTGAAAAGACTTCTCACGTGGGTCACATAGTCGTGGATGTCCTCTTTTTCTTTCTACTTTGAAATTTATAAGTCGTACTAGTAGGTTGTTAGAGTATCTGGGCTCGAAAAATCTCTTAATGAAGAGGTTTTTGAGGCCATTGAAGTTTTCTCACTCTACAGCATCTAGACTTGTGTACCAAGTCGCCTAAGTAAAGCCGAAATGCTTAAGAGCAATGAATCAAGTCAGTGAGACCGTTGGCCTCATAAACCTACTCGAACTACTCTATGAAGATGTATGGATCATCATGGGGTTGGTACTTATTGAGCTACTTAGCAACAACATGTATCTTAGACTAGCTCTTGGAGCCTTGGTTTACCCCTAACCCTGCTAGTAGTGACATTGCTAATGTTGTAGTGCTCTACTCTGCTGCTATGTTTTCCATGATTCTTGATTTTCTTTCTACACATATTTATCATGATCATCATCATCCAATGCATCACCACTAGATGCATACAAATTGCTCATCTCATAAAAAATGGCATCCCTATCATCTCCAAACTCACCTGTGATGATAGGGTTATAACAAGGATACTCTTTCTGCTCTATAGAGTATCTAATAAAAATACATTTCTCTACCTTTGGATCAAGCTTCTTTCACAGCTCATCTAGCACATGAACGTATGCAATACAACCAAATACTTTCAACTGTGCCACGTTTGGCTTCTTTCCTGTAAAATATTCTTCGAGGATCATTCAATGAACTATGGCTATGGGAGTTCTATTCATAATATAGACAAGAGTATGGACAAATTTAAACCAAAATATTGATAACCGGGAAATCAGTGCAAATATAGGCACAAAAATGTGCTCAACATAGAAACATCCTTTGCAAATTAACACTTTGCTTTTGTACTCTCTTGTAAAAAATCAAATATGAAGCAATGTAAAATGTGTAGTCCAAAAGAGACACACTATAAAATATTGCTAGGAAAAGGAAAGGTCAAACCCTTTTGTCTCATTCCAAAAATTGAGAGGTCTTTAGACCTTAGCCAATGTATGTAACTTGATTTTATAATATCAAGAAAAGAAAAGGAAGAGGCTTGTCGGGTGATTTGAGGAGGTGGGAGGTTGAGGTGGTTACAACCTCTCTCTTCCTTTATCTTCTCCTCTCACGCTTCATTTCCCTCTCTCTCATTTGGCACAACACTTGCCTTCTTGTTCTTGTCTCTTTCTCTTATGGTTCATGCTCATTTTTATGGAGAGTGAGGAAGAAGAAGAGGGTGAGGATGGTTCAGATTTCTCAATTTCTTGTGTGCCTTTTCTCTTGTGTGTTTTGAGAAAGGAGTTCTTGGTGAGAAGGAGAGTTCTTCTTGTAGGTTTTTTTCATGGCCAGCAAGCCATTTGCAGCCTCTCTTGGCCGTGTTCGTGGTTCGATTTGCGCCGTGGCAGGGTGCTCTTCAAATATTTTGGAAAATTATTTTTAGTCACCATCAATACTCGTGCAACTTCTACTATATGTCTATTCTTCATTTCTACAATCCCATTTTTATTGTGGAATATGCTTGCATGTAAACTATCTCTTTATTCCATGAGACCTCAAGAAGTCACTGAACTCATTATAGAGGCACTCTCTTCCTCCATTTGATCTCAAGCACTTAACTTTGAAGCATGTTTCTATTTCAACAACATGCTTAAAAGTTTTAAAGTGCTCAAGTATATTACTATTTTCCTTCATGAAATATACCCATAGCTTTCTTGAACAATCATCAATAAATGTGACCAAATATCCATTGCTACCAAGAGATATGTTTGATGTAGATCCCCAAACACATGTATCACAACATCAAGTATATTCTTACATCTTTATCATGCGAAAAGTGTTGTCTTGCTTGCTTACCAAATTTTTATGAGATTCAACAACTCTAAAAGCAAGCAACCCTATAACCAACCCTTTGGATTGCATTAAGTTTAGCCTTTGCACATTCCTTGTCTAGATTCTCAATGATAAGGTTTCCACAGTTCTCTACCATTAGCACAAAATTGATACAAAACAGTAAGCAATTCTTCTGCAACCTTTCACAATAATTGCACAACAATACACCAAGTATTCTTTTTCAGATTACTCAACAACAATACATGTAATTTGTAACATATTTACATATGAAACTTGTGTTTTCTTCTTGACAAACACCTCAAAACTTACATATTCAAAATTTGTAATATGTGTATCCACTTTTAGTCAATACAACCAAAATCACAAAATACTCTAAAATTGGTATCTACAACCTTGCGGGTTTAAAATGGGGCCTAAAATGGCCTCAGATAGCCAAAAAATTAGCATGAGTATCCTAAATAATTAATCTATAAAATATATAATGCTATGTTGGCACACCAAATCTCACAACAATCTAATATTTTTACTATGCCATATTTCTGATGCCTCCATGGGCACTATCCAAGAGAAAGAGTGGGAGAATGGTGTTGGGGATAAAGGCGCCTCTGCCTAGCTGCCCGTGTATTACTAACTAATAGTCACCGCCTACTGTGCACTGCAGGTGGTGGATGCCCATCACCATCACTTTATTCTTTATTCTTTTAGTGACAGTTTGAATAAAGAAAGGCCCGGTCACACATTGTGACTATTGGAGTTCCTATTTCTAGTCTCTCCCTTTCTTGCTCTTGCTCTCCCGCCACAGCTCTCAAGTCCAACCTTCAATCCGTCACTCCCTTTCAACTGGTATCAGAGCTTTGCTTTTTGACTCTTGAGCTTGGTTCGTGGCATTCTCAGCATCCCATCGACTCCCCACTTGCATTGGGTCTCCTTCCTGATAGCCATATCTGACTCCTTCGAGCTCCCATCACTCCCTAGCTTCCCGAGCACCTTTCCAACATTGTTGGGCACCTTCAGGGCATTACATCAGAGGTTTTTGATCATTTTCTTCAAGGTTTACTTCAGTTCTCAGGTCTCACTGGCTGTAAACAAGATTGGGGTAGCCACCATTGAAGCTCCCTTGCTTCATATCTCACTTGGCTTTGAATAAGACTTGGAGCTTGTTGGAGGCCTTCCTTGGCTTTAACCAGACACCTCCGAAGCTTGGCTACCATTTTTTGCAACCCCAAGACCAGTATATACAGTTGGCAGAATCATGCAGCCCTCCCATATGTGTCTTCAGCATTGACAGTCACAACAACAGCTCTCCCCCTCCATTGGCACTTGGAAAGGCTCCATTTCGGGCATATGAACATGCTTTGATGCTTGGTTTTGATGGTTGATGTGTTGGCATAGAATTTGGACTAATTTAACACTGTTTTGGGACTGTCATAACAGTCCACATGCAGTTTATGACAGTGTTACACAGACATTTGATGCTACAGCTTGTTTGGCATTGTCATTTGATGCCTGGTTGCTTGAGCTTGATGAGTTATGCAAGTCCACTATTGTATTGTCTCTCACAGAACAGGTTCGCTATAATGTCTTTGAAAAAGAGTAGAGTCCATGGCAGTTGTGGGAAAAGATAAAAAATATCTATGACAAGAAAAGTCCAGCGAGTCAGATGTATTGGCTAAAGCAGCTTATGGATCTGTGCATGAAGGAGAATGTGACTATGTTTGCTCACTTGAGCTAGTTCCATGCTATACTCAAGAACTTGACTTCACAGGACATCACTTTTGCAGAGGATGTCACTCCTCTTTTCTTGCTTGGTACTCTTAATGAGTCATGGGATGTATTCCGCACTGCATTATGTGCCTCTACTGCTATCTTGAAATTATCTAATGTTGAGAGTGCTCTTCTGTAGGAAGAGGTTCACCGTAAGAATTTGGATGCCTCTCATGTGCCGCATGCTATGACAGTTAGAGGCAGGAATGATGGATATGGAAAGCATGGCAGTGGTAGTGGTCATGGATGGGATTCTTAGAAATCTCGGTCCAAGTCTCGTGGGAAGTCACGTAGCAAATCCCGTGGCAGGAATGCAGATGTTACTTGTCACCATTGTGGGAAAAAGGACCATATTAGGCCACAATGCCATGAATTGCGCAATGAAAGGTGCAAAGATAAGGGGAAAGAAAAAGTGTAGGATAAGTCTTTTGATCGCAGCATAGTACCTGCAAAGTCCAGTGTTAAAATTGAAGAGATCAATGTTATGCAGCCTGAGAATGTTGATGATGATGATTATATCCTAGCAGCCTCTTCTAGTGCTTCGCAGATGACATAGATACACTCTATGTATGCACAGTGTTGGCTCTTGGACTCAAGTGCATCCTTTCATGTGACACCTTGCCCGAGAGTGGTTTCATTCATACCGTACTATTTCGGGTTCTGTGTGTTTGGGTGATGATATCTCTCTTGATATTGTGGGCATTGATGATGTTAGGCTATAGTTTCCTTCTGGCAACAGTTTTGTTATACAAGATGTACATCGTGTACCTGCTTTGACACGCAATCTCATGTTAGCTGGACACGTTGATGACGCAGGATATCATGTATGTTTTGGAGACTCTGCATGGAAGATCGCTCGTGGCAGACTTATGATTGCGAGAGGTGCCAAGGCTGGCAGTCTCTACCCCTTGATTGTATCAGCTTCTTCCCTTGATCATGTTTTGTCTGTGGGTTCTATCCCATATGTATCTCTTTGGCATGCCATTTGGGCCATATGTCTTTGAAGGGAATGAAAATGCTTTCTGGTTTGTAGTACTTACCGCCCCTTGATTATACATGTTTTGATTCATGTGAGCATTGTCTTTATGGCAGGCAGACTAGGTCTACACATAAGAAGTCTAGTAGGCCATGCATGAGTGAGCCCTTGGCATTGGTACATTCGGATGTCTGTGGGCCCATGCCTTGTTAGTCTATGGGTGGTGCAAAGTATTTTGTTATGTTCATAGATGATTTTTCACGGAAATTTTGGGCTTATCCCATTAAGCTGAAATTCTATGTCTTGGCTGTGTTTCAAAAATGGCTTGCATTGGTTGAGAACCAGTCTAGGTATAGGCTAAAATTCCTAAGGACAGATAATGGGGGTGAGTATGTCTCATGTGCTTTTGAGTAGTTATGTGATGAGAGGGGTATTAAGCATCCCCTACACCCCCCCAGAATGGTTTGGCTGAGCAGATGAATAGAACCATCCAGGAGCGTGTACGCAGTATGCTTAGCCATGCAGGCCTACCACCGAACTTTTGGGCTGAGGCAGTTAGTACAACTGTGCATGTCATAAACAAATCACCCTCTAGTGGTTTGGATTTCCAGATTGGAGAGGAGGTATGGATAGGAAAACCTCCCTCTTATGCGCATCTTCGTGTCCTTGGATGTGAGGCATTTTACCATGTGCCAGGGACAAGAGAAGTAAGCTGGATCCCAAGAGTATCAAATAAATTTTCCTTGGTTATGGGGATGCAGGCGAGATGGGTTACCATCTCTGGGATCCGTAGGCATGGAAAGTCATCCGCAGTCATGATGTAGTCTTCCATGAAGACAAAATGCATAGGCAGCCTGAGAGAGTTGTTGAGATCCGCAGGGTCATATTTCAGGAGGAGCCGAGAGCTCTTGGCATACAAGGCTAGATTGGTAGCAAAGGGTTTTAAGCAAGAGCATGGTGTGGACTTTGATGAGGTCTTTTCTCCTATGGTTAAGATGACCACCCTGCGCTTAGTCTTGGCTTTGGTTGCTCAGCTTGACTTGGATTTATACCAAATGGATGTCAAGATGGCTTTCTTACATGGGGACTTGCATGATGAGATTTATATGGAGCAACCTAAGGGCTTTGCAGAACCTGACAGGGAGCATCTAGTGTGCAAATTGAAGAAAAGTCTTTATGGCTTGAAACAGGCACCTAAGAAGTGGTATCATAAGTTTGATGCCTTTATGTAGTCACAGGGCTATAGCAAGAGTGCTATGGATCCGTGTCTTTACACGAAGAAAGCCCGTGATGGTTCTTTATTGATTTTGGTACTCTATGTGGATGATATGCTGATAGCAGGGAAAGCTCATGATGAGCTAGATGCTCTTAAGGCTCAGCTCAAGAAGATCTTTGAGATGAAAGATCTGGGACAGGCCGCTCACATACTTGGTATGCACATTAGACACGACAAGCATCAGGGACTCCTCTACTTGTCACAGAGGGTGTACATTCATAAAGTCCTTGATCACTTCCGCATGCAGGATGTAAAGCCTATTGGCTGTCCATTGCCTTCTTATGTGAAGGTATCACAAGCTGATTGTCCGCAGACAGATGAACAAAGGGCCGAGATGGCCAAGATTCCCTATGCATCTGCAGTGGGAAATCTTATGTATGCCATGATAGCCACTTGTCCAGATATTGCCTTTGCAGTTGGTGTTGTGGCACACTATATGGCTACACCTAGCAAGAAACATTGGGATGCCATGAAGGGTATCATGAGGTACCTGAAGCGCACTGCAGATATGTGCATATGCTATGGTAGCCAGGATACAGGAGTCTTGGGGTACACTGACTCTGATTATGCAAGACATACAGATAGTAGAAAGTCCACTTCTGGCTATGTATTCACATATGCTAGAGGTGCTATTTCTTGGATGTCCAGGGTGCAAAAATGCATGGCCCTCTACAGAGGCCAAGTATGTTGTAGCCACCACTGAGGCTTGCAAGGAGGCCATTTGGTTGGGTCATTTGGTTGATGTCCTTGGTATTGATGCTATCCCTACACTGCATTCGAATTCTATGAGTGCTATTCAGTTAGCCAAGAAACTGGTCTTCCATGCGAAGACGAAATACATTGAGGTGAGGTATCACTTCATACGTGGGGTCGTTGAGGTCAAGTCTGTTGATCTTGTCAATCTCTACTGACTAGAATCCTGCAAATCTGCTCACGAAAAGCCTCTCTACAGAGTGCTTTGCCTTCCTCAGGAGGTTGATGGGCATGGGATGAGATGACGTCTTTCCTCATCTTGTTGTACATGTGTACATGTTGCACTATCTTTTTTCTTTTTCTTTTCACTTCTCACTAGGGCAGATTGGCCTTTAAGTGGGAGGTTGTTGGGGGTAAAGGCGCCTCTACCCAGCCACCCGTGTATTACTACACTGACAGTCACCACCACTGCACATTGTAGGTGGCGGGCGCCCGTCACCATCACTTTATTCTTTATTATTTTAGTGAAAGTTTGGATAAAGGATGGCCCAGTCACACATTGTGACTGTTGAAGTTCCCATTTCTAGTATCTCCCTTTCTTGCTCTTGCTCTCCCGCCATAGCTCTCGAGTCCACGTCGCTCCCTTTCAAATGGGAGAGCTTCTTACCCATTCCTTTCGTGCTTGAATCCTTACTTCTTTTGCTTCACTTCAACCTTCAAAAACTATCATCTCTCAATGGAGTGGTTTTGATACCATGTCACGAATCGCATGCTGGGGGGGTCTTACTGAGCTGTTGCGCCAAACACACACCATGCACATAAGAGGAAGCTCACTTGATAACACAAGAAAATATATATATAGCAAAATGTTTTCTTGCTAGTTTGTTCTTCTTTTTTCATACACAATATATTGTACATAAAGTATAGATGAGATACAATATAAAGAAAAGTTCCCTACTAAGTCAAATAATGCATAATTGACTATACTAATCAATTGGCACTATAACTGGGCTAGCTATAGGTAGGTGCAACAAGATAAATATAATAAGTGATAAGTTAATGGTCATGTAAGGATTGTAATGACCACCTACATGCTAAGTGTAGATGTATAGACCCATCTAACTGGGAGGTCCATCATCAATGTTTGCACATGTTGAGCTTGCCATCTCAAAACATCCGCAATGGGCAGTTTGATGTATGCTATGCTAGCCACTTGAATTGACGTAGCATTTGTAGTGGGAATTGTGGCACATGGCTACACCTAGTAGGTGGCAATGGGATACCATAAAGGGTATCATAAGATACATGAAAGTCACAATAAATATGTGCATTTGCTATGATAGCCAATATATAATAGTCATGGATTACATTGACTCAAATTATGCAAAATATGCAGACAATAGTCCACCTTTGGGAATGTCTTTGCCTATGTTGAAGGTGCTATCTCTTGGATATCTAGGGTGCATAATTGCATGGCCTTGTTTACTACCAAGGCTTAGTACATTGTAGCCTACTAAGGGATACAAAGAGACCTTATGGTTAGGCCATCTATTTGCAAATCTTAGTATCACTATGACTCCTACAGTACATTCAGATTTGATAACTGCTACTCAATTGGCCTATAATTTGGTCTTCCATGTGAAGACAAAGAACATTGAGATGCAATATCACTTCATCGGGGAGATGGTAGAGAAAAAGTCCATTGATTTTGTTAAGATACGTATGGATACGAATGTTATAGTCCATTGAGCTTGTCAAGATATTTATGGATATAAATCCTATAGATTTGCTCACTAAAATTCCCCCAATGTTAGGAGGTTGATGGGTGTAGGATGAGATGACGTCTTTTCTCATCCTATTGTACTCTATGTACATGTTGTACCTTTCTCCTTTTTATTTTACTCCTAGTTAAGGCATATTTTCCTTTAAGTGGGAGATTGTTGGGAGTTAAAGACCTATGTGCCTAGCCACTCACTATATACTATATCCTCACACCTATATGTTGTAGGTGGTAGGTGCCCATCATTGTCACTTTATTCTTTATTCTTTCAGTGAGACAATAGAATAAGGGGAGGGTTGGTCACACATTGTGATTTTTGGAGTTTTCATATACTCTCTCTCTCTCTCTCTCTCTCTCTCTCTCTCTCTCTCTCTCTCTCTCTCTCTCTCTCTCTCTCTCTCTCTCTCTCTCTCTCTCTATGTGCATCTGTCAGTGCTCTTGCTTCACTCTTGCTTCCACTTTTTCACTTCCACTCATGCTCTACCTTTCATTTTTTCCTTTAATGTCTACTCAAGTGCCTTTTACACTAATTTTCTAGTTGAGAGGGAAGTGCAACAAGTTCATGGAACACCACTTTCATAGGCTTGTGATGTAAGTGGGAGCAACCATTCTCAAGGATCAATTCTTGTGTAATGTCCCCATTACTTAGTATACATTCCACAAAAAAAATCACATTTTTAAAACTATCTCTAAATATAAAGATAATTTTTATTATTAATAAGGTATTATATGCTAGGTCATGGATGAAAAACTTGGGAAACCCTCCCAAGACAAGCTTATTATAACTATGTTTGTAGTATAGAACAACAAAAAGAACTAGCCTAGTGGATAGTCATTTGGCAATTAAGTGCACTTGGGTGATGACACTGCTAATATGGTTGACCTCTTGAGAAGATTTTCCTATAAGCTAGTGGAAGCTTCTCACCCACAACCAACAGCACTAACGAAGCCTTCGTAGCCCGTTGCCAAGTATGCCAAGGGGCCAAGATGCCAAGGTCTATGCCTTGGTCGCCACCTTGGTCGTGATCCTTGGAGTGATGTCCGCTCGATGATGTGACGAAGCCTTGGAGTGTAGAAGTCTCTTTGTTGTTGATGTGACGAAGCTCTGATGCAATCAATCGAGTCTCTCTCTCTCCCTCCACACCTACATGAAAGCACTGCTCAAATCCATCAAGCTTCTTCCATGGCTCCCAAGAGACATCGAGACGTTGAGTGAGATCATGCTCAGAGAGCTCCCCAACGCAAGGGAGTGGCTGCTGCTGTGGAAACTCAACATGAAGCTAAATCTCAAGCAAAAGTTACCCCTAAATCCATTCAACCCAAAGGACCGATTATTCCACAACAAACCAAGGTTGCGACCATAACTCATAATCACGATAGATGGTTGAATAGAGATAATCAGATTAGTACATAAGAAAAGAATTATGATTAGTTAGAACCTACTTAAATTTACAAAATTATGTTAGTATTATCAATCACTTTTTAGAAAGGAACACAAAAATTGATGAAGGGGATATATTCCATGCATCGCATTGACAACTGTGTTAAAATGTCTTTTGGTTATGATTGCTTTTGGATTTGTGAATGATGAGTTATGGCTCTTATGATTCCGGGATTGCACAGCCAACGAAAGAGCTGTGGATTTGGGTTGTGGATTGTGGTGGTTTGGGACATTGGGATCCCCAACCCAATGCGCCCTAGCACTCTGCGGAGTGTGGAAAATCTCACCTGCGGTTGGGGATCCTATGCTCCCAAGGGGGGTAGATGTTTTTGGTTTTTGATCACTCGAGCACTTGAGAGGGCAAAGGGTCTAGTGGTAAGTGCCCCTATTATGTAGGATGGTTTCGAAGGCTCGGGGAAGCTTAGAGGGGCTCTGAGCCAATAAATTCCCTATTGACCACGGATGGAGTGAGATCACATGCATCCCAATCCCGAGAGATTGGAAGGTCCTATCCTAGGCTAGACGGTGTCTTTTTGTGAAAAGACGGTTTAATACCACTCTGCAGAGTGATGGTGAAATAAAGTATTTGATTTTCAAATTGTATGTTATATGCTAAAGATTGAGTTTAACAAACCCAGTTTAACGGAGTAATAAAAGGAAGAATTTTATCTTATATGTCCAAATAGTGTGGTAGTATGCTTTGCTAATTATAAAACTAAGAAAAATCATCAAGGAAAGTGGGAGGCTTCAATCCTGATGATTGGACGCCTATGGCTGAGTGGACCCGATAAGTCGGTTAACTTGCCAACACTAGATAGAGCTGATTAAATCATGACCCTCCCAATACTAGTAGGATTAGTTACTAGGTTTAACACCGTTTTAGGGGGCTTGAGCTGAAATTTTACCTTATGGGTGGGGGATCAAGTTACACTCTACCCCGTCTCTCACTTTCTTTGAATCAAGTGTTGTGTTAACCTCACTCCTACCTTTGATTGATTACAAAGTGGTCTTCCTTAGGTAGGCATTAGATTGTTGTTAGGGGTGACTTTGATTGATTACAACATGGTCTTCCTTAGGTAGGCATTAGATTGTTGTTAGGGGTGACTTTGATTGATTACAAAGTGGTCTTCCTTAGGTAGGCATTAGATTGTTGTTAGGGGTGACTTGTTCACACTTTCCCTATGAAGTAGAACTAAGATTCTCGTATTCAACTAAGTCCAATGTTTCCCATGGGAAGACATGATGGTGATGTGCATGGATATGAATTTCAGTCGACTACTAAGACGACTCCTCCAAGTTTTTTGGAGGAGGTACCTCACAGAGAGTATAGACCCTAATACTTTTCATGAGAAAAGGATCCATGAGATGGTGTGTTGGTAGATCATAGTATGATCAATATATATTTGTAAATTTTTTTCATAAATATAAAGTCTCATTATTATTTTTTAAGAGCGTAAGTTATGAGCTTATAATGATAGTTGAGTTTCTTTGGCATATTAATGATGAAGTATACTTTATGCGATTGGTTTTTTAGATCATGTATTCCATTGCTTGCCAATCCTCGAACATTGAGTTTCAAGAATCCGTGATGACAATTCTTTTTGAGAATATGATAGACCCTCATTACACCCGAATCCAATGGAGTTGGTTTAGAATAATGCCATGGAGAATAGCTCGGAACTTCTTCACAATCAACCCTGATCATACAAGGAACCTCAAGACCAATCTCAAGAAAATTTGGTGGCTTGAAGAACTAAAACTAGTTCGATGCTTCTTATTTGAAGGGCAAAGGGTTAATAATATTGTGACAATTAATGGGGAGATAATGACCCTACATCGTTGGGTGTATGAACAAGTCATCCAAATTATACCTCCTAATTGTATAGTAGTCGACGAGAGACATGCTCGAAATTGCTACTCTGTGAGAGGATACCCTACTTTACATTGAGTTTATAGAGCCTTAGAAATAGATAAGAAACCCCCTTACTTTGTAAATGTACCATTACACGAAGTCCATGAGACTAACCTCCCATTGTATTTCTTCTTTCGATAAATAAAGATTACCTTATTTTCTAAAGTTGACTAAGAGAGAGTAGGTACTTTAACTCCAGGAAAATCAAATCTAACATTTAGCTTGTGTGGTAATCAGAATCGCCAACTAGTGCAAATTGATGAAACATACAAGGAACTCCAAGAGAAAAAATTTCTTCTCAAGCAAACTCCACCTCCTAGGTTTAGCAGTGAAGGACCCAAGGTGGAGCAAGATGCATAAGCTTGGATTGAGGTTTTGGATGAATATTTCCTAGCTATTAAAACTACTACTGTGAATCAATCCTGCTCATCTTCATCTTGCTGGCGAAGCTAAGCTTTGGTGGAAATAGTTTTGCTAAGATAAAGGGGTAATAGAAGCTTCCCGAACTTGGGAGTAGATCAAAGAAGCTGTGAAAGGACGTTATCTTCCCCCATCTTTTGAATCAATCAAGATGAATTAATTTTACAAATTATGACAATTAAACTTAACCTTGGAAGGATACTCTTCTAAGTTTGTGAGTTTGTGCAAATATGCACCCCCAATGACAGCATCTCAACAGATTGCAAGATTTTTTCAAAGACTAAACCCACCTTTGGACACTCACCTTGAATCAATGTGATACCAATGACTCTTGAAGATGCTCTTATGTGAGCAAAGCCTATGGCTAAGAAAATCGCTCAAAATGGCCAAAGGAACCGTCCAATAAACAACTATGAAAGGGGCTACCCAAACCGTGGTGTCGACATGACCAATGCTAGAGGGAATGGTAGAGCTAATGCAATCACACAAGGACCAAATGGGATAGGAATCAGGCAATGCTACTAGTGCGGAAGGACTGAACACCTAAGGGAAATTTGTCCTAACCATCCTAAAAATCCTAGCCCAAACTAGGTTGGTTGAAGAGACCGAGGGAATGACAACAACAACCTAGGCCATGGATGTGGAAGAGCAGCTAGTGCCCAGGTAAATACCATGATTGGACATCCCGAGGAATGCACATTAGGTGAAGAAATTGAAAGAGGATCCATTCATGCTGTCGTGAACAGGAAAGGAGCGGATCACCAATGTTTAGTAATTCAATCTCCAGCTACTTACAAGGGTACATCGTTTATAATCTTCATTGATTGTGGTAGCACACATTCCTTTCTTGCACCCAAAATACTTAAAAGATTGCATCTAGAATCCCAGGGGGACAAGGAAAATGATATTAGAATTGGCTAGTGGGAAGGAAATCACCTCAACTGGAACTGTAGGGAAACTTCAATTTGAGTTAGACAACCATACAACTAAAGCAGAATTCCGAATCCTATCACTAAGATCCTACGATTGCATTTTGGGAATGGCTTGGCTCAAGAAGAACAAAGCCCAAATTCTATGTGCTGAAGAGGAAATAATCTTTCAAGACTTGGAAGGAGAACCCGTAAAGGCATACGGAAAAGCTGGAAGAACTAGAGTCCACCAACCAACCAAGGCAAGCCAACTCAAGAAGGAATTGAAGAAAGGTCAACCAATCTACATGATCCGGTTGAATAAGTTCAAAAATACTAATGAAGGCACTCTAGCTTTTTGGATCGATGACTTCAAGGATGTCTTTCCAAAAGAATTGACTCAACTGCCTCCAAATTGTGAGGTTGATCATGAAATAAAATTGATTCATGGAGTCAAGTCGACCGTACAAAATGTCTATTCCTGAAGCTATTGAGCTTAATGAGCAATTGAGGCAACTGATAGAGTAATAATGTATCCACCCAAGTAATTCACCTTGCGGAGGGCATGTCCTCTTCTAGAAAAAGAAGGATGGAACACTTAGACTCTGCATTGACTTCAGAGGACTAAAGCAAGGTGCAGTAAAGAACAAGTATCCCATACCAGGATAGATGAACTTTTAGATCGCCTATATGGGGCCAAGATTTTTTCCAAGATTGATCTAAGTTCCAAATACTATCAAATTTGAATCAAGGAACAAGATATCCCAAATACTTCCTTCAATACTAGGTATGGTCATTATATGAATTTTTGGTCATGCCATTCGGATTGACTAATGCCCCAGCCACATTCAACCATCTAATGCAAGACATCTTTCGACCATATCTAGATGATTTTGTGCTAGTATTATTTCACGATATACTAGTATACTCCAAATCAATAGAGGAACATGAGCCCTATAGTAACACTCCGTGACAATCAGCTCTATGCCAAGATGAGTAAATGCATATTTCTCATTGACAGGATTGAATATCTTGGATACATTGTTTTCGCTAATGGAATCTTAGTAGACCCTACCAAAGTAAAAGATATCCTAGAATGGACAATACCTAAGACAATAAAAGAAATCCGAGGATTTTTGGGACTGCTGACAAGATGGTACCGAATCTTCATTAAAGATTATTCCCTCATTATTGCACCCTTTGACAAATCTTTTGACAAAAAATACAGTAACCATTTGGACCATTGAGCATCAAGAAAGCTTTGATAATCTTAAAGAAGTTGTAACCACTGCACCTATACTAAAACTCCCTGACTTCAGCCAACCATTTGAGGTGATCATTGATGCAAGTGAGCTTGCAATCGGTGGGGTGCTAGTATAAGAAGGAAGACCAATGGCCTATACTTTGAGAAAATTGAAACCCTATGAGTCCAACTATGCCACTCATGACCTTGAGTTACTTGCAGTAATCCATGCCTTGAAACTATGGAGACGCTATCTATTAGGAAGGAAATTCACTTTAGTGATAGATCATAAAAGTCTTAACTGGATCTTCAATTAAGCTGGTGAGGCAAAGAAGATGGATAGAGATACTGCAAGAGTTTGATTCTGAAATCAAATATTGTCCAAGGAAGGAAAACGATGTTGCAGATGCCTTAAGCTAGAAGCTTTTCTTAACAACATTGTTGAAGTTCGAAGCTTAAGAACCGTAACCATACCTGATAACCTATACTTGAGCTTGTATGCCAAGCTATTTCTCAGGAGAAGGAATATGAAGGACTCATGGTTAATGTACTTTAAGGAGGAAGCTCTGACAAAGAAAGGTCTAAGATTAAGGATTACTGTGTTAGCAATGGTTGTCTATATTACCATGATCACCTTTGTGTCCAAAAAGGACCAAAAGTGAAGGCCAAGATCTTATGGGAAGCACATGGCAGCCCCATTGCAAGACATTCGAGGTATGGCAAGACACTCAATGTAGTTTGTAAGAGCTATCACTTGCTAGGATTGAAAAGGGATATATTAAAGTATGTAACTCAGTGCTTGACTTGTCAAAGAGTCAAGACTGAAAGGATCAAGATGCATGGAGAGCTACAACCCTTGGACATTCCACAAATGAAATGGGAATCAATAAGTATGGACTTTGTTGTTGAATTACCTACTGCTGCTGGTGGATATGATTCCATCATAGTAGTGGTTGATAGATTGACAAAAGTTGCACACTTGATCCTAGTCAAAACAACTTATAAGTCATTTGGCATTGCTCGAGTCTTTATCATAGAAGTATTTAGGTTACATGGATTGCCAAAGAACATAATCAATGACAGTGACTCCATGTTCACCTCTAAGTTTTGGACTTGCCTATTCCAAGAAATTGGAACGTAGCTATGCTTCACTACTACTTATCATCCTCAAACTGATGGCCAAACAGAGAGGGTGAACCAAACCATTGAAGATATTCTAAGGTTTTATTGTGGCAAAGAACCAAGACGGTGGATTGAATGTCTACCTTTGGTGGAGTTTTCTTATAACGCTACCTTTCAACAAACAATCAAGATGTTGCCGTTTCAAGCCTTGTATGGGCAAGAATGTTGTAAAACTCTAAACTTATCAGATCCCACTCTCAAGATAGAGGCTTCTAAGGCTATGCTTGAAGAGATGGACCAAAAAATCTAGTTGATCCGACGTGACATTCAAGCTATTTAAGATAGTCGGCAAAATTCCTATGCAGATCTTGAAAGATCCATAAGAACAAATGACAAACAAATAGTCATGCCTACCCAAGGAGTTTTGGAAATGCAATCCGAGAAGATTCTAGATACAATGGAGAAACCTCTTGTCAAGATTGTGGGAGAGAAGGAAGGAGTCTCACTTGTAGCTTTCTTGCTTGCACAATGGGGGAATACACACAAAGGTGGAGGCTGAAAACAGTTTTCCTCTTCTTAGTTGTGTAAGCCAAAAAGAACTCAAGTACATAGAAATAGAAGAACCCTATATATGGGTCTCAAACCAAACTCAACTAACTAAGGTGGCATACTAACTGAGCCATGAACTAGAGTAGATAAGGATAGCTGTCATCTAGCTATTATTCATGGGCAGTGTACCAACTACATCTGCAATTGACAAGTCGGTGACATAAATGCACAACGGTCACCTTGGCATATCATGAGTGGAGCTTGATATCTCAACACCTCTAAGAAGCTGAATCCTAAGAGAACACCTAGTACAATGGAAGGATTATCCTAAAGAGGATGCCACTTGGGTCGATGAGGCAACCCTTATGAATGAATATCCCCAATTTCTCTCGAGATGAGGACATCTTGATTTCTCTAAGGAGGGAAGAATATAATATCACCATTACTTAGTTTATTTCAATAGAAAATGTGCGTATACATTCCAAAATTTGATTTATGTTGAAAAAAATTGCACATTTTTAAAACTAGCTCTAAATATGAAGATTATTATTATTATTAATGAGGTATTATATGCCAGCTCATGGAAGAAAAACTTGGGAACCCCTCCCAAGACTAGCTTATTAAAACTATGTTTGTAATCAACATGGCCAATGCCAAAGGGAATGGTAGAGCTAATGCAATCACCCAAGGACCAAATGGGATAGGAATTAGGCAATGCTACCAGTGTGGAAGGACAAGACACCTAAGGGCGAATTTTCCTAACCATCCTCAAAATCCTAACCCAAACTAGGTTGGTGGAAGAGGATGAGGGAACGACAACAACAACCCAGGCCATGGATGTGGAAGAGCAAATGGTGCCTAGGTAAATACCATGATTCGACATCCCGAGGAATGCACATTAGGTGAAGAAATTGAAAGAGGATCCATTCATGCTGTCGTGAAAAGGAAAGGAGCGGATCACCAATGTTTAGTAATCCAATCTCCAGCTACTTACAAGGGTACATCGTTTATAATCTTGATTGATTGTGGTAGCACACATTCCCTTCTTGCACCCAAAATACTTAAAATATTGTATCTAGAATCCCAGGGGGACAAGGAAAATGATAGTAGAATTGGCTAGTGGAAAGGAAATCTCCTCAACTGAAAGTGTAGGGAAACTTCAATTTGAGTTAGACAACCATATAACTGAAGCAGAATTCCGAATCCTACCACTAAGATCCTACGATTGCAATCTGGGAATGCATTGGCTCAAGAAGAACAAAGCCCAAATTCTATGTGCTGAAGAGGAAATAATCTTTCAAGACTTGGAAGGAGAACCCGTAAAGGCATACGGAAAAGCTGGAAGAACTAGAGTCCACCAACCAACCAAGGCAAGCCAACTCAGGAAGGGATTGAAGAAAGGTCAACCAATCTACATGATCTGGTTGAATAAGATCAAAAAGACTAATGAAGGCACTCTAGCTTTTTGGATCAATGACTTCAAGGATGTCTTTCCAAAAGCACTGACTCAATTGCCTCCAAATTGTGAGGTTGATCATGAAATAAAATTCATTCTTGGAGTCAAGACAATCGTACAAAATGTCTATTCATGAAGCTATTGAGCTTAAGGAGCAACTGAGGCAACTGATAGAGTAAGAATTTATCCACCCAAGTAATTCACCTTGGGGAGGGCCTGTTCTCTTCCAGAAAAAGAAGGATGGAACACTTAGACTCCGCATTGACTTCAAAGGACTAAACCAGGTTACGTCAAGAACAAGCAGCCCATACCCAAGATAGATGAACTTTTAGATCAGGTACACGAATCCAAGGTTTTTTCCAAGATTGATCTAAGGTCCAAATACTATCAAATCCAAATCAAGGAACAAGATATGTTGAGAATAGCAAATGATGTATGCCCATAGAGGCTAAATGTGTGTCCAAAAGAGGCTTGTCCATTAGTGGTTTTGTATGAGAGAGAGAGAGAGAATGATGTATGCTCTAGGAAGAGATGTGTGAAATCCCATAAGCACAGAGAGGAAAAGTGGTACTATCCAAAAAGCTATAAAGGCATCTACTTGACACTCATTTCAATGAAATGGGACTTTCACTTTGAGTCACTCAAGATTGTTTTTATGAGTCCAAGTTAATCTATCTTGGAACCTAATTCACTTGAGTTACAATCTCTTCTATCTATCATGTATCGATTCTATGATTTGCATCCACCATAGACAACTAGCTTTAGATCCGTGTTTCTTGACAAGATATCCCAAAGACTGGCTTCAGCACCACTTGCTATGGTCATTATGAATTTTTGGTCATGCCATTCGGATTGACTAATGCCCCAACCACATTCAACCGTCTAATGCAAGACATCTTTTGACCATATCTAGATGACTTTGTGCTAGTAGTCTTTGATGATATACTAGTGTACAAATCAATAGAGGAACATGAAGGTCACTTAAAGATTGCCCTAGTAATACTCCGTAAAAATTAGCTCTATGCCAAGTTGAGTAAATGCATGTTTTTCACTAATAGGATTGAATATCTTGGATACATTGTTTTCATTAATTGAATCTTAGTAGACCCTACCAAATTAAAAGATATCCTAGAATGGCCAATACCTAAGACAATAAAAGAAATCCGAGGATTTTTGGGACTGATAGAATGGTATCAAATCTTCATCAAAGATTATTCTTCATTGTTGCATGCTTGACAAATCTTTTGAAGAAAAATACAGTAATCATTTGGACCATTGAGAATCAAGAAAGCTTTGATAAGCTTAAAGAAGCCGTAACCACTACACCTACACTAAAATGCCCTAACTTCAATCAACCATTTGAGGTGATCACTGATGCAAGTAGACTTGCAATCGATGGGGTGCTAGTACAAGAAGGAAGACTAGTGGCCTATACTTCTAGAAAATTGAAGCCCTATGAGTCCAACTATGCTACTCATGACCTTGAGTTACTCGCAGTAATCCATGCCTTGAAACTATGTAGACACTATCTATTGGGAAGGAAATTCATGATACCACATGTGAGGTGCCTCCTCCAACAGACTCGGAGGAGTCTTGTTAGTAGTCAACCAAAATTCATAACCATGCACATCACCATGTCTCCCCATCAAAAACCTAGGACTTAGTTGAGAACATGGGAATCTCACTTCTACTTCACAGGGGAAGTGTGGGCAAGTCACCCCTAACAACAATCTAATGCTCACCTTAGAAATACCACTTTGTAATCAATCAAAGGCAGGAGTGAGGTTAACACTGCACTTGGTTCAAAGAGAGTGAGAGATGGGGAAGAGTGTAACTCAATCTCCCTACCCATAAGGTAAAATATCAGCTCCATCCCCCTAAAACATTGTTAAACCTAGTAACTATTCCTATTGATATTGGGAGGGTCACGATTTAATCAACTCTATGCAATGAAACAAAATAAACCATGTAAATACCTTAGCCATGTTAGTATGAGGGTGACTATAAAAAGGCAAGAAGTGCTAATGTAGGGGGGCTTTTTTACACTTACACTAATTTTCTTAGAGATTTCTTGTTCATCACCATCTTGGGGTGAGTACCAAGCTTTGTTTTCTTGCATCTTAATTTTAGCTTCCATGGCTACGTTGTGCTGTGGTATAATGAAAGATGTCTATGGAATGGCCATGATTGAAGCATTTTCATGTTATTTCCTTAGTTCAATTCATTAGTTTTCTGTTAATTTTCATTGTAGAATAGACCTTCTTTACATCGGTATCAGAGCATTAGTTTAGATCCTGTCAGAAGTCATTTTCATGCATTAGATTTAGTTGCAGTGACTAGAGAGTGAAAACCGCAGCTCAAATTTAGTCGTACGAGTTAGTTCTTCCATAACCGTGACCACACATGGAGATCTGTCACAAACTATGACCAAGATGAAGGTTCTTGGCATGAACCAGTGGATAATGGCAGGCTCCAGCTATTTTAGCAAATCATCATTAGATTTTGGCTTATTCTTAAGGGCATTTGTTAAAAGAAGAGCTATGGGAGACTAGAGGGGACTAAAGTTACCTCTACTTTTTTGAAACTAGGGTTCGTCTTCTTCTTCCTCATCTCTCTTAAGCTTTTTTGTGAGCTTCAATGGTGCATTTCCTTGCATATCTTCTTTCTTTTACATCAATGATGTGAAGGCTTGTCATAGCCTCACTCTACTTGACACATGGAGTATGTTCATAACCATTCTTGGAGGGATTAATGCAAAACATGATCAGCAAGATTAGATCGAAATGCACTGGTTGTAAAGTTCTACGAGATAAACATAGAAGGCCTTGGAGAACGAAGGCCATTAGATCTCTACAAGAGCCTAACGACATTCCTACAAAGGGGTCAAATTCATCTACAACTATCAATGAGACAGAGAAGAAGTTGCTGAAGATGGAGTGGTGACGTAGGAGAGGCCAAGGTTGTTGAAGAAGTTGTTGTGCAAATTCATCTACAGCAGTCAAAGAGATAGAGAAGAAGTTGTTGAAGATGAGGCTAGGGATTACAAATTTCAGGTCCTTCTTCTGAGCTAGGCTCACTCCTAGGATCTATTGCAACAGGTCTAATAAGGTCCAAAGAAGGACTCTATAAAATAGAGCTATGTGCAATGTCTATAGGCTTTGGGCAAGTTTCTTCCCTCTTGGTGCTGCTGCCTGAACAGACATTGTCGGGTCGCACAGCATCAGGCTCATCAATCTGAAGAGGGGGACAAGCATGATGACCAAGCAACTTCCCAAATCCCAAATCCGTTTGTGACTAGGTGATAACCTTGGAATCAAAAAGGTTTGAGAAGGGCAATTTCCATGCTTTTTTTTGCAGCTATCAAGGGATGACTGGGACTAGGAATGGTCACTATCAAATGCAGGATTGTAGCTATTAGCCTCCACTTCCATTTGCGTGTTAGAAGCACTAGAACTAAGGAGGAGTGCACAATACTTATCTCTCAATCTCCTGTTGATCAGTTCACTATCTTCACCATCATTTCTTCTAGAAATTTCTTCAACCCCTTCGCAAAACCTAAGCATTCATCCGCATATCAATTTGGTTGCCCTAACCATAACTGTGAAGAGTAGAACACATCTAGAGCATCATCGCACGAAGCACCAGCATTGTGCAGTAAATGCTCCAACAGAAGAAGAATCCAAGATGACGCATCAACAGAATCACCATTCAAGATGACGTATAAGTAGAATCATCTGATTTTTGATTCACAAACAGGAGAAACTTGCCTATGGAGCCAGTGTCTACAAATGCACCTGAAGGGCTATGTGATGAGGTTGAAACCATCATCAACCTAGCTACATCATCATAGCAGCATCTACAGGAACTGCAAAACTGCCTCCTGCAAAAAAATTGCAATCGACTTGACACACGTGCGGTGGCAAAGACAATCCTAGTTTAGAGAAGAGGGCTTGCTGTCCTTTTTGACGATGTTGTAGGGCACGAGTTTCATGTCCCTATGCACTTCCTTATCCTCAAAATTTCTTCCAATCAATCATTTCACATCAAAGATTGTTCTTTCCAAATTCATGGAAGTTTGGTTTTTAGTAGTATCAATGATGAGCCTTTTCCCCTGAACAACTTGCTAAAGAGATTACTCTCTACATCAAAGCAACATACAGCATCAAATAGTCAAACACAAGGAGAACATTTGTCATATTTTTTCCACCAGACATACACTAGCTCTAAATATGAAACCCTAGAGTGCAAAAGATTCTGTGTGAAGATTAAGGCCTTGCAACCATCACTTGACCTTATTGCAATAACTCCACTATGACAAATTTGATCCAAGGGTAAACATAGGAAGCATTTCAACTGGATGAATAGATGTTCACTCAAACGGTGATCCCTCATTCCAAATGTTAGAATCTTGCTCACCTATCTCGATTGACTGAGCATCTGTTCTGTGGAAATCATTCAAATTCTCAGGAACAGTCTCCTTATGGAAAGGATCCTCTACATACTTTAATGGAAACCTATCTAAACTTTGTGATGCTAGCAAGACAGCCTAGTGAACTTTCGCACTGCCATTACCCTTGCTAGAGAATGAAGGTCCTATGGAATTGACAGAATTCCATATCTCTAGTATTAGAGGAATGTTTTTTTCAGAGGAGGTATACGTCCTAAAGTGATGATACTAGAGAGAGCTATGTATTCAACCTCAATGTCTTCCCTCAGTAGTAATAGTTGGTTTATCTGGGGACACAAAACTTCCTTGAAGCCCTACTACATGAAGTGATTTTCTTTCCAATTTGATGAAGATTCTACATGTCAAGGAGTTGAGAATATTTCTCTGTGATGCATCATACAATGAAGGAAGCACTTGTGTCTCGATTTCTATATGACAGTTTATCTAAACTCCACATTCATTTGTCCATTGCAACTAGTATTCTTTGAAAAATTTTGTTGACTCTAAGAAATTGTATTTTTTTAGTGTAATTTCAACTACCTTGAAGTCTGTAGTGGCTACCCCACCAACCGGGAATTGTCCTCCTTAGACTTGACTTTTTGTTTTACATCACCAAGATGTTAAGCATAGCTAGATTCATTCCTTCATAGATCATCCAAGGAGGAAGAACTTTCATCTGACTACAGACTTGATCATTAGAGATCTTATTCATTGCTATTGTGGCATCTTTGGATTCTTCAAATTTGATTATTGTACCTGCAAGAGAGACTTCCATCTTCTGATGTTGTGTAATTGGCAAGAGGGTCATCTTTGCTCTTTGACAGGAGGGGTTTTATAAAATGTAATAGAAGCATTTACTGTCTGAGAGAGATGTCGTGATCATGCTAAACAATCTCCATACTAGGAAATTAATACAATAGCCAAATCAGTCCTCCCAAAAGTGCCCCTAATTGTTGCATGGACTCCAACATTACAGCCACAGATTGCTAAATATGACAGCAGTTAAATCACTATTGTACAATGAATCTTTTTGCTCTTCCACTAGACAAGGGACATCAAGGAAAGCACAAGGAATGTTTGCAAGAAATCAGTAATCTTATGTGGTAATGGGTGAAGATGGGACAGTTTGTATGTTGCAAATGCTTATAACATATGTATGATGTTAAGATTAGTTTATAGAAGATTTGTTCCATCCATCAACAAAAGTGCTATTGTATACAGACTTGACCATTACAAATCCATATGCAAACTAGATTTTTGGAAAATAGGAAATTTTGACAGGTAGATTATAGAGACAAATGTATGGGTATTTTGAAGGCAAATGTAGAAGCAGCATGAGACAAATGTATGGGTAGCCTAATGCTCTTCAAGACATGTTTGTTTCATGTATGAATAGCATGTATGGACCTTGACATGTAGGGTATTACCAATATCAATATCAATAAGTTCTTTTCAAGATTGAATGCTCTTTTTGGCACCTTTCAATAAGATTAAACAAGCAAGTGGGTTCCTCTTTCCTTTGCATGTAGATCACACTTGACCAAGTCATTGAGGATATCCAATGTATGACAATTAGACTACTGCAAAGAAAAAAATGGGTGCATTATGGGCTTATTTGCAAATAATATGCTTGGATTATCAATGTGCTTACTGATCTGAAGCATCTCCCAACTTCTTATGGGTGGGAGACATTGTTCATGAGATAAAACAAGGCCAAAACAAAGTAAAAACAGTGTGCATTCCACTTAGGACAGATCTAGAAATCCTTTTACAAAGAGGGGTATTTCTACTCCTAAATTGAAACCAGCACTCTCATTTGAAGCTAGACATCATAGGCTTCAAAAAGAGCTATCATTTGTTCTATTTGGACTTGTATTCATCAAGTTATGGCCAAAACTGTGTATATGGATAGTTGGGATAACATACATGCATAGAACAATTTGGCAAGTGTGGCAAGTGATATTAGGGAAATGAAGATGGGCATTGACAAACTCATTACTCTCTTTGATGTATGGCTAAGACCTATAGTAGTTTCCAATATCTCAAGTCCTTCCATTTGTGAGAACTGTGGTCAGCAATGTCATGATACTTCAGTGAATGAGTATGTATCTCATGGCAACTCAGCATATGAACCATATGGCACTTCTCCTTCATATGAGCAACATTTTGGCAGATGTTTCAATCTTGTGAAGATTCTTTTGCTTATGATCAAGATGTACATGCACTTGGATAGTAGCATGATGTATTTGATCAGCCTTCTCATCATGATTATCATGTTTCTCCTTCAAGGTTTCATCCACATGACTTTGGATAGCATGCCTATAAAGATGCCTATGGTAATGTCTATGAGAATGTCAGTCATCATGATCAGCATGACATGGATGAATGTAGTAGTTATGATCATTGTTATGGAAAGAATTATGGTAATGAGAGCTATGACACTTACTATCAGTCCAACCATATGGGTTATGTACCACATGAGCCACATAAAGCATTACAAGCTAAAGATTTCTATGAAGAAGAGTAAGTGCATGCAGATGTAGACAACATAGATGGTAATGATGATAATGAAGAAGAGAAAATGGAGAACAATGCTGAAGAATATGAGGACAATGAGGAGGATCTTCATGAGAACCTCACTAAGGGCAGCATGCAACATAAGGAGGACTTTCATGAGACCTCTATCCTTCAAGAGGGGAATGCTTATGCAAATTTTGGTTTCTATGGTGATTCTATTGATGATGCATGTCAACCCATAGGTGATTGGGATATGTACATGTTGCATAATGAATATCCTTTATATCCATTTGACTATGATGACTATGAGGTGGATTATGAGAATGTTCATTACCCTTTTGATCTGGGGGATCATTGGGATGATTCTTCTTTTCCATTTGACCCAAGCATAGTCATTGCCAATTTTGGCAGTTGTTTTCATGATGATGATCACTTTGATGGATTCCCATTTGATCTAGGATGAGTGCTATGGAAGAATGGCTAGACTTTTTTATCCATTGACCTACAAATATGATTGACAGCTTGTCTTCATTGATTTTTATTTGGTTTATGGGAGAAACAGTTGAAGAAGCATGAGTTCATTGTTTAATACAACTTGATTTATTAAATTCATATCATAAAAATAAATGGTCTGACATCATCAAAGTCAAGATTTTATGCTTGGATGTAATGCTCCTAGGTGTATTCTTAAAAATGACACCTCATTTGTTTGATTCGGAGCTATATTTTAGTAGTTATAACTCTTTTACTATGATAGCCCTTTCTTGGATAGCATGAGCAGTATGAAGACAGTCATGAACTTATTGGACCATGGACTCTTCTTCAACTTCTTCCTTTGAACTTTTATGATACATCCATTGTAGTATCTTTCCATTTGCAGCTTTGAGGACAAAGCTAATTGAAGCAGGGATGGTTTGTAATGAAGCAAAATAAACCACGTAAATACCTTAGCCATGTTAGTATGAGGGTGACTATAAAAAGGCAAGAAGTGCTAATGTAGGGGGGCTTTTTTACACTTACACTAATTTTCTTAGAGATTTCTTGTTCATCACCATCTTGGGGTGAGTACCAAGCTTTGTTTTCTTGCATCTTAATTTTAGCTTCCATGGCTACGTTGTGCTGTGGTATAATGAAAGATGTCTATGGAATGGCCATGATTGAAGCATTTTCATGTTATTTCCTTAGTGCAGTTCATTAGTTTTTTGTTAATTTTCATGGTAAAATAGACCTTGTTTACATTCTATCTAGTGTTATCGAGTCCAGCTAGCCATAGGCGTTCGATCGTCAAGATCAAAGCCTCCCAGTTTCCTCATTGGGGCTTGCTTAGTTTTCTAATTAGCAATACTACCACGTTGTTTGGACATATAAAATCAGCTTACTTTTATTACTCTATTAAACTAGGTTCTTAAACTCAATCTTTAGCACATAGCAAACAATTAGAAAATCAGACACTTTATTTCATAGTAACATCCAAAACCATCACTCTGCAGAGTGGTACAAAACCATCTTTCTGCAGAAATACACCATTTAACACAATATTAGTGAGTTTGGGAATCTCCCAATTCCCATTTTTTGAATACTAAAAAGGTGGTACCCAGATAACATGCCCATAAGTTTCTCAAAACCATATGATGTGACCTATCATTGGAAAGCGCTTGAAAAATGGAGTCTATTGAGCTATAGAGCGCTCGATTTGGAGTTATAGTGTTCAAGTTATGACAAATCCAAAGATTTGACCACGTGTCCCAAACTTATGGGAAATTCCCATATTCCCCAATATGGTGTTATTTAGCCTAGGATAGAACCTTTCAATCCCTCAGGATTGTGCTATATGTGATTGCACTCATCCGCGGTCACATCTACAGTCAATAGGGAATTTATTGGCTCAGATCCCCTCTAAGCTTCCCTGAGCCTCAGGAGACATCCTACATAATAGAGGCACTTATCACTCAGCCCTATGCCCTCTCACATGCTCAAGTGATCAAAAATCAAAAACATCTACCTCCCTCAGGAGCATAGGACCCCCGCCCGCAAGTGAGTTTTTCCACACTCTATAAAGTGTTAAGGAGCTTTGGGTTGGGGACCCCAATGTCCCGAACCACCACAATCCACAACTCGTCTGGCTGATACAAACCCAAAATCGTAAGAGACATAATTCATCATTCACAAATCTAAAAGCAGTCATAACCATAAAACATTTTTAACACACTTGTCAATGTATGCAATGCATAGAATCTATCCCCTTCATCAATTCATGTGTTCTTTCTTAAAAGCAATTGATAATACTAATATGTTTTTATAAGTTTAAGTACCTTCTAACTAATCATAATCATTTTCTTATGTACTAACCTGATTATCTCCATTCGGCCATCCATCGTGATTACAGGTTATGGCCGCAACCTCTGTTTGTTGAAATAACTGGTCCTTTACGTTTTGAATGGATTTAGGGGAAACTTCCGCTTACGCTTCAGCTTCGTGTTGAGTTCCCTTAGCACAAGGGCTACTTCCTTGCATTGGGGAGCTCTCCGAGTATGACCTCGCTCACCATCTTGACATCTCTTGGGAGACATGGGAGGAGCTTGATGGATTTGAGAAGCGCTTTCGCATAGGTGTGGAGAGAGAGAGAGAGAAGCTTGGTTGATTGCAACAAAGCTTTGTTGCATCAACAGCAAAGAGGCTTCTGTATGGGTCATTGTGTTTTGACGTGACGCTCTACCCCTGTTTATATAGTGAAGGGGGGGTAAAGAGAGGACACTTGCTTTTTAGTGCTTTCGATGACATTATCAATGACAAGAGAGAGAACAATTTCTTCTAGTATTTTTTATGACATCATTGATGATGCCAAAGAGGGGACTCCATTTTTATAACGTGAAGATAAAAATCTACAAATATATGGGCAAGCACCGTGTGTCGCATCATCAGGCGGGCATCACTCCAAGGCTCACGACTATGGCGGTGGCTAAGGCATAGACCTTGTCATCTTGGCCTTGGCATACTTCGCAACCTGTTATGAAGGCTTCATTGGTGCCATTGACTGAACGTGAGAAGCTCCCATTAACTTGTAGGAAATTCTTCTCGGAAGGTCACCCATCTAGACAGCGTCGTCACCCAAGTGCACTTAACTGCCAAGTGACTATCCACTAGGCTAGTTCTTTTTATTGTTCTATACTACAAATATAGTTTTAATAAGCTAGTCTTGAGAGGGTTTCCCAAGTCTTTCTTCCATGAGCTGGCATATAATACCTCATTAATAATAACAATTATCTTCATATTTAGAGCTAGTTTTTAAAAATGTGTACTTTTATTTTCAACATAAATCAATTTTTGGAATGTATACACACATTGTCTATTAAAATAAACTAAGTAATGGGGACATTACATTATTCCCTCCTTAGAGAAATCGAGATGGCTTTATTTTAATTATAACAATTATCTTCATATTTAAAGCTAGTTTTAAATATGTACAATTTTATTTTCAATATATTTCAATTTTTGGAATGTATATGTACATTGTTACATAAGAAAAAGATTACTATTAGTTAGAACCTACTTAAACTTACAAAAACATGTTAGTATTATCAATTGCTTTTTAGGAAAGTACACGGGAGTTGATGAGGGGATAGATTCTATGCATCGCATACATTGACAAGTGTGTTAAAAATGTTTTATGGTTATGAGTGTTTTTGGATTTGTGAATGATGAATTATGTCTCTTACGATTCCAAGCTTGCACAACCGAACAAGTTGTGGATTGTGGTGGCTCTCTAACACTCTATGGAATGTGGTAAAACTCACCCGCATGTGGGGGTTCTACACTCTAGAGGTAGGTGTTTTTTCTTTTTGATCACTCAAGCATTTGAGAGGGCAAAGGGCTAAGTGATAAAGTGCCCTTGTTATGTAGGACAACTCCTGAGGCTCAAGGAAGCTTAGAGGGGCTCTGAGCTAGTAAATTCCATGTTGACCGAGAAGGACGGAGTGCGATCACATGCAGCCCAATCTTGAGGGATTGGAAGGTCCTATCCTAGGAGGCTAGATGGTGTCTTTCTGTGGAAAGATGGTTTTGTACCACTCTGCAAAGTGATGGTTCTAGATGTTACTGTGTGAAATAAAGTATCTAATTTTTGTAATGAACGGGGATCACGGGAATATGGCATGGGAACATACCAATCACACTGACGGTATATAAGGTGTAAGAGGGTATTTTGAAGCATGACAGAAATTATCAAGAAAGTCTCTTTTCACCTTCTCAAGCTTTCATGGCTTCCTCTTCTTCTTCCTCTTTCCTTCTTTCTCTCTCTTCTTCTTGCCTTTCTCTCTCCTCTCCCCCTTCTTCTACAGTCCTTCTCTCTCTCTTTCCCCTTAGTTAGGACAGTTAGGTCTCCTTCATTACAAGTGCTATCAGAGCTTTGTCCTTGATCCTTCTCTTTCCCCATAGATTTAGGGCTCTCACAATTTCCCACAGTTAGAAAGCTCCAGTTACATCTCTTTCACAGGTACACAGGAGTACTCAGGCAGGCTGTCAGCCCTCTTGAAGTCTGTGGCAGCCTTTCTTGGAGTTTTCCCAAGAACCATGGACAAATCTGGAGGTGGGCAGACAAATTTGACAGGTCATCACTAATTTTCATGCAAGTTTTTTAGGGTTTTTGGCAAAAAAGAGGGTAGCACAGTTAGAGAAGGCCAAACACTTAGTTACTTTTCAAGAAGACCTCTCTCCTCTTCTCCCAAGCTGCCATGGAAGCTCCAGCTCAAGAATCTCAGGAATTCTTCTCCCCCTCCTCTTCCTCAGCAAGTTGGGCTGGTCCTAAGGTGTTCCCCTCAGTGAGAAGAGCACATTGAGCAGCAGCACCACATGGTTCAGCCCTGCCTGTGGCCCCCAGGAGTAGCCCAAAATTTACGGCGCAAAAAACGGGTTGCTTCCTGGCCTGCAAGGCATCCCCCCAGCCCTCCCCTCCTTCCTGACTTCAGTCCTGGTCCTTGGCCACCTTCTTGGGCAGCATCAGTGGCATTTTCCTCAACCCTTGGACTCCCCTTTGGCACTCAAGAGACCCTGGTCTAGTGCAGTCCATGGCAGCCATGAAACCTTGGCATCAAGCTCAGAATTCCTGAAGTTTTTGGTCTCTCCTTGGTCCCCAAGAGTCCCCTCTTGAACATTTCTCAAGATTTCAGCCATCTAGAAGAACAGGAAGAAGATTACAAGCAAGATTTGAAGGCATGCACTTGTGAGCAGCATGGCTATGGAGTAGGACCTCCATTTCAGCAAGAACTCTCATGGAGAGGTCCTGAACCATCCTGCCCCAAGCTTTCTTGAAGAAGCATACCCATTTTGGAGCCATGGAGCATTTGGGATCAAATGGAGCTCTCATGGAGGACTGAGGTAGCATCAGTGGCTGTCTTCTTCTCCAAAAGACTCAAGGTAACTATTTCTTGGCTCTCATTCTCTCCGTTTAAGCCTCTTGTTGAATCCCATCCATTTGTTTGAGAGAATGTATGAGTCCAAGTAGGTAATAGGAGACCCAGACCTTGAATGCATGCTGATTAATTGCCCCATTCATTTCTCTTTGATCTTATAGTGCTGAAATGGATTTTACTCATGCTGAAGCTTCATTGTGATTATATTTTGCTTACCCATAACCCGTTTGGCTTTTGTGAATTGGCTGAGCCAAGAAGTGATAAAAATCCATTGTATAAGGGTGAGTAGGCAGTGAGTCACTGCCGGTAAGCTCCCTATCCCTATTCCCATTCCAATTCCATACACTTCATGAAAAGCCCAAATTTTTGATTCCAGAAATGCACCTCATGCTGGTTGTTTAATTAATAAATGTCTGCCATGTATATTCCGGGTGAGGAAAAGCCCCATGCCAGGCGAGGTGGCAAGACAAAAGAGGGGTGACCCCCCCTTGCCATCAAAGACCCTGAAGGGGTGCACAACCTGGCCCGGGGGGAACTTTGCCCACCTCCCGGTGATCCGAAGCCCAAATAATTATTACAAGTGCAGGTACATTTTATGGAATAGCCCGAACCCTAATCAGTTGAGCCTACAAACCCCTACATGCATTGGTAATGTCATAAACCGCTTGGTAATGTATGGTGGATGCAATGTAAGAAGGTTAGGGAATGCAATATGGAACTGGTCTAAGAAATAAGATATGGATGCAATGAATGTATGGCTTTATGGGGCATTGAGATCCACCATTGAGGCCCTGGATGTCTGGGATAAGACCCTCACCATTGGGATAAAGAATGCTTCTTGAGGGGAGCCTTTGCAGGGCATTGCATACAGCCAGTCCTACACAGTCAGCTCACAAGAATTGATTACAGCAAAGCCTCTTTGTATGACTAAGCACAAGCTCTATAGCTTGACTCAAAGAGGGTATTTTCCCCTTCGATCTGAGCTAAAAACTCCCCATTCTGCCCTACGGTTTGGGAGATACACTCAGTTTTGTACCCAGAGGCACTGTGGGACAAGCAGCAGTCCTATACAGTCAGCCCGCAAGAACTGATTACAGCAAAGCCTTCTCATGTGAGTAAGCATGAGCTCTATAGCTAGATTCGAAGAGGGGATTTTCTCCTTTGATCCGAGCTTAAAAACTCCCAATTCCGCCCTACGGTTTGGGAGTTACACTCAGTTTTGTGCCCAAAGGTACTATGGGACACGCAGCAATCCTACATAGTCAGCCCACAGAAAGTGATTACAGAAAAGCCCTAATCATTTATTGTTGAATATATCTTTATATAGCCTCGTAGAGGGGATCAAGAGCTTTCATTTGAATCAGAAAGTTTGGCAATCAGAGTTCCCTAGCTCAAGTTATCATCATTTCTGTAATAGGGGGTCTGGTAGACTGCACTTGGAATGGCAGGCCACAAGGGTAAAACAAAGGCCCAGGAGGAATTTCAGCATGAAATAAGGGACTCCCGTGCCTCAATGAACGATCCTAGTTCAGCCCAGGAGGATCATGAAGACTTGTTTGAAGAAGGTGCCCCCGAGATAGATCGTTTATCTATGCCAACATGAGACCCGCCATGCTGATCGACATCGAGAGATGGAGCAACGCCACATGGAGATGGAAACCCGCCAAGATCGGCGTCATTCCGAGATGATGGCTAAGATGGACTTACTCATAGAGCGCATGGGCACCCTCATTCTCGCCATTGCCCCCTCCTCAGATCGACCCAAGGAGTACGTCCCTCCCCGTGAGGCTAACCCCCCCCCCCCCTTGGAGACCGGGCGCAGCCCACAAGGTCTTGGTGGTACCCGTGGCATTCCCCATAGCACTTATGAGACAGGTGAGCCCTCCGCTCAGAATGATGAGCCCCTCCTTCCCTCCCCCGTCCCGAATCCTTCCAGCCCATCATTGGCACCCCAACTTTCCCGTAACAGAAGCTACTTGCACACTCAAGGGAATGGCCCCAATGCAAACCTTGGGTAGCATGGATTGCATGGAGTGCATGGGCAACATGCATATGGCAATGGGCAGCATGCATATGGCAATGGGCAGTATGCATATGGCAATGGGTAGCATGTATATGGTAATGGGCAGCATGGACATTTTGGACAGCAAGGTCCTAAATGCAATGCACGGGCAGCATGGCCCCCATGGGAATTTTGGACAGCAATGCATGTATGGGCAGCATGTAGCACATGGCATTCATGGGCAACCGGGCCCAAATGAGCTGCGTGACAAGATCGTGTTTACAAAATTTAATGGGCAATCCTCATCCCTAGCTAAACTAGAGGAATGGACCTCTAAATTGGAAGCCTATTTTCTCATCTACCCCCGTACCGATGAAGCAAATATCATTTTTTCCTCCCTTCACTTAGAAGGTTTTGCCCACACATGGTGGAGATTTGTTCAACGAGAAAACCAGCAGTTTCGTGATTATTGTATTGGGATGTGATTGGCTTCAGTAGTTGGAAAAAATCTCTATGGACTTCTCTCAACTGTACATGGAGTTTGTAATGCATGGGCAGCTTGTACACTTGGAGGGAATCAAAGAAAATGCAGATTTTCAGCTTATAACAGCAAGACAACTCAAAAAGGAATTCAAGAAGCACTCCCAAATCTTTATCTTGCACTTGCGTAAGGATAATGATGACCAACACACCTTGGGGAAGCAAAATGCAGCACTAAAAGCACTTTTGGCTGAGTATGAAGACTTATTTCAGCCTCCCACTACCCTTCCCCCAAAAGATTGGTGGATCACCCGATTGACTTGGAGCCCCATGCCAAGCCCATCAATAAACCCCCATACAGACTCTCTAAATGTGAGAGAGAGGAAGTAGCAAAGCAAGTCAAGGAGCTCACTGAGATGGGATTCATAGAGCCTAGCTCTTCCCCTTATGCGTCCCCGATCCTATTGGTTAAGAAAAAGAACGGATCTTTCCAGTTGTGCATTGACTACCGTGATCTCAATAAGATCACCGTCAAAAATAGATACCCCATCCCTCGAATTGATGACTTGCTTGATGAACTCAAGGGTGCACGCTACTTCACTAAGATTGATTTGCGATCCGATTACCACCAAATCAGAATGCGGGTGGGTGATGAAGTCAAAACGGCCTTTCGGACTGACCGTGGCTTGTATCATTTCCTTGTCATACCATTTGGGCTCACAAATGCCCCCGCCACATTTCAGAGCTTAATGAACAAGATATTGTAGCCATGGCTTTTCAATTTTGTGTTGGTATTCTTTGATGATATACTCATTTACAGCAAGTCAATGCATGAGCACTTGAAACATGTTAGACAGATTTTTGATGTACTGAGAGAGCACCGTCTCTTTGCCAAAGAAAGCAAGTGTGTCTTTATGCAAACGGAGGTTGAGTACTTAGGACACATCGTTAGTGAAAAAGGCATCCAAGCTGATCCTAAAAAAGTGCAATGTGTCCGGGAGTGGCCCACCCCCACTAGCACTACCTCCTTGCGCGGATTTCTTGGTCTTTCCTTCTTTTATAGGAGATTTATTCGCCATTATGCCACCATTGCAGCCCCATTAACAAATCAGCTGAAAAAAAAGGCTTTCCTATGGAATGAACTGGCTGCCCGCAGTTTTCAGCAGCTGAAAGACTTGCTCACCTCAGCCCCCATCCTCATATGCCCCGATTTTTCAAAGGATTTTACCATTCAGTGTGATGCTAGTGGATGGGGTATTGGTGCAGTTTTGCTGCAGGAACATGGGGTAATAGCTTTTGAGAGCCGAAAATTGGATGATAAAGAGAGAGAGTTGCATGTTTATGATCAGGAGATGTTGGCAGTCATTCATGCTATCAAAAAGTGGCATCACTACTGGTATGGCAGCAGATTTAAGGTAAAAAGTGACCATCGTGTGCTCAAATATTTCTTGACTCAGCCCAACCTCACTCCCAAACAACGTAGATGGGTGGCGACACTACAAAACTATGACTTTGAGATTACCCACACCCGTGGAAAGGACAATGTAGTGGCTGATGCACTCTCTCGCATGTGGGCATGCAAAGTCTCATCCATCACTGAACTCCACCATGATTCAGGCATACTTGCTTGATGCTGAATTCAACCCTCTTTTCCAGAAATTACAGCAAGGTGTCTTGGATGAGAACTCCCAATATCAGCTCCATAATGGCCTCATTTGGATCCATAGTCGTATTGTGATTCCCCATGCCTCTCCCTTCACCCAAAGGATCCTTGAAGAGATGCATTCTTCCCCAATTGCTAGCCACTTAGGGGTCTTCAAAACATATGATTGAGTTTCAAAAAGCTTCCATTGGAAAGGCCTATGGCGGGATGTAAAAGACTTTGTGTCTAGATGTGTGCCTTGCCAACAAAATAAAGATAGCTCTCTTAAACCGGGTGGTTTATTGCAGCCTTTACCTATTCCCGAAGGAAAATGGACCCACATTACCATGGATTTCATCACTGGTTTACCTACAACCAAGAAGGGTTGGGATAGCATTTACGTGGTAGTTGACTGACTCACTAAAGCAGCCCATTTCATCCCTACAAAATCAAAGTTTACAGCATCCCAAGTTGCCACTCAGTTTATGGAGCATGTTTTAAGTTGCATGGCTTGCCCCAAGTCATAGTACATGACCGGGACACCAAATTTATGAGTCAGTTTTGGCAGACCATTTTCAGCTCCATGGGGACCAAATTGGCTCCGTCTACAGCCTATCATCCCCAAACGGATGGGCAGACCAAAAGAGTCAATAAGTGGCTTGAAACTTATTTGCGACATTTTTGTCATGATGTGCAGAATTCTTGGGATGTATGGCTGAATTTTCTTACAACAACTCCACCCATTCAAGCATTGGAGTCTCTCCCTTCGAAGCATTGTATGGTTATCGGGTGCCCCTTCCTACCGTGATCTTCAATGAAAAGCTCAGCCCCTTAGGGAAAGAAGAGCTGGACTGCATGCAAGCTCTACTCCAACAATGCAAGTAAACCTCAAAAGGGCTCAAGAGCACATGAAGCTCCATGCTGATGCAAAAAGAAGACCCCTTGACTTTCAAGAGGGTGAAATGGTACTCCTCAAGGTCCCCAAATCCCGTTATGCCACACTAAAGGACGGCTCTTGCAACAAATTGGCACACTGTTACTATGGGCCTTACAAGATCATCAAGAAGGCCGGGGATTTGGCTTACCGCTTCCAACTCCCTTCCACCACTAAGATCCATGACGTCTTCCATGTGAGCCAATTGAGACCTTTCATTAGCATTCCCAAAGATCATGTAGAGGAGCTCCCACCCATAGATGAGGAGGGCCTTATTCAGTACATTCCAGAAGCGGTCATTGGGCAACGTGAAAAGAAACTCTGCACCCGTTTCATACATGAATACTTGATCAAATGGCAAGGCCTACCAATAGAGGAAGCCTCTTGGCGCCCAGCCTCTATATTGGATGAATTTCCACACCTCAAGGAGGCTGTGTTGGGCTGGTACCTCACCATGACCCCTGTTTTGGGCTGCAATCTGCATCTGGACAGCCACCTGTTTTGTACCCAATTTGGTCCTGGTCCACTCTCAGTCCCACCCTCCATACATGCCCAGAAAGTATACCTCGAGGGCTCCATTCTGACACCTTACTTGCCCTGATCAGAGTTCCCTAGTGGAAGTTATGGTTGTTTTTCTCCAGCCATACCATTTGGGACTTTTCAACACTAGATAGAGCTGATTAAATTGTGACCCTCCCAATATCAGTAGGATTAGTTACCAGGTTTAACACTATTTTAGGGGGCCAGAGCTGAGATTTTACCTTATGGGTAGGGGGATCGAGTTACACTCTTCCCCATCTCTCACTCTCTTTGAACCAAGTGCGGTGTTAACCTCACTCTTGCCTTTGATTGATTACAAAGTGGTCTTTCTTAGATGGGCGTTGGATTGGTATTAGGGGTGACTTGTCCGCGCTTCCCCTATGAAGTAGAACTGAGATTCCCATATTCAACTAAGTCTGAGGTTTCACATGGGGAGACAAGATGGTGATGTGCATGGATATGAATTGCAATCGACTACTAAGAGGACTCCTTTGGGTCTATTGGAGGAGACACCTCACACTTGAGGCCAATTATCCAAACTTTAAGATTCATGTGTTTGTTGTGGTAGCCATGGACCACCCAAAGCACTTTAGGAGTCTTTGCACTCTATGATGCCTATAGTGATTGAAGCCTTATATGCTAATATATCAATGTCTTTGCAACAACCCATCTCTGTATGGGGTGCAATAACTAGAAGCATGGTAGAGATGGGAAAATGAATGGGTCTTATGTTAAAAGGATGAGCTTTGAGGAGATTTTGAGTGCCATAGTAGTAGTAGAGGTGCTATGGACAATGCTTCACCAATAGACTATGGAATTGTGGAAAGATTGAGTACCATTCATGAAAATTTATGCACATGCTCAAGCATGATGGTGAGCTTCATCACCATTGTATCTTAGCTATCAGATCTAGTTAAACACAATTAAGCTTGGTGATTCAAGATTAAGGCTTGCATGTTAGTAGATTGGATGATGCTACTACCAAAGCTTCAGATGATGCCAGCCATGTATACTTGAGGTTAAAGAATGATGTTTGGGTGAGGACTAGTTGTCTTCTTGGGTGGGTCTCAAATTTGAGAAATTCGTTTGATAGGAAAGGATTGATAATTCAAGCCTCCTTTGTGGTTGTAGGATGGCTATAGTCAACAAACTGGACTACTACTTGCAAGCGACAAATAACTCCTATCATGTGCAAAGGAGTGTGATCCTTCTTAATATATGTCCATCAATGATCTTGAATCTCCTACATTCAAGACCATCTCTAAAATAAACTCAAAGAAAGCATCACTCCTAGTAAGTAGACTATGCATGATGTAAAACACATGAGGCCAAACCAAAATATCGATCATAACGATATTACCATAGTCACCATTGGCACAATTTATCAAGGGTAAAGTTATTCGAATATGGTCAATAAGTGAATTGCTCCTACTAATGAACTACTAACTGTTGATCAAGATGCGATTGAGATTTCCTAGAATATATTCACCAAATTATAGTCAAGATGAATCATCTGGATAGGTACACAATGAATAGCTAGATACTACTCACAAAGCATCCTGCCCTTAGAAAGGAAATCCTTGTGTTGAAAGTGTAACTAAGGAGCTTGTTAAATGGAGAAATTAAAATGGGCAAAAGAAGATATTGTGGCCCTTAATATGCATCATCAATCTTAAAACTTATAAACTTCTTGAAAGTGTTGATAAATTTGAAGCCACTAAACCTAATGGGTTATCTACTTCACATGACTTTGTTTGGTCAATTTGGCCATATCCAAATGGAACCTAAAAGAGCTTCACAAAAATATTCTCACAAAGCAACTTTCCCTTGGAAAGGCAATTCTTCTGCTAAAAATCTAGCACAATTCTTGCCATCAACAACCACTTCAGTTCTTATTCGGGTCCAATGATCATTATGATGCATTACTGTAATTTTCATCAATTCATATAATGTCTAGCTCTATCATCGGCCAAATGAAGCTCATAAGGCTCATGAAATTGATTGCCTTCTTTCAAAGCCTCCAAAGGGCCTATTATGTTTTTCCCTTCACAAATCTTCTAGTAGAGATTATCACAAAAGGCAGCTTTGAACCTTATTTTCAAAGGCATGAAGATTCCCTTGGCAGAAGATGATCTAACCATGTAGCCTTATCAAGCAAACTCAAAAATGGCCTAATACATCATAGGAGCATGGGATTTGAACATGATGCCCAAGTGCATTGATGGGAATGCCTTCCAACTTGTCTATCAACTCTCTTAGATCAAATTCAATGTCGAAACGTGCTTTAACTGGCATTGAGATCACCATCTACACCACTACAATTAGTTCTCTAGAAAAACAACCACAATCATGTTGTAAAAAGGCAAGTGGATCTAATTTGCACTTACAAGGTCGAATGTGAAATAGGAAGCATTCACATCAATCCAACACATGTCACATGCCCAACCTCTAGAAGCCTTTAATAAGTGTTGTAAGCATGAACCTTGATACCCACTACACGAGCCTCCATTGCTAGAATCCCCTATCAAGGTACGAGTGGCCACTATCATAGAAATTGAAGATGAAGATGAGAAACCATAGCTTGCCTTACATGTGCATGACTGTCACTGCCAAGAAAACACACACATTTAAGGTGTTGATTGATGAGAGCGTTGATTTTAATATCTTGACTCACGATCATTAGGTTAAAATTGGCTAACCATAGTTACAGCTCACCAATGCCAAACTCATCCCATTTGGGGATCGATCATGTGCACTTCTGGAAAACTGCAAGGTTGCAGTCTCTATCGAGTCTAAGAGCTTGTCCATGGTATTTTATGTGTTGCCAAACATGAAAGATGCAGACACAGAATCGTTGTTAGGACAAACCTTTTAGAAGCACACTCACTATAATGTCGACTACCTATCACGATGTATTCACCTAGCCATCAACAATGTACAAATCATCACAACTTTCAGCAAGGGCTATGCAACATCATCACAGTTCGCAAAGCCATCGGTAGAGAAACCCATCATCAAGCCTCCGAAGGGGAGTCATGATTTGTCACCCCCTCATCGAACCTCAGCACCACCAAAAAGCCAACCGCAAAGCTAAAACCCTTGAACATTAGTTCAAATGGGTACTGAAACATCCAAAACTACCACCTAGGAGCACCCAACCATGAAGTTGCAAGGCTAAGGACCTTCCCTCGAAACCTAGAAGGTCCAAAAGAAACTATAGGCCTCAATGAATGGTCAAGCCTTAATGGGTCCCCAAGACCTTATTGCATCCCCAAGTGCAAGGTTATTACGAGGGTAATACTTGGATTTGGATACCTAAAACCTCGATGGCCAAGCACACTATCCAAATGCTGCCCTCAAGCTTAACCACACAAAGCATCAAGATGAATCCACCATCAACGCCACAAAGGCCCTTGGTTGCAATGCCTATGGCCCCTCCAAAACCTAAACCCATTGCAACTCAACATGTCTATCGAGCCAAACCACAGCCTGTTGCTCTCCTAAACTGCCTTAGCCTTGCCCTACTAGTGCCCCAACTACCCCCCAAGCATCTGGTAGCACGCCACTCACCACACAGGTCGCTCCTAGTGCACCACTGCTAGCACTGCAACCAGAGCTACACCCAGAAAATTGCAGGACTATCTAGCCCCACCAAACCTCACCCACCTGTTGGCCTTAAACACTCTTACCAGTGGAGATCCATTCTAACCTTGGCCACCGACCTAAGTGAGAATACATGCAACAACTTGATTACCTACCTCATATGCTTGGATGCCATGTTTACCATGCTTGCTGAGAGTTATGATTAGCTAGACTTAGGTCTTTTAAATGAACCTTTAGCAATGAAAGTTTACACACTACCCTACTCAAGGAAGGAATCTAAATTCGTATTTGTCAAAATTGCCCAAGCAATCAAGGAACTCATCACCACAAGCTTTCCATTGAACAAGCCCGCAAACAATGTCTGATCACCTCTTATGTCAAGAGCAAAGTCCTTGCCCCACGGACCAAGAAATTGCATAGTTGAAATAGCTCATTGCCAACGCCTCTTCTTTCTTATGCAAATGGTACACTCTTCGACTTCATTGGAAACAAGAGGGCTGCCAAATCATGACTAATGCTGAGCAGTGGCGCACCATTGAAACCTCCGAGTATGATCCCACTTACGTAGCTCCTACCTCTTTTAGGGTGCTGGCCACCATTCACAATCAATCATTAGAAGATCACGTCATGAGCCACCCTTACCTAGATCGCATCCTTACTAAAGAAGAGCTACACATTGCTAGTAGGATCAACTTTGTCGACCTTATCACTGATGTCTTAACCTATATTACACACATAGGCACTAGTCCTCATGATATGGACCGCCATGCTCACTTGGAATATAACCCACAATTCTACGCTTGGCTTTTGTAAGGTCATCTCCCACCCAAAGGTGCCTAAACACCCTTAGCCCTTCGCTCTCCAATCCTAGGAAGAATTCAAATCATTCTCGAGGGAGGGAGGGGGTAAGGTTGAAAGGAAATAAGCATAAAAAGAAAACTAGAAAAGAAGGAAGCAAACATGCCTTAAAGCGCCAATCAATGTTGAAATATAAATACTTAGAATGTGGAAAAAATATCATGGATACTTTTGAATCGTGTGGATTGCTTGAAGTGGAAACTTTAATCTATACTTAAGAGTTTCACATTTTCAAGAAGCTTTCATGTGTGTTTTATCTACCTCTTTGTGGAAGCCGACTCAAGAAAACTAATGGTGGGCCGTGATATATGATAGGAACCTAAAATGGCAGGGCGAGATAAAGGTAGCAAGCTCCCATTCATGGAGGAAGAGCAAGCAAAGTACGGCTTGATAGTAGAAACGAGGGCCTACATCTAGTTCACATTCAAGCACACCCTAAACCTAGAAGATGCCATCATGGAAGAGCCACCCATAAAACAACTCGTGGACCACTGCAACCTATAGAAGTACATTGAGAAGGTCGGGCAAGCGGTCAAGTACAGCAAGTGCATAGAAATTCTGAGGAGTTTCAATACCAAAAGAAACTGTGGCACGATGACAATCAAGAAAGGGGAAGAAGCCCACCAAGTAGAGGTGGAATTGAGCCCTACAGCGGTGGAGAAGGCCCTAGGTTTGGATAGCAAGATAGAGAGTGTCAAGATTATGGGAGAGAAGGAAGGAGTCTCACTTGTAGCTTTCTTACTTACACAATGGGGGAATACACACAAAGGTGGAGGCTGAAAACAGTTTTCCTCTTCTTAGTTGTGTAAGCCAAAAAGAACAACCATACAAAGAAATAGAAGAACCCTATATATGGGTCTCAAACCAAACCCAACTAACTAAGGTGGCATACTAACTGAACCACGAACTAGAGTAGATAAGGATAGCTGTCATCTAGCTATTATTCATGGGCGGTGTACCAATCGCATCTTCAACTAACAAGTCGGTGACATAAATGCACAATGGTCACCCTGGCATATCACAAGTGGAGCTCGATATCTCAACACTCCCCCTCGAGCTCAATCCCAATTCCTGCACACCAAGCAAGTCTTTGAGCTTGTGCAGCTTCTCTGCGCCCAATGCCTTCGTAAAAATGTCAGCTACCTGATCCTCTGTGCTGACATAAACTAGATCAATAAGACCTAGTAAAATCCTCTCCCACACATAGTGATAATGCACTTCAATGTGCTTTGTTCTAGCATGATAGACTGGGTTATTTTCCAAGTGTATACTACTCATGTTGTCACAATAAATGACAACTGGCCCATCTGTAGGCTGATGCATATCATAAAGTAGCTTATGCAACCAAGCTACCTCACATGCAGCCATTGCTGCACCCCTGTACTCAGCCTCTGTGCTCGACAAGGCAACTGTAGGCTGTTTCTTGCTGCTCCAAGTGACTGCAGCACTCCCAAAAGAGAACACATATCCACTAGTAGATAGTCTATCAGAAATACTACCAGCCCAATCAGCATCAGTGTATCCATGCAACTGTATCTAAACCCCAATCTCATAAAATAGTCCATACTGCAATGTGGACTTCACATACCTGAGTATGCGTCTAGCCGCATCCAAATGCGATTTCCTTGGAGCCTGCATAAACTGACTTACCAATCCAACAGCAGCCTTCTCTATTTTTCTCACATAAAGTGAGAAATCTGCCTTGGAAATCTGAAAGCCAATAGTGACAAGATATTGTCCTATCTTGTCAGACCATGCTCTAGGTGCTTGCTTCAAGCCATACAAGGCTTTCTTCAACTTGCAAACAAACTCAGGATGAACAGCATGCACATAACCTGGTGGCTGCTCCATATAGACCTCTTCTTGCAAATCACCATGCAAGAAAGCATGCTTTACATCCATCTGATGTAAAGACCATCCCTTTGATGCAGCCATAGCAATGACTGCCCTTACGGTTTCCATCCTTGTAATCGGACTGAATGTTTCTTCATAATCAATTCCATATGTTTGTGCATACCCCTTGACTACTAATCTTGCCTTGTATCTATTCACAGAACCATTTGCATTGTGCTTCACCTTATAAACCCACTTACAACCAATTGCATTCTTATCTTTAGGCAAAGGTACCAATTCCCATGTAGCATTTGCTTCCAAGGCATCCATGGCTTTCTTCCATTTTTCTTTTCCCATGGCTTGCTCAAAAGAAGTGGGTTCTGGTTCCTGCATTACTTTGACTATATAGGCATAATGAATGGCTATAAATCCATCATATTTTAGCCTATCCATAGGATACCTAGCTCTGGTAGACCTGCGCAAAGTAGGCTCACTTCCAGATGCTCTCAAAACATCCCTGGTCTTCCTTACTCCAGGTGTAACAATAGAAGGAATACCCAACTCATCATCAATACTCTATTCTGAGCCACTAGATTCACCATCCACATAAGAGTGACTTGCATTCACATCAAACATAGGCTGATCTACCTTCTCTTTTTCTTTTCGTGATACTTTCATACCACTATCTACATTGCTTTGAGTCTTGATCTCAACCTATTTGTCCATGGCAAAGAATGTGAACCACTGCTAGAGGGCACTCGAGGTCCACTAATATCTTGTGACTGCTGCTGTGAATTCTGTGCAGCATTACCATTTTGTGCATCTACATTATCAATCACATTTACTGGTTTATACCAACTACTCATCTCATCAAAAACAACATCTCTGCTCACTGTAAACTTACGAGTAGAAGGGTTATAGCATCTATACTCTTTTTGCTGCAGAGAGTAACCAATAAAGATGCACTTCTCAACTTTTGGATCCAACTTGGATCTCAACTCATTTGGCACATGAACATAGGCAATGCAACGAAAAATTTTCAAATGAGAAATATCTGGTTTCCTACCAGTATACCTCTCCTCTGGAGTCATGCCATGTATTGCTCCAGTGGGAGTCTTGTTCATTATGTAGACTGTTGTAGCAACTGCTTCAGCCCAGTAAAAATCTGGCAGGTCTTTTTCATTGAGCATAGCACGAGATACCTCTCCAATATGCCTATTTTTTCTTTTTGCAATTCCATTTTGATGTGGGGTATGACTACACGAATATTGCTGCTTTATGCCATGCTCCTACAAGAACCTTGCAAACTCATTTGAGAGGTACTCTCCCCCTCCATCTGACCTTAGGCATTTTATTTACAGGCCTGTTTCTTTTTCAACCATAGCTTTAAGAGTTTTGAAATGCCCAAAAACTTCACTTTTCTTTTTCATAAAATACACCCAAACTTTTCTGCTATAGTCATCAATAAAAGTGATAAAATAATGACACCTTCCAATAGATGCAACTTTAGTAGTCCACACATCAAAGTGGATTAATTCCAATGGCTTCTTACTCTCTTGAACATGTCTAGGAAATGGTTTCCTTGCCTGTTTTCCAAATTGACAGGCTTCACATATCTTATGCATTTTTGCAACCTTGAATTTAGGCAATCCTGCAACAATATTTTGGGCTTGCATTGATTTAAGTCATTGTACATTAACATGACCAATCCGTTTATGCCAGATATCAATATCTGCAACTACACCAGACCCATGTGCAAACATTACTGCACTCAATTCAGGCATATCTGCATCCAACGTAAACATGCTGCCCTTCTTCTTTCCTTTTGCTATCAAGCAACCTTTATTTTTCATATCCTCAACAAAGCATCCATGAGGATTAAATCTAACCTGCAAGCCCTGCTCAACCATTTGACCAATAGAAACCAGGTTCTTGGTGATATTCGGGACATGAAATACATCCGATAAGTATTTCTTTTTCCCATCGTGCATAGACAAAGGAATTTTTTCAATCTGCACAATAGGATGTGCAGTATCATCACCAGTCTCCACAAATCCTGGTTTTTCCATTTTCCTTGTATCCTGCATCCATTCTGCATGACCTGTCATGTGGTTTGATGCACCTGAGTCAACATACCACACATCATTGCTTTCTTCTACACTTGTCACGGAATTGGTCATGTGTTGCACCATAAACAAATGCTCATTTCTGTCATCACCCTGTCTACTAGAAGATGCATAATTCCCTTCTTGCAATTTTCCATTCATGATGTCATTCTACTTTTTATAGCAGCCTTTAGCCATATGACCCATTTTACCATAGTAGTAGCATTCAACATTGCTATTTGCATTTTGCCCTCTTTGCCATCCACCACGACCTCTTTGGCTCCCCCTGCCTCTAGAGTTACCACGTCCTCCTCCATAGGACTGGTTTTCTTGAGTTTGCTACATATTTTGATTTCTATCACGGCCTCTAGATCGGCCTCTACCTCTGCCTCTACCTCTTCCAGTATTTGAGTAGAAGACAGCTTCTTTTGAAGTTCCTCCTGAAGAAGATGCACAACCATTTCTCTATTCCTCAGAAATTAGAAGAGCAATCAACTCCTCAAAATCAAGAAATCTTTCACGGATGGAAATGGATGTTCGGAACTGTGCATAATCCTTTCCTAGACCATTCAAGGTCACAAAAACTAAATCATTATCTTCCACTGGCAACCCAATGGAAGCAAGTGCATCTGCAATCTTCTTCACCTTCATGTGGTAGTCATTGATGCTCATACTTTCTCTTTGCACATTGTGCAACTCTTACTTGAGCTGCATTTTCCTGACTTGCATATTTATGCTATACATTTTTGACAAAGTATCCCATGCCTCCTTTGGCGTACTTGCATCCTGAATATGCACAATCATAGAGTCTGAAATACTGATAGACAGCCAGTACATAACTTTTCTGCCTCTCTCATGCCATCTTTTAAATGCTTGCATTTGCTGTTGATTGGAAACATTAGGAAGAACTGGTTCTTCTTCATAGTGAATGGGATAAGCTTAGTGGACATCCCAAATCCATAGATCAAACTATAGGCAAAGATAGTTCATACTCTCTTCTCCAATCAAAGTACAATGCCCTTATGAATAGAATCGAGGTGCCATTGTTGGAAAGCATCGCAGCTGGATCCCCAGATGAGGTAGACTTGAATGCCTTTGTGCAAAAGACTATTGAAAGCTGAACAAAATCCTTGATCACAAGCAAAGCTGTAGTAGGAGGGGAACCCCCAGCCTCCATAGTAAGGTCAGCCCAAAAGAACTCCTCCTCCAAGGCATGCACCATCAGGTTTAGTGGAATACTAAAAAGAGCCATCATCCAGGAGGCCCTGAAGGACACAAAAGGAGGTGAAGAGGGATTAGGGAAGACCCCTAACCTATTGCTGCACCATGAGCAAGAGCAGTCCAATGAGAGGACTATAAGTAATAGGGAAGAGCAAGAGCACAATCCAGCAAAAGAGAGCCCAAGGCACCAAAGAAGGGAACCCCATAGCCACGCAAGGAAATAAAAGAAACAATGACAAAGGAGGAATGGGCCAAGTTGAAGAGGGCCTAAAGAGAGTCCAAGAGGGTCAAAGATGATGAGAGAAAAAGAAAAGCAAAGCAAGAGGCAAAAGAGTGGAGAAGAAAGGAAGACGAAGACATAGTCAAGGCCATGCACAGGTCAGTGGAGGAGACCTTAGGTTTTGAAGAGCTAGCTACCATGATCTCCCGGAGGGAAGTAGAGCCGAGCAACAGCACCAGGGCCTCAAAATTTGAAGCAGTCCCGATGGTATCAGGCAAGGACAAGGCCCCAATGCATTCCCTCCCATCAATCTCCACATCCCATGCCATGACCACCTCGACTACCCAAGACACTATAGCAGTCATGGACACTTGCAACTTAATGTCCATGATGTAGTTTTTTATGACAAAGATGCAGGAGATAGCTCCAAATTTGGGAGCAGGGGCCCCCCTGCAGGAGCTAAAAGACTGGTCGTAGTCGACACTAAGTCAAGGCAAGACCCCAAGAGATTGAAGCTAGAGGCCTCCATGACTACAGCATCCCCCACAATGCCCCCAACCACAAAATATGATGATTATGTCAAAGAGCTCCTAGCACAGTTAGAAAAGGCTAAAGAGGAGAGGAGAGTAGCAGTAGCCAGCTGGAGATTGAGAGAGAAGCCTCAGCTACACTCAGGTTGGAAGCAACCTGCCAGGTAGCAAAGCATCAACGAGAAATGTGAGAGCTAAAAGAGCAGCTTGAAGCAAAGAAAGGAGAAGAAGGAAAGTGGGAAGCAAAGTGGGCTGAGAAAAAAGAGAACCATGTGAGCATGCAACAGCAGCTTAATGAGGAACTAGAAAAGTTGAGTGAAGAGCTACAAGGGAATATGAAAAACATCTTGAAGGCTACGGAGGAGCTAGAGGCCGCTACAGAAGAGAGTGTGCAAAGATATCAAAAAGAAATAGAAGACTTAAAAAAGAGGAGTACTCTAGAATTGGAGGAACAAGGGAGATTGAAAAGGGAAATCAAATGCTTGGAGAAAGAGAGGGCAGAATGCATCAAGAAAGAAACCCAATAGCTCTATAGGAGGAGCTAAAGAACCTAGAACGAGAAATGGAGGAGATAAAATCCCTGGTCGAATCTAATAGACAACAATAAGAAGAAAACCAAGATGCCCACATGCAGAGGAACTAAGATCTATCCAAAAGGCTATCAGAAACTTCCATGCAGCTCTCCATAGCACAACAGACCCAAAAGATAGCCAAGGAGCAATTGAACCATCAGAATAAGGAAAACGTACAAAAGGCTATCAGAAACTTTCATGCAGCTCTCCATAGCACAACAAGCCCAAAAGATAGCCAAGGAGCAATTGAACCATCGGAATAAGGAAAAAGTACACATGCTAGATGTATAGAATGAACAACATTAGATGGTAATGATGCTGTCTCAAAGCATGGAGAAGGGCAAAGAGAATTTGGAAGAGAGAGACAAATGGTGGGAAGAGCACAATTTCGATCGGGTGCGAACACTTTCGAGAGCACTTGGCCATAGTGGAATGCGAGTGAGTGTTGGCAAAGGCCAAAGTCAAAGCCGCAGAAGCAAGTTCAAAAGCTCAACAACAAGCCTTCTTGAGCACAGTGCTCCATGTAACACAAGCATACAGTGAGGATTCCATGTGGAGAGGATGAGAAGGAAGCTTGAATTGACCACTAGAGCCTTGAAATACGGCTTGCATGAGTGGGCTCTCCCAATTGGCACCGGCCTGACGAGAAAACAATAATGCCAATATTTGAGGCAAGCTGGACTCTCCACTAATGAGCTGAAGGAGCTAGGTTTTGAAGAGTAGGAGCCACTGCATCCACCCCTATCTTTGACCCCATAGGAGCAACCTCTAGAGGAAGGGTCGGATTTCAAGCGGGAGTTAAGAGAAGAGCAACAGGCCTAGGAGCTTAGCCCACCATTGCCAGATGTACCCCAAGAAGACCCAGAAGGCAACCACGTACCCAGTGCATCATTGCAGCTAAGAAAAGAATATGGGAATTGGTGGAGCAAGTGGAGTAGAGAGCTAGAGCACAACCCCAATAGCTTCTTAGAGAGCCCTGCCACAGCGTGAGGATTGCTATCATGTCAAATGTCCCCAAGAACTAAGCATTTGGGAGCAAGGAGAACTCCAAACTCGGCTCTTCGATCTATCATTCCTTTACCACGGGCCCTGGACTGAGTACTACTAGTGGAAGTAGTGGACAGAATAATTCAAATGGCCAACACCTTGGCAAATCGATGGGTCATGGAGCAGAGCATAGTTACCACTCGATGGAGGCAGGAAGTTCCAAACTACTGGTAGGACAAGGTGTACCAAATCCCCAAGACATTCCAAGGCTATGAAGCACAACCCAAATGGCGAAGGAGGATCTAGGATACAAACCTTGATGCATGGATGGCATTCTGCGACACACTCTCTGAAGAAAGGAATGATCCTATCTACATGCCCTACCCTCGCAAGCACGGAGTGGACTACAATAGAGAGAAGCATGGTAGGTATGACTTCCCCAAGATCTACAATGCCAATGCAAAGAATCCCGATGACGAGTGCCTAGCCTTCAAGGCAAGAGACATCCGTCCTTCAATCACACACTTCCTCGAGGATTTCTCATCTTGTCCAGACCTCGCATTCATCACAACTTGTAATTATCTTAGGACCATTAGGTTTCTACTAAAGCAAAAGCCATCCGCCGCTGAGGACGCCCACCTACCTGCACTCTTTTTTTATCTCAACCTAGGAATAGATACTTGTGCCATGGCCCGTTAATGATGAGGGCTATGTTGTTACCCTCTTTTTGTATGAAGGTGCTCGAAGACATGAACGATAGCCGGTTTACGAGGTGTGGACACTTCTTTTTGTCAACCACACCTCTAAACGTCAAGGCTAATCTCAAGACCTACATGCAAAGTCGTGCCTTTTTTAGCAAATCCCTTAGGCCAACCCATGATGGATCAGAAGAGGGCCACGGTACAGCCTAAGAGCACCCCTATATCTATCAAAAAAAAGGATGAAATTAAAGAAAAAGAAAAGAAAAAAAAAACAAAGAAAAAGAAAGAGAGGGAAAAGTCTAAGTCCCTTAAATTATCGAGTGCCACAATCACTGCACCTAGGATTTTTTACCTAGCCCCATTCACCACTTCATGCTTGGGGCACCTCAAGGGCAGGACATCCAGACCTATCTCCCTAAGTCGTGTACCACACCAACAATGATGCATGAACTAGGTTCTCAAGTGTGGGATGACACAGTAGGCTTGCTTGAGGTTCATTTTGACCTAACTCTCGATTCCTCTAGCATGAGTGTGGGACAACACTGCAGACTTGCCTTTGGATCTAACTCCCAATTCCACTAGCACAAGCACAATGCACCATGCAGCAAGGTATACATTGCCCCTAGGTCGCTCACTTCTTTTCTTTTCATAGGTACGAACAAAGGCGGTAAACCACCAACTTCAAAGGCCCATTATTCACTCCAACCATTCTTGACCTCCACCATCTCAACATTTTGATCAGTTTCTCTCCAACGACTAATCCCCATGAGGCCCCACCATCATCAACTCACCCACCACCCTTTAGATCACCAAACCCTCATCAACACAAACATGGAAGTGCCATGGGACTGACACTCGTCTAGGAGTGGGGTAATGTTAACCCTAGTGCGAGATGGAGAAAAAGAAGTCCAAGAAAGCTCCAAATGCAGACCCAAAGGAAGGAGCATGAAGGAAAATGGCCAAAAGCGCAAGAGTGGCCTCAAAATCCAAGCCAAAGGAAAAAGTGCATTTTTAAACACAAGGTGCCCATAGAACTTTCATAAAAGAGTTCCAGGCTCCCTCCTATGCAACTAGAGGGGTAGAAGGGCATAGGTAAAGAGAAAGGGCAACTAGAAGGGAATGGGAAAAGAGGACCTTGCCATAATGGCTAGTTATGTAAAAAAGGGGATGGGTACTAAAAAGGGATAAGGGGTTTGTATATAAACTCAAATAGTGAATGAGAAGCTCATTCTTTGGTGTGTGGCAAAGTGGACTCATCTTCTTCTCTCATTCTTTCTTGCTTGAGTGTCCTTGAGAGAGGGAGTGTGAGAGTGTGAGGGAGTGAGAGTGTGAGGGTGAGGGATCAAGGAGAAGAAGCTCTCCATCATCTCCTCTCTTCTTCTCTTCTCTTCCCTTGTCTCGTGCATGGCTATGGAGGATGGAGCTTGAAGGAGGAGGCTTGAGGTTGCTTCACATCCCAAATAGTAGATTTACCAATGTGCTTGAGTGAGGAGGTAACTCAATCGGGCATCGAGGTAAGCTCACTACACTTGTAGAGAGGGATAGCCCATCGGCTATGTGAGAGGTAGCCATTAGTGCTCAGCTTGAAACGCTTGACAAGAAGCGGTCCATGGATCTTGGTGGTCGAGCGTGAGCTCCCAATATCATTGAATCCTTTTTCTCAAGAGACATTTGTCAATGGATTTCTTGACATTACCCAATAACTTGCTTATGGTTTGTTGTGCATAAAAAAGTTAAATGATAAATCCATTCTAAAGGGTAAGTGAAGCAATGAGTCATTACATGGTGAATCCCTCTTCCCATCCATTTTATCAATTCATTCTCCAATCTATTGCATTGCATCAAATGAGCTAAAAGTTTCCTTCAAATCTTTACTGGTTGCTTAGAGTAGTATTGAGATGCCATGTCTATGATACCCGTGAGAAAAAGTGGATGTTGGGTAAGATGTGAGACAAAAGAGAGGTGGCCCTTCCCCACATCAATGACCCCAACGAGGTGCACAACCCAACATGAGGAGGAAATTTGCAAACCCCTCAAGTCTTAGAGCCTATGTAGGGAGCCCATTATACCCCTTTCCTCTCACATAGGTACAGTGATGTGGAGTATTGAAGACAAACTATCTTGTTGAAGACTCAACCATATCTCACTTCCCATGAGATATTTCAAGTTTCACAGCCATTTGAGAAAGGCATACATGGGTTATAGGTCCAAACATGGTATTTTAGACTTTCTAAAGAGTTTTTCAGAGTTTGGAAAGTATTTTTGGGCTTATTCAGGTTGGACACATGCCTTACAAGAGTTCTCTTAGTGTATAAAAGTCATGTAGCGATTGTTGCAAGGTTTAAAGACTATACATAGGGTCTACAAGTGGTTTTAGGTCTCATATAGGGCATTTACAACTTGTATTATTCTATACTATCACAAATATATGTTCCCAGGATTGGTTACTATTTTTTGTCATAGAGCTTTTGTGCTCATTTCAAAGAGGGGGTCCTTATCTTTGTTTTGAACCAAAAACTAGCCAATTCAAAGTTACCAACCAAAATTTCTAGTCAAAATAATGACATCCAATCTATTTGGACTACACTCTAAAATGGCAATGAACAAGGGTAAAGGAAAGACTAATGAGAAGTTACAGCAACACATTAGATAAGGGATCGTAAAGCTGGAAATACTCATGAGGATGATTATGAAGGGGATTTGTATAAGATTTATCATGAGACAAGGCATTCAGCTAATTGTGTTGAATTGATGGATGCAATGAACCAAAACTCAATTAAACACACTATATTGATGGATGGCATGAATCAAACCCAATCCCCTATTGATAAGCGTGTTGCTCATTTTGAAAGATGGAAGGAATTCCAAATGAAAGAGAAAGAGAAGGAGAAAGCATGGGAAAAAGCCACAAGCCAATGTACAAAAGGCGCCACAATGACATCAACTAATGTAAATTCTCTAGCCATCCTAGGAAAGATGGGCATTCCAAATACTAGTAATGAGATGGGTGAGCCTTCACATAGGGGTACTAATCACTTTGGCTATTTAATTGGAGGAGGTTTCTTTCCACCTCATGCACCCATTTCAATTTTGAGACCTCAATCCTCTTTTGGCAAAAAAATTTCCAATAATAGTGGTCTTGGTGACACTCACAACAATCATCCCCATGGTGGATAGCCAAATTATGGTGATAGGAAGTTGAGGGATAAAATAATACTATCTAAGTACAATGGCTAGTCATCCTCTCCATTAGATCTTGAAGAGTGTCTTTCCAAATCAGAGGACTACTTTGATATCTTTCCACAAGTTAATGACCAAAAGTTCCACTTTGCTACCATTAATCTAAAGGGTTTTGCCCACACTTAGTGGTGTTACATGAAGAAATAAAATCATCCAATGGACACTTGGGAGGACTTGCATATAGTCATGGTACATGTCTTTATTTCTCCGATAGAAAAAGAAAAGCTTCCTTCACGTTGGTATAACCTAGAGTAGCATGGCCTTTCTGTGAGGGAATATACGAGTCAATTTTGAAGCTTACAATATATTTGGAGTCTATTAGTGATGATGCCAAGCTTCACAAATATATGTATGGATTAGAGCCCAATCTCTCAATTGATGTTATGGCACAATCTCATGCAAGTTTGTTTAGAGGTATTGAGCTAGTTGAAATGTACTCCAAGAAATCTAGGAGAGAACCCCTTTATCAGCCATCTTTTACACAGCTAAGAAATGCTACAAGGCAAGGATAATTTGGAAATTTTTATGGTAGAAATAATGTGCCCAATAACAACCCTCAAGTGCCAACATATCCAACCTTTAATGCTACTAAGTCAAGAGGTGATTTTAAGACTATAAATGGTAATAAAACTGGGAACCAACATGCTAAATTCAAACCAACTTCTACTATTCTTGCAAATAATGACAGAATGATTCCAATGGATCTCTATAAGGATTGAAAGGAAAAAATTTCATGCTTCAAGTGTGGATAAAAGTATTCACCATGCCATGCTTCTAAGTATATCTATGGCAACACCAAAATCAATAGTAGGATTTTTCTTGAAGATTTAGAGTATGAGTCAATGCATAAAGATGATATTGTGGATCAATTTATTGCTTTGGATGATAATATCATTTTGATTCAAGTGGATGAAATATCATTATTTGTTCACCTTCTATTTGGAAAAATTGCCTATTAGGGATTCTTCAAGAAGAATTAGCTGAAGACTAGCTAAATTGGCTCTATTATGCTATAAACAGCACCAAATAGTAGTGTATTTTAGAATAGATTTTGTTATGTCCTATTTTCAACAAAATGATACTACCTATATAGTGAAATTACTTTTTACCATCTTGATTTTGATATGTGGCATGCCCCATTTGGATGAGTCCTTGGAAAGTTATCTCTAATTTTGTCCAATTAGTTTTGTTTGGACAGCAAGTTGTCTACTATTGCAAGTGTTCTTTCAAGGTGAATTAGTGATCAAGATTTAAATTGAAGACTTCTAGATGTTGTCCATATGCTAGGCTTCTTCATCAGCCTTCATTTCCATCCAGTTAGTTCAAATTCTTAACGATTCTGTCATCTTTTGTAATGTCTAAACAAAGTATTATATTCCCCCTACCATTTTGCAACTAATTGTAATAACTCCCTCCCTTGTTTTTGAGGGAAAAAACCCTTTGAGTGGGGACATAATGTAAAGAATGGGAAAGATAATAAATACTTGTTATGGAAAAATAAGAAAATACCAACCACACTGGTTAGGCATAAAAGGGATGTAAGAGGCTCTTATTTTATCATTCATTAATACATCATCATAGTCTCTTCATCTCACCTCCTTCTCCAAGCTTTCATGGTTTCTCTCACCTCTTTCATATCTCTCTAGTCTTTCTCTCTCCTCATCAATCCTTCTCTCTCTTTTGCACTTCTCTCTCCTCCCTAGTCCTCTTGTTGACACTATCAGCCACGAATGGAGGTCTTATTAGTCACTACCAAATCAGGCATAGCTTGTACCACTATACCAAAGAAGAATAAGATTTTCTAAAGGATAATAGGTGAAAATGGGCATGGAAATGGATCAAAGATTGAAGCTTTGATACCACTTCTAAGACAGGCCTAAGAGGAGAGAGAAAATAGAAGAAGGGAGAGAAAGAGAGTGTAGATGAGAGAGAAATATTAGAACAAGTGAGAGAAAGAGAGGAAGAAGAGAGAGAAAGACAAAGAAGCCAGTAAAACTATAGACAAAAAGGTAGAAGATGAAGAGGACTATTGTTACTCAACGATGATCATAATGGGAAAAAATCCCCTTACAACCTTTTATACTTGGGCCAATATAACAGAAAGCATTTATCACAATGTCTAAAATATATGCCCCATTTTACTTTATCACATCTTTTGCTTCAGCCCAAAGTTAACCCTCTTTAGTGCCTAAAACCCTAGCCTCTAACCCATATAGACTTTAAAACTTTGCTTGAATACTCAAATCTTACCCTAAAGACTTTAGGACTTTTCCTAAAGTAAAACATTAACCCTACAATGCTCATCGCCCAAACCCTAACCCTCCAACATCTTAATCAAGTGTTGTGCTTAGAGAGAGAGAGAGAGAGAGAGAGAGAGGAGAGAGAGAGAGAGAGAGAGAGAGAGAGAGAGAGAGAGAGAGAGAGTGTGTGTGTGTGTGTGTGTGTGTGTGTGTGTGTGTGTGTGTGTGTGTGTGTGCACACATGCGCATGTGTGTGTGTGTGTGTAGAATGTTATAGAAATTCTCATCTTGTGCTTAAATTGTAATCCTATGGCCTTAATGCTATGTAATTCTTGGGTCCCTTGGCCTCTTGTTAATGATTACACAAAACTTCAGTGCATCATTATTGACATTCTACATCACTCCAAAAAGCTATATCTTTTAATCCCAAGTATTTTAGATTTAATGCATGAGTAGGCTCTTTATGCACATGCATATGACTATTATGTGGTGAGGCTAATTTATAACCCAATCAAAAAACGTTTCATAACATAAGAACATAAGGTTTATGGATGGCATCTATTATCAATTTTAAGGTAGAAATAGCAATAGTTTGATATTATTTTTCTCTTTCTCTCTCCATCCATTTTAGCCTATCCCTCATATGCACACATACAAATACATAGAGAGATATTGAGGAACCTATCCTTTTAGGGTTCTATCCTAGGGGGGAGAGAGAGAGAGAGAGAGAGAAGGTGTGCTCTCTCTCACCTTGTCTGTGTGTGTGTGTGTGTGTGTGTGTGTGAGAGAGAGAGAGAGAGAGACAAGGTGTTCTCTCTCTCTCACACACACACACACACTCTCTCTCTCTCCCCTCTCTCTCCCCCCCACACACACACACACAATGAGAGAGGAGACACCCTTGTTTCTCTCTCTATCTCTCTAGGATAGAACTCTAAAGAGGATAGTTCTCTCTCTCTCCCTCTCTCCCTCTCTCTCTCTCTCCCCCCACACACACACACAATGAGAGAGGAGACACCCTTGTTTCTCTCTCTATCTCTCTAGGATAGAACCCTAAAGAGGATAGTTCTCTCTCTCTCTCTCTCTCTCTCTCTCTCTCTCTCTCTCTCTCTCTCTCTCTCTCTCTCTCTCTCTCTCTCTCTCTCTCTCTCTCTCTCTCTCTCTCTCTCTCTCTCTCTCTCTCTCTCTCTCTCTCTCTCTCTCTCTCTCTCTCTCTCTCTCTCTCTCGTGTGTGTGTGGACATACAAACAAAGTTATATGTCTAGGCATAATATAGTCAAATTAGAAAGATTTAAATGTTAAAGTAGCCTAAGATGTGAATATTTTTAATTTTACTTATTTTATACTTTAACATACTTAGCTATTTCATATTCAGTTAATACTATATTTAAGTTCCAAAATATATTCATATTAAAAATAATCATTTACATATTTATGTGTAATATGAAAGTACTCTTGAATAATTTTATATATTTGCCTTTTAAATATTAGTAATACTTTATATATTCAAATTACTTTTATATAGAGTTTTAAATTTAGGTTTATATATTTAACCTAATTGAAGGAGAAACCCTAACCTCTCACCAATGAAGACCCAACCCAAGTCAAGCATGTGAGATAAAGAAAATGATTTTGAGGATCAATTAACAAATCACTTATTGATTTCCTCTAATGAAAGCCTAGTTGCACACACAAACACACACAAAATCCTAGGCTTTAGACAATAATGCTCTCTCTCTCTCTCTCTCTCTCTCTCTCTCTCTCTCTCTCTCTCTCTCTCTCTCTCTCTCTCTCTCTCTCTCTCTCTCTCTCTCTCTCTCTCTCTCTCTCTCTCTCTCTCTCTCTCTCTCTCTCTCTCTCTCTCTCTCTCTCTCTCTCTCTCTCTCTCTCTCTCTGTGTGTGTTCTAGGGGGAGGTAGTCTATAATGGCTAAATAGAGAAAGAGTAAGAGATAGAAAATGAAGATTAAGCTATTGTTATTTCTAACTTAAAATTGAAATCTAGAAACCTTATATCCTCATCTAATGAAACGTTTTTTGACAATCATTCCCACCACGTAATAGTCTTATGTTATGTATAATGTTATAACATTATTATATAGAATATAAATCATATATGAGCTATATTATAGTACCTTAATATAGAAATGTGATAGTTTGATATTTAAATGCATTAATAATTTTATAATATCTTTAATAAATAAATGCTTTACATTAGAAATAGTTTTAAAGCTTCCAAGAATGAATATTCTTACTTTAGCTTCCAAGAATGAATATTCTTATGTTAGAAATAATTATTAAGTTTTCAAGAATGAATAATTTCTTACAATGGGTGTTTTCAAGTTTAATAGTTTAATGAAGAAAAATACAATATTTATGTTCTAAGGTAAAGAGATTTAACACTTAAGGTAGGGATTGATTATTTAAGCTAGAAATAACTTATCTCTATTTAGACATTTAATATTTAAGATAGAAGCAATTGGTAATATCAACTATAAACGCATTGTCAATTCATGCTTCTATTGCCTTGTTAGTGTCATCAAACCATTTAGGAGTACATTTTATCAATTATCGAGGGTAGATTGGCTATTTGAAATAGAAATATTTTTAACATGTGATCTAGAAGTTAGATTTCAAATAGCATGTGATAAATATGTTTTTATTAGATTGTTTAATAGGTTATTGTTGTAATATCTTTTTGAAAGCAATAAGGAAACTAATGCATTAATGCCTCAAGAAAGCTATTTGCATACATAGGGACCGAGGGATACACCCCATCTCTCTCTCTCTCTCTCTCTCTCTCTCTCTCTCTCTCTCTCTCTCTCTCTCTCTCTCTCTCTCTCTCTCTCTCTCTCTCTCTCTCTCTCTCTCTCTCTCTCTCTCTCTCTCTCTCTCTCTCTCTCTCTCTCTCTCTCTCTCTCTCTCTCTCGTGTGTGTGTGGACATACAAACAAAGTTATATGTCTAGGCATAATATAGTCAAATTAGAAAGATTTAAATGTTAAAGTAGCCTAAGATGTGAATATTTTTAATTTTACTTATTTTATACTTTAACATACTTAGCTATTTCATATTCAGTTAATACTATATTTAAGTTCCAAAATATATTCATATTAAAAATAATCATTTACATATTTATGTGTAATATGAAAGTACTCTTGAATAATTTTATATATTTGCCTTTTAAATATTAGTAATACTTTATATATTCAAATTACTTTTATATAGAGTTTTAAATTTAGGTTTATATATTTAACCTAATTGAAGGAGAAACCCTAACCTCTCACCAATGAAGACCCAACCCAAGTCAAGCATGTGAGATAAAGAAAATGATTTTGAGGATCAATTAACAAATCACTTATTGATTTCCTCTAATGAAAGCCTAGTTGCACACACAAACACACACAAAATCCTAGGCTTTAGACAATAATGCTCTCTCTCTCTCTCTCTCTCTCTCTCTCTCTCTCTCTCTCTCTCTCTCTCTCTCTCTCTCTCTCTCTCTCTCTCTCTCTCTCTCTCTCTCTCTCTCTCTCTCTCTCTCTCTCTCTCTCTCTCTCTCTCTCTCTCTCTCTCTCTCTCTCTCTCTCTCTCTCTCTCTGTGTGTGTTCTAGGGGGAGGTAGTCTATAATGGCTAAATAGAGAAAGAGTAAGAGATAGAAAATGAAGATTAAGCTATTGTTATTTCTAACTTAAAATTGAAATCTAGAAACCTTATATCCTCATCTAATGAAACGTTTTTTGACAATCATTCCCACCACGTAATAGTCTTATGTTATGTATAATGTTATAACATTATTATATAGAATATAAATCATATATGAGCTATATTATAGTACCTTAATATAGAAATGTGATAGTTTGATATTTAAATGCATTAATAATTTTATAATATCTTTAATAAATAAATGCTTTACATTAGAAATAGTTTTAAAGCTTCCAAGAATGAATATTCTTACTTTAGCTTCCAAGAATGAATATTCTTATGTTAGAAATAATTATTAAGTTTTCAAGAATGAATAATTTCTTACAATGGGTGTTTTCAAGTTTAATAGTTTAATGAAGAAAAATACAATATTTATGTTCTAAGGTAAAGAGATTTAACACTTAAGGTAGGGATTGATTATTTAAGCTAGAAATAACTTATCTCTATTTAGACATTTAATATTTAAGATAGAAGCAATTGGTAATATCAACTATAAACGCATTGTCAATTCATGCTTCTATTGCCTTGTTAGTGTCATCAAACCATTTAGGAGTACATTTTATCAATTATCGAGGGTAGATTGGCTATTTGAAATAGAAATATTTTTAACATGTGATCTAGAAGTTAGATTTCAAATAGCATGTGATAAATATGTTTTTATTAGATTGTTTAATAGGTTATTGTTGTAATATCTTTTTGAAAGCAATAAGGAAACTAATGCATTAATGCCTCAAGAAAGCTATTTGCATACATAGGGACCGAGGGATACACCCCATCTCTCTCTCTCTCTCTCTCTCTCTCTCTCTCTCTCTCTCTCTCTCTCTCTCTCTCTCTCTCTCTCTCTCTCTCTCTCTCTCTCTCTCTCTCTCTCTCTCTCTCTCTCTCTCTCTCTCTCTCTCTCTCTCTCTCTCTCTCTCTCTCTCTCTCTCTCTCTCTCTCTCTCTCTCTCTCGTGTGTGTGTGGACATACAAACAAAGTTATATGTCTAGGCATAATATAGTCAAATTAGAAAGATTTAAATGTTAAAGTAGCCTAAGATGTGAATATTTTTAATTTTACTTATTTTATACTTTAACATACTTAGCTATTTCATATTCAGTTAATACTATATTTAAGTTCCAAAATATATTCATATTAAAAATAATCATTTACATATTTATGTGTAATATGAAAGTACTCTTGAATAATTTTATATATTTGCCTTTTAAATATTAGTAATACTTTATATATTCAAATTACTTTTATATAGAGTTTTAAATTTAGGTTTATATATTTAACCTAATTGAAGGAGAAACCCTAACCTCTCACCAATGAAGACCCAACCCAAGTCAAGCATGTGAGATAAAGAAAATGATTTTGAGGATCAATTAACAAATCACTTATTGATTTCCTCTAATGAAAGCCTAGTTGCACACACAAACACACACAAAATCCTAGGCTTTAGACAATAATGCTCTCTCTCTCTCTCTCTCTCTCTCTCTCTCTCTCTCTCTCTCTCTCTCTCTCTCTCTCTCTCTCTCTCTCTCTCTCTCACTCTCACAGAGCGGAGTTTTGAGCCCGAGATGTGCCTAAAATTTGCCAAAAAATCCGAAATTTAGGGGAAAAATATTTAACATTGAAGGCTGTGGTTGCAACTGGGACGATTTTAAGTACCAAGTGAAAGATGGCTTTTAAAAGACGCCCGAGCGACACTTGTGGATTTTTGATAATTTTTCACACTGTCGTCCGGGATGTCCCGAGTTTCCAGTCAGTGCGGGATGTCAAGTTGGACGCCCAGGATTTTTTAGATCTCGAATCGGAGTCCGGACGGGGAAGTGACCACAAAAAGGTCAAGATATGAAAAGGTGGATAAGTTTGGGACCAAAGGGGGGGTGCCCTTTGGAGCCTTTGACACCCCCCCCCCCCCAAATTTTTATGAAGAGGCATGAAACAAAAACGTGAAATCGTGGAGGAGATGAAGACGTCTGATGGCATCGAAATTTGCACTCCATGCTTGTGATGGATGATTTCCTGGCTGTGAAGACCCCATGCAATTGACATTGGGGGGCAACTTCTCTCTCTTTTCTGATCATTTCACCGCCCTTCACGTGTGGAATGGTGGACTGAATGAAGAGAACATATTCTAGTCTTTCTCTCTCCTCCCTCTCTCTCTTCTCTATGGACTGTTCATGTGTACCATCTTGATGAAGGAATCGAGGAAGGAGAATGAAGGAAATGGTAATGGAGATTGATGGAGATGCTGAAGATTGAAGTACAGCATTGGATTGAGAGCAATGGAGGCTCCGTTTGCTGGTTATGAAGGCATTCAAAGCGTCTCAAGTTACGTAAAAACACGGTATGACCATTTTTATGAAGAAAATGAAGGATTTTTTATAGTTATGATAATAATTATGTTCTTATTGGATGAAAATTTGTGTGAGTGTTGTTTGCATTATGAGTAATTGATGTTTATCAAAAAAAATTGGTTTTGCAATGATTTACATGCTTTATATAATTCCCGAAACCCTGAAATGCAATTTTTTAGTGGTAAAATGGTAGTTTTTCAATTTCGAGTGGGAGAAAAGTGTTCCCATGGGGGGAATATGGAAGATAAATTGAATGTTAGTGTACTAAAGTGATTGGAATAAGAAAAACCAGAAAATAGTATATTTTATTGCCAAATAAATCAAAAAAATGAAAAAAATAAGGGGAAAAATAGAAATACGTCTTGGGAAAATAAGGAAAAATATAAGGATTGTTTGTGGATGTGTGGTAGTGGCAGAGCATGAGGTTTGGCCTCAGTTTGCCCTATCTCTTTGTCAAAGTTCGTGATTTACTGCTTTTTCTACATCAAAACATGACAAAATGAACCTCTACACCTATGCAACGAAAGCAATACCTAAACGTAGGGGGTTGGGATGTTTGAATGGTGTGATTTGCGTACTGATTGTTGCTCATTTTCTGATGCACATCATGTCATAGAGTTCGTGGTATGTTAATTAAGAGGATAGTAGCACGAGTGTTATCTCAATGCTATCCTTTCATCGCCGCAACGGGTTAGTAAATGCATGGAAAAGCCTGATTGTGCACCACGTGCTGCTGATTTGAAAATGATGTTTGAGCACCTTAGAATCATTCCACTTTGCATGTGCATGACGATCATGGTATCAGAAAAAAACCCTGGATGCATAGCACATGTTTTCAATGACAATGACCCACGTTGAGTGTGGAAAGGCATCCTAAGCTGTAGGATAGACGTTCGTTTCTTATGGGATTATTTGGTGAGGAAACATGGTATATCTCCTAGAGACGTTTAAAATGAAAGAGTGGAGTTTGTTTGTTTGTTTTATATGTTGAGCAGCGCATCAAGGGGCTAATCCCTACGATGTAGGAGAGCTACAGTGGGGCCACGATGTTTCTACCGAGAGGTTGCCTCCATGTATGTGATTATCGTTGTATTTATTGCCAATGTGTATGGGTTCTCCCTCTGAGGAATTCATAGAAAGGGAAACGTTGGACTACAAAACTATAAAACTATAAATGCGCAGATTAGGCTTTAGGGCAATTTGTCCTTTAGTAGTAGATTGACGCTCCTGGTCCGCGAGGCCATGAGGGTGTGTTTTTCTGTTATGAGCATGAGGTCCGGCTAGTGCCATAGCTAGTGCCTGCCCATTTCAGGTCCCATCAGTGGTGCGTTTGCCGGGAGCCGCCAACAAGTGGTGGTTCTCGAATCTAGGGTTTTTAGGGACCAAAAATTTGGTTTATGTCTTCTGGCAAGGATCGTCAAGCCAAAATACATAAAAAGCAGAACGTGTTGAGAGGGCTAGACGGCGATTGGAGATTGTAAGTCGTTATTCTCCTCAAAGAAGTAGCCCGATACGCATAAGAGGCAGTGCTGAGAGGGCTAGATGGTGATTGGAGATTGTAAGTCGTTATTTTCCTCAAAGGAGTAGCCCGATACACATAAGAGGCAGTGGTCTTAATAACCCAACTACTGCACATAGTCCTTTAGGTGCAAGAGGAAGCGCAAGTTCTTCCTCTCTTCCACCAAGTCAACCCACTTCAAGTGGGGGTGTGATTCCATCAGTCCAAACTCCTATTGTCAATCCGATTGTCGTCATGGCACAACCCATTGCAATTCCTCTAGGGACGCCAAATTTGCCAGCTTTAGGAGATCCTTTGCCCATTTTTAATGGGTTAGCTGAAGAAGATGCGGAGTTTCACATTTGTGAATTCCAAAGATTAATGTTTAATTACCGCATCCAAGATGAGGGACATCTCATGATGCTCTTTAACATGACATTAAAAGAAAGGGTTGCAGTATGGTATCATAGCATAGAGACTAGAACCATAACCACAATTGACCAATTTTACGCAGCTTTCTGATGAGAATATGCCCCTGAAAGAGGTGGCCAATACTGGTTGCGTGTTTTGAATGTAACACGCCAAGACCCCCATGAGAATGTGAAAGCCTATGCCAAGAAGCTTAAGGAAGTGTTTCATAAGTTACAAACTTACATTCCCATTCCGTCGGCTGCCCAATTGCAATACTTCTTGCATGGATTGGATTTCAATATTCATGTACAATTGAGCAGTGTGGCTTTGGCTAATATAGACAACGCCATTCCGCGGGTAGAAGGAGTAGAGTCACGATTACAAATGGCCTACTCCTCTCGAATAAATCTTAATGCGGGTTTAGTACCTGGAGGCAATTTACCATTGACAAGTGGAAGTCAAGGGATGCCTATGAATAATCTTAATGGGAGAGGAAGCATGGTTCAAAATGCACCTATGCTACGAGCTCCTCCCAGTTTGACTATGCCTATGGCTAGTCAGTTGGCTCCACCAAATGTTGGAGGCTAATTTTTGAGCCCTAATGTTGTTCCTGTAAGTCAACAACCAATGCCTAATCAAATTGTTAGGCCAATGGAACGACGGATAAACGATCAAGGCTATGAGTCGAGTGCCTCTAATTTCCTTGGCAAAGTTAAGGATATGATGAAGCACTACACTGATATGATTTCTAAACAATATCGGCAAATAGCTGTTGACGTCAATTTCCTGAAGAAGCAACAGAATCTGATAGGGAGTCGACGCCCTAAAGAGGGTGGACCCTCAAGATTCAACTGTAAGTGGTGTGGCGGACAACATTTATCTGGAAACTATCCAAATGTTAAGTGTGATATTTGTGGGAAGTCAGGCCACTTAGCTGCTACCTCTTGGAGTAAGATTAGTTCCCTCCGACAAGGGAGTAAACAGCCACGTCCAGTTAATCATAGAGCGCAAGGTAATAACCTGCAGCAAAATGATGGACCAAGATAAATATTGCAAATGAGAAAGACCACTACAGAAGAGTTGCCACAAGGCAATGGAGTTAGCCTTATCAAGGCTGTGCGCGTCAATCACGCTGAAACCTCTAACCTAAGAGCCGTGACGAGGGGCCAAAAGGCTAAAGAGGGTGATAAAGATAATGCAAAACCGGTTGAGGGAAACCCTAAGCAAGGGGATAAGGGGACGCAATACCTGAATCCTGGCGTGGAAGGTGGACCTCTAAGGCCTGTTGACAAAAAAGTTGATCCTAAGAAGGATGAGCAAGTGCCAAGAAAGAAGGCAAGAGCTAAAAAAGAAGCACCAAAGCCGATCCCGAGACCAAAAGAGAGAATGGTCTGGCAAGAAAAGAGAGCTTTGGCTACCTATCATGATTTTGATTTAGCAAGTTCTCTTTGCGAAGTCAAACTGGATGTAAACCTCTTATAGTTGATTAAATTATCTCCAGGAGTATGCAAGGAATTCAAGAAGATCTTGCGTATTGGGTATATTGTAGAACCTTTGGGCATAGCACGAGTAGGGGAAGATTGGTTTGATCATGCTGAAAAGAATTGCCCCAGGGTTCCAACATACGTGGATGGAATATTAGTAGAACATGCTATCGTAGACACTGGGTCCTCCGTCAATATCATGAGTTCAGAGTTGATGGAGAGGTTGGGTCTAGGCATTCAAAAAGAAAGCTCTACCCTTCTTCAAATGGCTGATGATAGTCTAAGGCAACCAGAAGGTTGCGTTACTAAAGTCCATGTTACAATTGCAAGTGTGGAATGCTTCTTGGACTTTAGGGTGATAAGATTTGCAGGACGTCCTAGCTATTGAGTCTTGCTAGGCAAGCCTTAGATCTTACGAACAGACTATCAAGTCGATATACCCGCCGGTCAAGTGGTTCTAGGTAGAGGTACTAACCGAGTAATAGTCGATGCTTACCGTGAGTCTCCTCAAAGTGAGAGAGCTCCTTTATCTTCTATTGAATTAGAGACAGGAGATGATCCATCTGGTAGTGAGACATCATCCAGTGATGAATCTAAAGAGGGGTCCACTACAGAGGATATTTATCAGATAACTCTAAATCAGCCGATAGAGTCGCAAGATAGGATAAGAGACGCAGATGTGATTGAGTTGGACCTTGGCACGCCGAATGATTCGCGGCCAATTAAATTAGGTTCCATGCTCAGTTCAGCAGAAAGGGAGGACTATGTGTCCTTGATTCAAGAATTCCGCGACATCTTTGCTTGGAGTTATGATGAGCTAAGAGGCATTCCTCCCAGCCTGGCTATTCATACTATTCTTGTAAAAGAAGGCAGTCGCCCTGTGCACCAGAAGGTAAGGCGGATGCCTTTTGAATTAAGGGACGGGCTGTTTGAGGAGTTACAGAAGTTACGGAAAGCTAGTTTAATCTTCCATGTACAGCACACAGAATGGTGTTCACCAGTTGTCATCAGGAAGAAGAAAAACAACCAAATCCGACTATGTGTAGATTTTAGAGAGTTGAATAAGCAGATGGTTAAGGATTACTACCCATTGCCATTTATTGACCGAATTTTGGATCAATTAGCAGGTAGGGAAATATATTCGTTTATGGATTGTTTTGTAGGATACAACCAGATGGCAATTGTAGAAGAGGACAAGTTGAAAACAACTTTCATAACTGTCTTTGGTACTTTTGTGTACCATGTGATGGCCTTTGGTTTGTGCAATGCACCTGGATCATGGCAACAAATAGCAGACAAGACCTTTGGTGACATCTCCCCAAATGAGTTGAAAGTATTTATCAATGACCTGGGGGCAGCAACTGTAAGGGAAAGGATGTTGATTATTTAAAGAAAGTGCTTTGAGCGCTGCAAACAATTTTGTATCGCTCTTAACCCACGGAAGTGTCTTTGGAGTGCCTTATGGGCTATTGCTAGGCCATGTGGTCAGTTCAGTAGGAATAGCAACTGACCCTAAAAAGATCAAGGTTATAGTTGTTATGAGTCCACCATGCACTCCGAAAGAGGTCCACAGCTTTCTGTCATCGATAGGGTACTATCGGAGGTTTATAAATGCCTTGGCAGAAAGGACGTTGCCATTAACGAACTTATTATACTTTAGCTATCTATTTGTATGGAGCGACCCTTGTAAGGTAGCTTTTGAGGATGTGAAACAGGAGCTAGTAAAAGCACCAGTTTTAAAAGCACCCAAAAGAGGTGAGGTATTTTACATATTCTTAGCAGCCACCATGCATAGTATCAGCTGATGTTTAGCCCAAATCTGGGAGGAAAAGTGGTATCATTGGATAGCTTTTGCTAGTCAAAAATTGGGCATTTCAGAAATTAACTACACCGACATGGAGAAGTTGTGCCTTGCGATGGTCTTTGTGACTAAAAAATTCAGGCACTACATCCTCTATGAGAAGATAGTTTTCTATACAAAGGCGAAAGGGCTTAGATTGCTTATGAACAAGCTACAACCGCGTGATCGTTTGGCAAAGTGGTTAATCACTTTGCAAGAGTTCGATTATGAGATTAAGAGTAAGCCACCGAGGTTGCAGGGGATTGTGGAATGCCTTGTGGATTTCGGGGAGCCGAAAGAGACTCTGGCTGAAGGAAGTGATATTGAAAAAATGTTTAAAATTGATGCAGCTTCTATCCCATCTTGGTATGCTGCTATCACACATTATCTATCAACGAGAGAGACTGGAGCTAGTTTATCAAAATCTGAAAAGAGGAAAATCAGACAATAGGCTTTGAATTTTTCCTTGATCGCAGGAACACTATATCGGTAGGGTGTTGATGATATGTATCGCCGATGTGTGATGCCTGACGAGGTTCCTTTCATCTTGGAGGAGTGCCATGACTCTACATGTGGAGGGCACTTCGTTGGATGGTTGACGGCACAGAAAGCTTTAAGAGCTGGATATTGGTGGCCATCCATCTTCCAAGATTCCTTTGAGTATGTTAAGAGATGTGATACCTGTCAAAGACATGACAACAGAGAGAATAGGAAATGCCCACTTACGCCTATCATGGCTATCCTTCCATTTGAGAAGTGGGGCATTGATTTTGTGGGTCCTATTACCCCGTCGTCTACTACCCAGAAGAGGTACATTATAGTAGCAACCGATTATTTTACAAAATGGTCAGAAGCACGGGCGACGAGGCAGGACAATGCAAAGGAGACTGCAAGTTTTCTTTTAGAGCAGATTATCTGCCATTTTGGTCCACCGAAGTCGGACCGTGGAACCCACTTTTTGAATAAAGTGATCAAAAGCCTGGCTGAGGCTTGGCAAATCAAGCACAATAAAACGACCCCTTATAATCCGCAAGCCAACGAGCAAGTCGAAAGTACTAATAAGCAGCTTGTGGGTATCTTGTCTAAAATAGTCTCTGAGAAGAAACGAGACTGGGACAGGAAGTTGTATGTGGCAGTATGGGCGTACAAGATTGTCAAGATAGGAAAAAATAGATCTACGGCTCTACTAGCTGATCTGTAGGGAATAGAATTTAAAAATAAGGTTAATCTTAATAAGATTAAACCTTATTATTTCTAAGTATGCTAACACGGGAAAAATGCATTACAAGTCCATGCTGGGGTTGATTTGAGACTTGCAAAAGAGCTTAAAGCTAGTTGATGGGGCGGTTAATTCCTTATTTGGAGCACCCATATCTGGAGCAAAGATACCATCATGGAAAACTTATCTGGTGGAGCAAAGGATACAAAGTGATTGAGCAAGAAGACGAAACCTTTGTGTGGGAAATCAAAGTCTTCTGCCATCACTATTTACGAATGTTGACAAGTATCCCTGTTGAATTTAATGAAGAAGGTGGGATGGAGCCATCAGTTCATCCTCTAAACATGCTAAATTTCGACTATCATTATTACGAATAGAGGAGTTCGTGATGGCAGGCTGTGTAAACCCATTGTGGACGTACACATTATATTTTGATGGAGCGTCCAGGGGCCCTAATAAAAAAGGGAGTGTTAGAGTAGTTGATGCCAGGAGGCATATTCCACGGTGAATTCCGTGCCACGGTGGATTATGCCTCCTGGCATCATAAACTGGTTAGAAATAAATCCTAACCTTAATTTATTATGAGTGCGCACTCTAAACTCATAAACGTTTATTAATTTAATATGCATTTTGCGAAATCACCCGCTATGGAATCACCCATGTACACACTAAATTAATGAAATGCCCGAAAAGGACAGGCGTCCCCATCAACTTCTCGCACAAAGAATCCTCTTTGTGTATGAGCCCCGGTCATCTAAGTTTACGGAATCCACCGTAAAACCTCACGGAATCCACTGTGGCACAGAATCCACCGTGGAATATGCCTCCTGGCATC